>NC_044038.1:4388277-4696365 GCF_901765095.1 Microcaecilia unicolor
AAGGAAGTGGAATAATCTGAGATTATCACCTATGAATTTTTTTTATGAATCCTATTTAAGTAGGATGTATAAGCTCCTTGAGCAGGGACTGTCCTTCTATGTTAAACTGTACAGCGCTGCGTAACCCTAGTAGCGCTTTAGAAATGTCAAGTAGTAGTAGTATAATTGAATTCAAGACTTTATTAAGTCTGAGTAACAGTGTTGTAGTGAGAATTTTATAATCCAGATTAAGAAGGGAGATAGGTCTATATAGTTTTTGAAGTAATGTATGGTTTTGTCCAGATTTCGGAATAAGGATTATAACAGCAGAAGCAAAATTGCGCTGGTTGGATCATGATACATAGAATTATAATAATCTAACAGAAGAGGTGTAAGTAGAGATGGAAAATGTTTACAAAATTCTGCTGTATATCTCTCTGGACCTGGTGTTTTATTTGTTGTCGTTGACTTAATAGTGATTCTACGTTCTTTCCCAGTTACAGAAGTTCCCAAAATTTATCAATCAGAGTAGGATGATCTAAAGTTTGAGGAAAGAGTCTGTTGTATCTGTATTAACATTGGATTCATATTGAAAAATACTATCCAAAAAAGTAACAAAAGAATTTTCTATATCTATTTGAGAGGTACTTTTTTGAGTTGCTATTTTTAATGGAGGACATTTGAGTCTTATTACATTTACCTTTTAAGTATTTAAATAAACGACCTTATCTCCAATGTATTTACCAGATTTTTGAATAAAAATGTCTTGACCGGCTATTTTTACTGATATTTAATTGTAAACAGTTCTTTAAGGGATCCTTTTACCAAGTGGCACTAAAAGGACACCCCTGCAGTGGCATCGGTGCGTGGGTTTGCCTTTCGACAAAGCCTCCTCCTTTTAACACTGCCGGTAAAAGTATTTTTAAAAAATGGAAATGGCAGTTTGATAATCGTAACACTTGCCATGAAACCATTTCCGGGGTAACATTACCACCTTCTATTTAGGAGGCAGTAAGGGCTGCGATGTTAACCCAGCGGTAACCAGACAGAGTGCAGCACTAGGTAAGCCCCCTGTGCTAAAAAAAATTAAAAATATTTTTTTGGCAGCGGAAATGCTGTGCGGTGGGAGTCGGCAGTACCACCAGGCTCCCACGGTCAGGGCTGGTCTTAGGCAGGAGCAACAGGGGCAGCTGCACAGGGCCCCGTGCTCCTAGGGGCCCCCCATCTCTGGCACTTCTGTCCTCCTGTCTCGGAACACCTTCTTGCTTTGTACATTAATGTGCATCACATTTCAGTAGAAAGCATCAGGTAGTGATAGCGGTTTTCATATCCTGTCAGCTGCCGAGCCCAGAGCCTCCTCGCTACTGTATCCCACCCCCTTTTGATGTCACTTCCTGCTTCTGCAAGGGCAGGATGCAGCAGTGAAGAGACTCTGGGCTCGGCAGCTGACGTGTATAAAATTCACTGCCGCTGTCTGCCGCTCTCTACTGAAACGTGCTGGATGCACATCAAGATATGGGGTGAGGTGGGGTTTTGAGAGCTCTAAACCTCCTTTTAATCTCTGATAAATTATGGTTTATGGTGGCGGGCGGGGGGAGCGGGCAGGGGCGGGTGGGGCAGGGCCAGGCGGGGGGGGGGGCCCATTGAACTGGTTTGCACAGGGCTCCACAATTGCTAAGACCGGCCCTGCCCGCGGTAGCCCAGCAGTAGGGCTGAATCGCCACACGCCAATTTCACGATAGACCTACCGCAGCTTGGTAAAAGGACTCTTAAGTGTTGTTGATGAACAGGATTTTTAGTGTCTAGAAGTTTAATTTTATCGTCAAGTATTAACTGGTTATTTCTCATCAAAGAGTGGTTTTTAATGTTTCCCAGAGCAATACAGCATCATGGCCAGTAGGAGAACTGTATAGTAAGAAATCTTTAGTAAAATTTTCTGTGTTGAAGAAAATCAGGGTCAAGTAGAAGGGGCCATTATTAAATCTCCATTGAAATTTCCTATACCTAGACGTAATGTCAAAGATACAGCAGCAAGATCAGGGATCAGGATTGGGAAAATTGTACAGGCAGGCCACATCCAATATCAAAGTTTTGGATATTAAAAAGAAATCTATTCTGGTATATGTATCATGAGGAGCAGAATAAAATGTATGGTCTCTGCCAGTGGGATTAAGTATCCTTCATGGGTCAGCGAGATTTAGATTGGAAACGAGATTATTTAGCTCTCTTTCCGTGAGCACATTTTGAAGAAGACTGTCTAACTAAATTTAAATCTAAAGGGAGATTGAAATCCAATAAAACAGCGGCCATTATTTTCAAGCAAAAATTGGGACAGTTCTCTGAAAAAAATCAGGGTTGTCTATATTAGGTGCCTAAACATTCATTATTAATGTAGCCTATTACAACTATCCGTCTTCCATCAGTTGACACTTTTTGAGATTCAAATAAAAACAGGAAGTGTATTGTACAGAAAGAGCTGCTTTCTTATGAAGTGCAGTAGAGTAAGGTTGAGTTGAGATCCAGGGAAATTGTATTTTAAGACATTCTGATGCAGGTAAATGAGTTTCTTGTAATATTATAATATCAGGGTTTTGTGTTTTTTGATATAAGTAGAGATTTTCTTCCTTTTCACTGGGTGGTTTAAACCATTAACATTCAAAGATATAATGTTAGCATTAGCCATAATCAAAGGAATCTAAAAATGAATTCCATCATTGGGTATAAAATAATCTTGAAAGAGTCTCCAGGAAGGCAAGAGAACTGTGTATGGTAGGAACAAGAAAAGAAATTGTAATGCACAACAGGTGAGAGACAAGATATGAAGAGGAACAGAGGGAGACGTCAACCATTACACGGCTTCGAGTGTCAAAAACAATCAAAAGAAAAATATGGATCGTATAATAAACAGCAGATCTGGATATACCTGACAAAGTTAAAGAAGGCTTATAATTTTTTATTTTATTTATTTACATTTTCCAATATATCACCACATAAAGTGAATATGCAATCGGCATTATTTAACATTAGGAAACAAAAATGATAAGTATATATCTTTACAGCCCATTTGTCCACAAGTTGAAGAAATTTGATTCCAAGATTAAGGAAATTAAAAAAAGAAAAGAAATACAAAAATGAATAATCAATAGATGCTTCCTCTGGTTCAGACCCCAGCCTGCTGATTAGGGAAGGTTTACTATATTCACATCAACTCTTGCATCAATAAACTCTTTCAACTGTTTTGGATCTACAAACTGAAAATGTTTACCCTCAAGCACCACATTACAAAAACAAGGAAATCGCAAGACAAAATTTGCTCCCAATGCCACCACCCTGAGGCGAAGTTCCAAAAAGGCCCTTCGTCTCATCTGTGTAGGCCATGAGAGATCTGGAAAGATACGGACCTTTGAGCCCAAAAACAGATTTTCTAAGTGTCTCAACGAAAGCCGTAGTACGGCATTCCTATCAGGCTCCAACGCGAAAGTGGCAAGCAGAGTTAACCTCTGAGTAACTATTTCTAATGGGCTTTCTAGGAATGAGGTAAGATTCATTCCCTCCCCTATTACGGGGGGATTTCCCACCATCACTCCAGTACTCCCGATGTAATAAGCCCGTGTAATGGGAGGGAGTGAGTCCTTGTCCATTCGAAAGAAGGCTTATAATAACATATTTAAAGCAAATGAGGCAGATCCATCATCAAAACAGTTACCATGTTAGAAAACAATTATGTATTTAGGGCTCCTTTTGCTAAGCGGTGGTAAGCCCAACGCAGGCTTACCGCTCGCTATACAGGAAGTACTGCTGGGCTACCGCAGCAGCCCGGCGATACTTCCCAACTCTAGCGCACTATCATTTCCGGCCGGAGTGTACCCGGCAGTAATTGGGCAGTGCCGCTCCCTGCCTGGTTACCGCTGGGTTAACGTGGGAGCCCTTACTGCCTCCTTAATGGGTGGTGGTAAGGGCTCCCTCCCGAAATGGCTATGCGGCAAGTGCTTTACTTGCCACAAGGCCATTTCTTGTAGGAAAGTGAGACTTCCCTTTTACTAACTGCGGTAAAAGGGGGCCTCGGCGCGCATGTAAAACACGCACTGACGCCAGCGCCAGCCCTTTTTTGCCGCAGCTTGGTAAAAGGGGCCCTTAAACTATGACATTAACCCCCTGATTCTATAAAAGTCACTAATAATTGTGTGCACAAATTAATTGAATAAAGAATAACTCCTTGCCGGAGGATGTAGTGGCAGCGGTTAGCATATCTGGATTTTAAAAAGGTTTGGACAAATTCCTGGAGGAACAGTCCATAGCCTGCTATTTAGAAAGACATGGGGAAACCACTGCTTGCCCTAGGATTGCTAGTGTGGAACCTTGCTACTCTTTAAGATTCCGGAATTTTGCTACACATTGGGATTCTGGAACCTTGTTACTCTTTGGGTTCCTGCCAGGTACTTGTGACCTGGATTGGCCACTGTTGGAAAGAGGATACTGGGCTACATGGACCATTGGTCTGACCCAGTATGGCTACTATCATGTTCTTTTTTTCTAATTAGCGCCAATAAAAGGCTTTTTAACAAGCAATTATTGACATTAATTAGATTTAATTGGAACTTACAAGCGTAAATTTAGGCACAGGATCCGCATCTAAATGTTACATGTGAGTAAAAAGGGACGCAGACCTGGGAGGGGAATGGGCAGAACAGGGGCGATGCTAACATTTATGCATGTTGTTATAGAATAAGGGGGAATATGCACCTAATTTAGACATGGACATTTGCCCCATGTTTCAGTTGGTAACATAGTAACATAGTAGATGACGGCAGAAAAAGACCTGCATGGTCCATCCAGTCTGCCCAAGACAAACTCATATGTGTATACCTTACCTTGAATTAGTACCTGTCCTTTTCAGGGCACAGACAGTATAAGTCTGCCCAGCAGTATTTCCCGCCTCCCAACCACCAGTCCCGCCTCCCATCATCGGCTCTGGTACAGACCGTATAAGTCTGGCCTCCCCTATCCTAGCCTCCCAACCACCAACCCCTCTTCCCCTCACCTGCTCCGCCACCCAATTTCAGCTAAACTTCTGTGGATCCATTCCTTTTGCACAGGATTCCTTTATGCCTGTCCCACGCATGCTTGAATTCCGTTACTGTTTTCATCTCCACCACCTCCCGCGGGAGGGCATTCCAAGCGTTCACCATCCTCTCCGTGAAGAAATACTTCCTGACATCTTTCCTGAGTCTGCCCCCCTTCAATCTCATTTCATGTCCTCTCGTTCTACCGCCTTCCCATCTCCGGAAAAGATTCGTTTGCGGATTAATACCTTTCAAATATTTGAACGTCTGTATCATATCACCCCTGACCCTCCTTTCCTCCAGGGTAAACATGTTCAGGTCAGCAAGTCTCTCTTCATACATCTTGGAACGCAACTCCCATACCATCCTCATAGCTTTTCTTTGCACCGCTTCCATTTTTTTAACATCCTTCGCAAGATACGGCCTCCAAAACTGACTGCGCCTAAAGTTAGGCACGATTCTGGGTGTAAGCCATATTCTATAAACTGCGCCTAATTTTAAGTGCGGCTTATAGAATAGTGATTTTTTTTTTCAGTGCCATGTATAGAATTCACCCCTTTATGTCTATCAATAAAATCTTGTAGAAGTGCAGGATATAGGTAGCTGTTTTGTTAGCAATATATCACGATCATCCGTGCGAGGTACAGTAGGACAAATTTAGCTCCTAGATATTTATTATTATTATTTATTATTTTTATTTATTGCATTTGTGCCCCACATTATCCCACCTTTTTGCAGGCTCAATGTGGCTTACAGAGTGTTGTTATGATGCAGTCATTACATGATCTTAAATACATTCAATAATCGCTTGAAGGTGTATGGTCTAGGTGGAAGGTGCTAGGTAAGGTATTGTGAAAGGTGTTTTGATGCACCTGAGTAGTTTAAGGAATGGTTTATTAGGATGTATTTAGTAGGCTTTGTTGAAGAGATGTGTCTTCAAAGATTTGCGAAAGCTGGTTAGATTGTCCATTTAAGGTCTTGTCTCATATTCAGGAATGTTTTTCCTTTAAGTGCAGTTATCCTCGCTAGATCCGGAACAAAAAAGTGTTTTCTTGCCCTGAAAGAGGATATGTTGTTTAGACTTTGCAGTAGTGAGAATTTTCAGAGCGTGTTGGTAACGAAGGATTTTCGCTACGATAGGCCTTTGATGTTTAGCAATAGAGGAAGGCCTCGAAGGAACTTCGTAAGCCCGGTCGATTTGAAATTGAGGCTCAAAGGAGAGATCTAGTGTTTTCGGGAGCCAAGAGGAAAGAAAGGCAATCATTTCGGAGCCCTCTGAAGCTTCTGGCAGGCCCAAAATTCTGATGTTGCTTCTACGATTGTGGTTAGATAAGTCCTCCAGGTTGAGCTGAAGCTTCTGGATATTGGTTTCATTTTGCTTAGTTTTCTGCGCTGTTAGTTCCAAAGTCATGTTTCTGTTCTAAATTATTTAGTTGTTGAGATAGATTAAATCTAGCATTTAAATTCTCCAATTCTTTTTGAAGATTTTTGGTCAGTTCCAGTTGCATTGTAAGCATGTCTTTTACTGTGTGGATCTCTGCAAGAATAGGGTCGGTGGTTTCAATTTGTCTTTGTCCGCCATCTTGTCTGGAGTTGGAGGATTAGGGGTCCTTCTACTAAGGAGCGCTGAAAAATGGCCTGCGGTAGTGTAGACGCGTGTTTTGGGCACGTGCAGAATTATTTTTTAGCGCACCTACAAAAAATGCCTTTTTAAAATTTTTGCCAAAAATGGACATATGGCAAAATTAAAATTGCTGCGTCCATTTTGGGTCTGAGACCTTACCTCAATCCATTGACCTAGTGGTAGGGTCTGACATGGTAACTGGGTGGTAATGGTCTACGCGCATCAGAAAATAAGAAATATTTTTCAGACATGTCTAGCGGATGCATGCCAAAATTGAAATTACCGCAAGGGCCACGCGGTAACCGGGCGGCAACTCCAATTTGCGTTCATAGGCGCCTACGCAGCTTAGTAAAAGGGCTCCTTAGTCTTCAGGTTTTCAAATTGGAGGACACCAAGAATTGTTCATCAGAATTTGGAGTTTTCTTCTCTGCCATTTCCAGAAAGTGGTGAGTGAGAGCAGCAAGGCTTAAAAAGGGATAGTTTGGCTACAGTAATCAAACTCGATAATAAGGCTGAGGAGTTGTCACTCTATGTTCTGTTCACATCATGCTCCAAGCTCCGCCTCTGAATGCAAAAATTCAAATAATTTTGTAGATAGTAGTTGCTGTGTTAGTATTATTATTGTACATAAGTACATAAGTGTTGCCATACTGGGACAGACCAATGGTCCATCTAGCCCAGCATCCTGTTTCCAACAGTGGTCAGTCCAGGTCACAAGTACCTGGGAGTAGCAACATTCCATGTAGAACCCCAAAGAGTAGCAAGATTCCATTCAGAATAATGGCGTTGACTCCTGTGAGGATGGGTTGGGATGGAGGAGATTAATTGCGAGGATGAGTGGGGATGGAATAGATCTTAGCAGGTACATGTGGGTATGGATTAGATTCCAGTGGGAATGGGAGGGGATGGGTAAAATTTCTGTCCCTGTGCAACTCTCTATTTGGTACATAAGTACATAAGTATTGCCACACTGGGACAGACCATCAAGCCCAGCATCCTGTTTCCAAAAGTGGCCAATCCAGGTCACAAACACCTGGCAAGATCCCAAAATAGTACAATACATTTTGCTGCTTATCTCAGAAATAAGCAGTGGATTTTCCCCAAGTCCATTTTAATAATGGTCTATGGAGTTTTCCTTTAGAAAGCTATCCAACCTTTTTAAAACCCAGCTAAGCTTACCACCTATACCACATTATCTGGCAATGAATTCCAGAGTTTAATTACACATTGAGTGAAGAAAAATTTTCTCTGATTGTTTTAAATGTACTACTTGTAGCTTCATTGTGTGCCCCCTATTCCTAGTATTTTTGGAAAGAGTAAACAAGATTCACGTCATTCCACTCTACTCATTATTTTATAGACCTCTATCATATTCCCCCTCAGCCATCTTTTCTCCAAGCTGAAGAGCCCTAGATGCTTCAGCCTTTCCTCATAGGGAAGTCGTCCCATCCCCTTTATCATTTATGTCGCCTTCTCTGTACCTTTTCTAATTCCACAAGGGAAGGAGCCAAGTTTGATTAAAAAGGGGAAAAATGATAAAAAGAAAAATATGAATACTGGACAAATTAATTTTATTTTGTTGGTAAGCTGGTGTCACTCAATGTGGGGGGGGGGGGGGGGGGTAAATTTGATCCTGTGAATTCTGGGACTGGAGAAAGGAAGCAATTTAAAATGTATAACTTTAGGTTATAGTCTCCGGTGTAAAACTAATAGCAAAATGATTTAGAGGCAGTGGAATATGGACTTGGGTAGCAAATAGATTTCACATGAAAAAATTCACACATTGAAGGAAAAGAGCCTCGATAATTGTTTCCTGAGCACAAAAGAGATCCTTATCTCCAAATTAAGCATGATGTGTCCTTTAAATAAATTCATTTGTGTATATTTAAAGGAGTCTGAGGTCATCAAAACGTATTTTTATGAATTTGCAAAGGGTCCCAACCTTAATTGTAAGAACCCTGGGATAACATAGGACCACAGAGTCTTGATTGCAAGGAGGAGAGGGCACGAGATGGGAGAAGTCTGCTCCTGGCTATTCTTTGTGTCCTTATCAGGCAAGTGAAAAGTCAGCAATGTTACGGTGACACTGATAGTCCAGGTCAGGTTCTTTCTGCCCCCCCCCCCATCATCCAAACAGGATGAGCTGAGGAGGAGTTTAACCAGATATAGTCCTCTGCAGAATTTGTGGTTCAGACCTTTCTCTGCCGGGGGACACTTTCCTCTTTTATTTAAAGGTTTCCATTCATCTGGGGCTCACTGTCTTCTGCATCGGAAGCTAAGAAACTTTCCAGGCAGGCTCACGTACAGGAGGAAAGCAGGGAAGATCAAAGGTCAGATCAGAAAATAAAAAGTGCATGCCTCAGGAAGATGCTGGACTACAGGGATGTAAGGGAGGGATGGGGTGGGGTGGGGACATTCTGGACTACTGGAATGTAAGCAGGGTTGGGGTGGGAGAATACTGCATTACAGGAGTATAGGATGGGGTGGGTGGGGGAGATGCTGGACTACAGGGGTGTAAGAAGGGATAGGGTGGGGTGCAAGAGATGCTGGACTATGGGGGTGTAAGGGTGGGATGCTGGACTAAGGGGGTGTAAGCAAGGGATGGGATGGGGTGGGATGAGGGAGATGCTGGACTATGGAGTGTAAGCAAGAGGTGGGGGAGATGTTGTACTATTTGGGGGAGGGGCCTAGCTGAAGGTTCGCTTAAGGCATTAAATATTTTTGGGCCAGTTCTGCATGCCTGAAGTGGGAATTTGATCCTCAGATCAACAACTATTACTGTTTGCAGGTCATTTTAGGCTATAGTGTTTTTTTAGGAGATCAGAGGAAGTTTGGGAAGTGACCATCATTATGCCAAAAAAGTGTAACTGGAAGGTTACTTGGCAGTGAAGATACATTTGATGACATTGAGGCTCATTTTCAAAGCACTTACCAGCTTATAATCGAACGAGAATAACGCCCAAGTTCCGACCTAAATCGGGAGATGGGCGTTCTTCTCACAAAAACAATAAAGCGGTATAATCGAAAGCCGAACTTTGGACGCTTTCAACTGCACTCCGTCGCGGATGCGGACAAAGTTGACGGGGGTGTATCGAAGGCGTGTCGAAGGCGGAACTGGGGCGTGGTTATCGGGCGAACAGAGATGGGCGCCCTTCGCCGATAATGGAACAGTTTTGAGCTAGAATTTAGGACACTTTTCCTGGACCCTGTTTTTGACGAATAAGGCCCCCAAAAGTGCCCTAAATGACCAGATGACCCCCAGAGGGAGTCGGGGATGACCTCCCCTGACTCCCCCAGTGGTCACTAACCCCCTCCCACCACAACAAATGATGTTTCACAACTTTTTACTTTCACCCTCAAATGTCATACCCTCCTCCCAAGCAGCAGTATGCAGGTCCCTGGAGCAGTTGTTAGGGGGTGCAGTGGACGTCAGGCAGGTGGACCCAGGCCCATCCCCCCCCCTACCTGTTACAATTGTGCTGCTTAATGCTACTAGTCGTCCAACCCCCCCAAACCCACTGTACCCACATGTAGGTGCCCCCCTTCACCTCTTAGGGCTATAGTAATGATGTAGACTTGTGGGCAGTGGGTTTTGAGGGGGATTTGGGGGGCTCAACACCCAAGGGAAGGGTGCTATGCACCTGGGAGCTCTTTTACCTTTTATTTGGTTTTTGTAAAAGTGCCCCCTAGGGTGCCCGGTTGGTGTCCTGCCATGTGAGGGGGACCAGTGCACTATGAATCCTGGCCCCTCCCACGAACAAATGCCTTGGATTTATTCGTTTTTGAGCTGGGCGATTTCATTTTCCATTATCGCTGAAAAGCAAAAACGCCCAGCTCACACCTTGACGAATAAAACATGGGCGTCTTTTTCTTTTAAAAAATACGATCCGCCCCGCCCCTTCACGGACCCGTTCTCGGAGATAAACGCCCATGGAGATAGGCGTTTCTGTTCCATTATGCCCCTCTTAGCCTCCCAAAGTTCCATAGAAACCTATGGAACTTAGCCTCCCAAAATGCTTTGAAAATATGCCTCTTTGTGAGCTATGACAGCATCCATGTGCTTTCCATTCTGTGTAGGAGAAATAGCTACGGTGAAATTGAAGGTTAGCCTAGCACATCTTGATGGTAAATTCAGGGCTGCTGAGAGGGGGGGGGAAACTTCCCCAGGGCCTGGCCTCCAAGGGGGGCCCGTGCCCACCCGCACTGGCATGCCTTTTCTGCTCCTGCTGTGTGCAGCAGAGCAGAGTTATCACGTTATCGGTGTTAACTCTTCTCTGCTGGCACAGGTCCTGCCTCCTGGGTAAAGTACTTCCTGTTTGGACATGGCAGGAAGGAGGACTTGTACAGCAGAGTGGAGCTAGCAGGAGAGAAGACAATCAAGTAAGCAGGCCTGGGGGTGGGGGGGGGTGTTTACTCTGGGCCTGACTTTGTCTCTGGGCAGCCCAGGTCTAGAAGATTGTCTCCTACTCTCCTGGGAAGTTTCACTTTCCTGAAATATCTGTGATGAGAATTTGGTGCAAAGGAAAGGGCAGATGAAGGTGCAGCTGGAGTTAGTTGAACGGTAATGTCGGGTTTTGAGCTGCAAACACACTACTTTTCTGGCTGAATTTTACAGTGGTTTTCATGTGCCATCAAATCTGCATCTTCTTTCGGGATAGTTTGGGTTGGGTTGGGAAACATATGGTTCTGCCTGGCCCCCGTTAGAAATGTCAGATCACTGGGTCATAGTCTGGACCCAAGTGTGTCTTTCTTTAAGGGGTAAAACACGAATCATGGTGCCCCTTCTCCTTCTGCCCTTCCATGGAGCAAACATGGATATAGAAACCTAGGAGTCCTTTTATTAAACTGCGGATGACAGGGCCCTGCAGTAGCGGTGGGGGCCATTTTTCCCTCACGCCAGGACCCTTGTTACCGCAGGGGGTAAAATTCTCCCCCCCCCCAAAAAATGGCTATGCAGAAAGCAGTAAGATAACCTTTACTGCCTGGCCATGTGGCGGGGAGCATTTTCCGCCACTCATTGAGGTGTCGGTAAGGGCTCCCGTGGTAACCCAGTGGTAACTAGGCAGCTCGCAGTGAGGCCTGATTATCGTTAGCGCCACACTACAGAAAAAAAAATTCTGGGTGCCAGAAACGGTGCGAGGTCCAGCCGGAACCACTGCCAGTGGCTGCGTTAGGCTGGTGGTAGTTCTGGATTAGCGAGCGGTAAACCCGCATTGGGCTTCCTGCCACTTTGTAAAAGACCCCTCCCTCCTCCCTGCCTCCGACAGCAGCACAGAGAACTGAAGCAGGTTTGAATTTCTACAGCGTGCATTTAAGTTATTGTCATTTGTGAAGCTTTTGCTGGTTTATCTGACACTCGGACCATGTTTATAATTTTATAGATTTTTTTAAGGAGTGATGAGACACTTACCCCTCCAGTTTAAGCAATACATATATTATATATATGAATAGTGTGTTTTTTCTAGCAAAAAGGTGCCGGTACTTAAATGCCAGGTCCCCCTTCAGGGATGGGGTGATCACTGAGGGACCCATCCCACAATAGACAGGCCCCCTGCAACCAGTCACAGAATCTATGGCAAGGCAGAATCGGTGTGTAGACATTGAACACTTTCATTAAAACTTGGGGACCATAGGTCAGTTTTAGGAGACAATGGAAAAGGTGCCGGTACTCAGTACTCCCAAGTACCCCTCAAAAAAAGCCCTGTATATGACCAACAATTCAGTTTAAGTATAATAAATAAGTGGACAACCAGGTTGAGTATAACCAGCCGCAGCTTTGTTTATTGTTCAAGGACAAAATTAGTAAGCCGAGAAATCAAAATAACACTACCAAAAGACTACCTGCCATGTGCCGCAAGGAGTCTGTACATCCGGGAAGAATTGCTTCACCACAAATGTCAAGAGCAACAATACTCCAGGACCTCCAGGCCTGAGTTCAACACTTAGGCCCAGCTGTCACCACCTGGTGATGGTTAAGACCTTATTCAAAGACCCTCCTTTGAATGTTAGCTCAGGTAGCCCCTTAGTTGCGACAAAGAAACACAATAGAATAACCCATTCAATAAACATAATGACTTGGGGGAGGGGGGAGTCCCGCCACCTCTGAGGAGCAGGAAGAGGTCCTGAACCTCAAAGGCGCCTGCTTTTAAGGATTCCCCACCGTGGACCCACCTGACTGCGTACTAGGGAAGACTCTGGGTTTTCCAATCCAGTCCTTGAGGCACACTCAGCCAGTCAGGGTTTTCAGGATAGCAGGATAACCTGAAAACCCCCACTGACTGGGTGTGCCTCGAGGACTGAGTTGAAAACCCATGCTCTGATCAGTGGAGGCTTCCCACCACGGCATTTAAATTTGTACTTGCCCAACTTGGGTTGCCATCTAGATCCAGATTCGCCTGACAGGGTTGATTCAGTTCTGGACTTACCCCAGTGCATGCAGGGACTTGTAACCTTGCTTTTCCTAAAAAATCCCATGGGCAAATCAGAACCACAAGTCCCTCCATGCAATGCGGTAAGCCCAGCTGGTTTTACTTGGCAACCCTATGCCCAATAGGGCAAGGAGGTTTCACAGGAGGCGAAACACTCTGGCACATCCATCCCCCCCCCTCAAACCTCCCCCCCCACCCCTTGTTGGCTGGGCACCTGCAAACCAGACTTGCTTGGTTCTGCTGTGGCTGCGAGGCCCAACTTCAGGTTATGACAGTTCATGGTCAATAAATTTATAGCCACATCAGGACACCCAGACCTTCTGCTGGGCAACTCCCCCCTTTTCTCAGGCGGATACAAAGCAGATAGAATGAGTGCAGCCTTTTGCCCAGAGCAGCTGCAGCCCAGGGTTAATGGCTAAGCTTTTATTTCACAAAATGCTGATTTACATACATTACATTTAATATATGCCTCCAAAGTGCCCTTTTGAATAAGAATAGTTGTATATTTAAGCAGGGGTTCCCCCTTAATCTTTTACACCAAAACCCAATTAACATTTTCCTTAGGACATTAACTGAGGCGCCCACAAACATCTGAGAGACAGGTTTTGTCTGTATTTATAACGGCTTCAGCTGGAATTTTCAGGCATTTTATTACTGATGCGGAGAGGTGCAAAACCCTTGAAAGAATTCATTTTTTCAGGCACCAGGACTGCTGGAGGGGACGGAGCAAAAAAAAATCTTGTTAAAAGTGAAAATATGGCATCAGCAGTTTTATTGAGAACAGCTAATAATATGTACATCTTTATGCGCCGAACAAACCCCCTTTTCCCGGGAAATAAATGTTTGAGAAAGGAATTAAACTCTAGTCTTAAAGGCAGCCTCTGCTTCTTTCTGTTGCAAACTCTTCCACTTAGTGTTACTGATAGTTGAAAAGACTTAATGTACAGATGCCTTGGGGAAATTTCTTGAGATTGTGGTTTTACAGATAGTTCAAGACATCCTGTAAGAGGATGTGTCAAATAGAAACAGACATCTTGCCCCTCTAGTGAGCCCCTAAAATGTCTGGTCCACATCCACTCACTAGCCAGTCTCGAGTAATCCCAAAAGGACTTTTGTACCCTTTAGCTCTAATAATGACTGGCAGCTCCGTCGGTACTAGATCAGGCCGCGCTATCTCGTCCTAATGCTCTGTAGCAGGGTCGTAGCCAGACTTCGCAGTAGGAGGCGGCTAGAGCCCAAGGTGTGCGGGGGGCACATTTTAGTCTGCCGCCCCACCTCCTCGCCTCCCCCCACTGCCTTGCCGGTCCCCCCCCCCACCGCCTCAGCAAATACCTTTGCTTGCGGGGGTCCCCAACCCCCGTCAACCGAAGCCTTCTACCACCTTCTCTCCAGTGCCGCCGTGTTCGCTGCCCTGCTCTTTCTTCCCTCCTGACGTCCTGTGCACGCTCCTTTAAGTGAAACTGAGTATGCTCAGTTTCACTTAAAGGAACGTGCAGGACGTCAGGAGGAAGAAAGAGCACGTCAGGGAACGCGGCACGCCGGACACCGGCGCTGAAAAAGGTTTCGGCTGGTGGGGGTTAGGGACCCCCGCCAGCAAAACCAGGGGCCCAGATGAAATTTGGGGGGGCCAGGCCCCCGTGGCCCCACCTAGCTACGCCACTGCTCTGCAGTTATGTTAACATAGTGCGGAATCCATGAAGATCTGTTCAGCTTTTTCCCACTGCGAGCCGTGCTATGCTCACTGTTGCATTTATTCCACTTAGCAAAGTGCTACAGGGGCTGAAAAATGGCCTGCACTGGTGTCGATGCATGTATTGGACATGTGCAGGTCCATTTTTCAGCACACCTGCAAAAAAGGCCTTTTTTTTGTAGCCAAAAATAAAAATTGGCGTGCGTCCATTTTGGGCCTGAGACCTTACTGCCACCCATTGACTTAGCAGTAAGGTCTCACACGTTTACATAATAACATAGTAGATGACGGCAGAGAAAGACCTGTACGGTCCATCCAGTCTGCCCAACAAGATAAACTCATATGTGCTACTTTATGTGTATACCTGACCTTGATTTGTATCTGCCATTTTCAGGGCACAGACCGTAGAAGTATGTCCAGCACTAGCCCAGCCCCTCTTCCCACCACCAGCTCTGCCACCCAATCTCGGCTAAGCTTCTGAGGATCCATTTCTTCTGAACAGGATTCCTTTATGTTTATCCCACACATGTTTGAATTCCGTTACCGTTTTCATCTCCGCCACCCCTCCCGCGGAAGGGCATTCCAAGTATCCTCCACTCTCTCCGTGAAAAAATACTTCTTGACATTTTTCTTGAGTCTACAAGTCTTTCCTCATAAGTCTTGTAACGCAAATCCCATACCATTCTCGTAGCTTTTCTTTGCACTTGTTCAATTCTTTTTACATCCTTAGCAAGATTCGGCCTCCAAAACTGAACACAATACTCTAGGTGGGGCCTCACCAACGACTTATACAGGGGCATCAACACCTCCTTTCTTCTGCTGGTCACTCCTCTCTCTATACAGCCTAGTAACCTTCTAGCTACGGCCACCGCCTTGTCACACTGTTTCGTCACCTTCAGATCCTCAGATACTATCACCCCAAGATCACTCTCCCGGTCCGTACATATCAGACTCTCACCGCCTAACACATACGTCTCCCGGTGGATTTCTACTCCCTAAGTGCATCACTTTGAATTTCTTCGCATTGAATTTTAATTGCCAAATTTTAGACCATTCTTCTAGCTTCTGCAGATCCCTTTTCATGCAGCCCCTCCCCCTCTCCTTCTCCCAGTGGACAGAAGAAAGTGAATTTGAACTGGTTCTGAACTTGGGGGGGGGGGGTTCACTTCACGACCCACTGGTGTCGGTGGACCAGTCTGAGTTCAGCGTTCCTTTCCCAAAAAGTGAGAAAATCATTTGAAAGGAATATTCTAGAAATAAAGGTCCATAAGCAAAAATGAATGTAAGGAGACATCTCTTCAGTGGACTAATGTAATATATTTCTTGCCTGGCTTCTGGGAGTTAAAAGCCCACATCTCAGGTCACAGTACAATACAGTAGTTTATTTTTAATTATTCAACAGGTAACCGCACAACTTTGTCTAAAGTTATATTGAGCATTGGTGAGTTAAGGTCCTGCTTCTTCTTAAACTTCATAATGTGAAGACAGGTTTTTTGATCACTAAAAGATAAAAAGAAATCGTATTTCTTACATAGCAGCAGGAGACTGGAAGAAAGGAGTGACCTAAATATTGAAGCAAAGGAGATGAAGAGAGGTCTTATCAGAGCTCAGCTGCTTCCTGGCTCTCTGGTTTTACATTGAGTTTTTTTTTTCCTTTTTCTTTAGTGTATGTCCTAATACATTTATTCTTATTTCTCTATTTTGCTGTAAAAAAAAAAGTGTGTATCTTCTATGATCAAGTTGCCTATTTCTTAGATTTCTCTGCAGTTCCTTCCTGCCTATCACTGGGAACTTTTGGATTTGGTATAATTTTAATGGACCTCTGCTAAAGCCCTACTCTTCAGCAGTCTGTGCTGTATTCATACATTAGATTTATCAGTATGACATGGGGTTCTGATGCAGATTTGCTCTTCAGCTGTCTGTGCTGTATTCATACATCAGGTTTATCAGCTTGATGCCTGCATAAAGCTCTAATAAAGGTCTGCTCTTCTGCTTTTCCTGTCTCAATGTGATGCCTGTATGGGATTCTGATGACTTTCTGCTATTCAGCTGTCTGTGCTGTATTCATGCTTTAAGTGTATCAGCCAGATGCCTGCATAGAGCTCTGATGAAGATCTGTTCTTCAGCTGTCTATGCTGAATTCATGCTTTAGGTGTATCAGCTTTATGCTTGCATAGAGCTCTGATGAAGATCTGTTTTTCAGTTTTATCTGTATCGACGCAATGCCTGTATGGGATTCTGATGAACTTCCGCTCTTCAGCTGTCTGTGCTGTCCATACATGAGGTGTATCAGTGTGACGAAGACCCGTTCTTCAGCTTTACCTGTTTCATTGTGATGCTGCATGGAGGGATTTTGATGAAGTGCTGCTTTTCATCTCTCTGTGCTGTATTCATGCTTTACCTGTAGAGGGACCTGATGAGAATCAGCACCCTGGTTTATAGCAAAGGCAGAATCCAATGGAAACAGATCTTTAGAACTTTAAGCACTTCTGTAAACTGGCATGAAAATGTAGGTGTGCATAGCCATTTTGGACACACCTAAGCCATTATAGAATAGCACAAAACTGGTGTTGTGTGCAAAAGTCTGACGCACCAACGCATGTCATGTGAATGACTGTTTTCAGATGGTGCATTTATGGACACCATACAAAGTGCACGACTGATAATAATCTATAAAGTTACACGTGTTACTTGATAACACACCCATGCTCTGTCCACATGTAACTCTCCTGGCAGTTGCATGCTAAGGCCTCCTTTTGCACAGCTGAAAAGGGCTTACTGGGGGAATGCGCTGAGGCATCCCGTGGGAAGTTCCAAATGTGCGCACGCGAACCATTTACTAAATCATTTTGGGGCAGGGAGTGGGCATGACAGTGCTAATCAGTTAGTGCATTGATTCCTGTGCGCTGATTAGCATGGGATTAGCAAGTGAATCCTTATCAGTGCTAAGGGTTCACACACTCATTTTTGCCGATGGCTGGGCACTAATTGCGTGCGTGGTCAGGAATTAGGAAAATGGAAAATCGGCCATTCTCCGGCAGCAGTAAAATGGCCTTAGGGTGCAGGAAAGACCCGCGTAAAGATGTGCTGAAGCCCCTTTTTATCGCAGCTTGGTAAAAAGACCCCTAAGTGACAATACATGCGAGTTACAGAAAGGCGCCTAACTTTCAATTACTGGCACCAATGCTGCAGGGCCGCCAAAAGGGGGGGGGCAAGGGAGACAAAATTCCCCGGGCCCAGCGCCACAGTCCCCGATCTCACCCGCCCTCGGCTCCGTCGACCATCCGCCACCGGGCCGGGCCCCCTCCATTGAAATCATCACAGTGCCTCACCTGTCACCTCACTCCGCGACTGAAAGCACAGCAGCGGCATATCGAATTCACCTCCCTTTGGGCCTTCCCTCCCTGTGTCCCGCCCTCGTCTGATGTAACTTCCGTGAGGGCGGGACACAGGGAGGGAAGGCCCGAAGGGAGGTGAATCCGATCTGCTGCTGCTGCGCTTTCAGTCACGGAGTGAGATGACAGGTGAGGCACTGTGATGATTTCAATGCAGGGAGCCCGACCCAGTGGCAGACAGAGGGAGGTGGGTGGGGACTGTGGCGCGGTGGCCGGGGGGGGTGGCGACGACGACCTCGGGGACGGGGGCAGCGGCGACGACAATGACGACCTCGGGGGTGGCCTTGCTCCAGGCCCGGCCCAGTCTCTCAGCGGCCCTGCAATGCTGTGCATAATTGTTATACTTCTGTAACATACATGGTCTGTGCCCAGAAAAGGACAGGTACAAATCAAGGTAAGGTATACACAAAAAGTGGCACATATGAGTTTATCTTGTTGGGCAGACTGGATGGACCGTGCAGGTCTTTTTCTGCCATCATCTACTATGTTACTATGTTACATGCACTATTAATGTCAAATTTAGGCCCAGCCTATAGAATTAAAATCACAGATTAAGAATGTTTCAGACTCCTAGAGCTCAGTGTCCACACACACTGAATTATAAGAGAATATGTAGACCAATCACACAACTCCTGAGGGCAGACTGGCTGATCCGGAGCCTGATTTTAATGGGGGGGGGGGGGTGAGCTTCACCCAAAGTTGGCCTGGGCGTTTATGGCAGACATTGGGAGGAGCCTCCTCGCCTAGCCATGGGGTTTTAAAGGCCAAAAAATTTATTGGCTCTGGCTGGAGTGGTAGAAACTCTCGAAGTTGCCGCTAGCCTTGGCCAAGCTCTCAGGGATTGGGCAAAATTTTTAAAGTTGCCTGCTGCGGGAAGCTTGTCCAATCATGGGCATCCCTTTCTTTCACTGAGAGGAACTGGGAGGGGAATTTTTTAAGGCAGCACCTCTGGGGAGCAGAATTCTTCCTGCTCCTCAGAGGCGTCTTGTTTACCTTTCCCTCCCACCCTTATTTTCATTACTTGACGCTTTGTGTACTGTCACAGGTTGGGAGGAGGGGGGTGTACTCAAGATAGGTGCTCCAAAGGAGGTCCTTTGATCAAGGCCTTAAAGTTCACTGGATGGCCAATTTTAGGCCTGTCCCCACAAGATCAAGTCATCCTTGCTCTAGCTGGCATGGCGAGGTAAGGGTTTTTTTTCCTCAAGTTTTCGTCAGGCAGTCCACCGGTTTGGTTGGTTACGTTTTATTCTTTCTCACATGCTCGGATAAAAAATTTGTATTCTCCAATAAAGCGAAGCAGTGGCCTTGTTATATTCCAATAAAATGTTTTATTCTTGAAATAAATATATTCAGTGGTTCCCAAACCTGATCCTGAAGGCACCCCAGCCAGTCAGGGTTTTCAGGATATCCACAACGAATATTCATGAGAGAGATTTGCATGCATTGCCCCCACTGCATGCAAATCTATCTCATGAATATTCATGATGGATATCCTGAATACCTGACTGGCTGGGTGCCTTCAGGATCAGGTTTGGAACACTGGGATATGTCATGCGTATATGTTCACTCAGATTAGCATGGAGTTGAATAGTCCTACATCGCCTGTTAGCCAATGGGCTTTAATTTCTTGGGGGAGGGGGGGGGGGCAAGGTCTACATGCAACTGAAGTCTGTTCTCTTATGGTACCACCTAAATCTGAAGTGACTAAGGTCTGCATATATCCTGCCAACCTCCCTGACTCCGGGTCAGTCCAGTTCTGGATTTCAGCATTTACTTCCGATTTCTCTCCCAGATACAGTTCCAGTACAGTGACTGGATAAGACTCTCGGGGTTAATGTGGGTCAGGCAGCGGCCTGCCCTCTGCAGCTGCAAGACAAAGCGTTTAATCATGGATTCTTATTTTCCTTGACTGATTGGCACTTTGTTATTATTATTTTTTGTTTAGTTAAAGCTTTTACAATTATTTGCAAAATATACGACTATTGTGTAGCTGTAACTACATTATGGCAGGTTTCGGAAGGGCATTTTCATACAAGGTCTTTCCCCCATTCTGTGCCTATGGAAGCTGGACGGAAAAGGGACAATAAAAACCTGAACTGGACTTCATGCATCAGGTCCAGATAAAGATGAGCAGGTCAGGGCAAAAAAATGACTTTGCTTATTTGTTTCTGACCGACTAAGGGAGCAGTAACTCCTCAAAGTTAATGAAGAAAGGGATTATGTTACTCCAATAAAGAGATATCTTGATTATTTTCTTATTTTTACACATTCAGCTGGACCAGCGTAGCAGCCCTTTTCCACCGTCCTGTCGAAATCGGAGTGAATAAAGCCCTAAGCATCTTCTCTAACTGCAGTTCAGCTCTCATTTGCTTTTCAAATATTTTTTTATTTTGAACCTGATAATAAAATTGTGCTTTAAATCCTGGCGTCCTCAAACAGAAGAAATAGATTTAAGATGCTGCTGATGGAAGGATTGTTGAAAAAGCAGGAAGACAGGTTTGATCTTCCTCAGGGCAGCGATATTTTCTTTGTTTTTTTTAATGTTGAGATTTGAGTTTAAACTAAAGATGTCGTAGAACCTGGGTAGCGGCTGCAGCAGGAACGATATTTCCGTGTAATGTGGGTAACCTCAGGATAAGTGATTTTTACTAGCGCATAGCGCTTACAGGGGCTCAATGCGTACCAAATTGGAGTTACCGCCCGGTTACCGAGTGGCCCTTGTGGTAATTTCAATTTTGGCATGTGTCCGCTATGCATGTCTGGCGCTACACTGTTACCATCCGGTTACCGTGTGAGACCCTACCGCTAGGTCAATGGCTGAGGTAAGGTCTCAGACCCAAAATGGACGAACGGCAATTTTCATATTGCCGAACGTCTGTTTTTAGCAGGAAAAAAAGGCTTTTTTGTAGGTGCGCTAAAAAATAATTCTGTGCGTGTCTGAACATGTGTCTACACTACCGCAGGCCATTTTCAGCGCACCTTAGTAAAAGGACTCCATCCTTTGGTAAATTTCTGGGCAGGTTGTATTGTCCTGTGGGAGTCTTGAAGGTCTGGTGTGAAAGCCCCTAAGGTCTCATCAGGCTCTTCTCCAAGGAACAGTAGCAGAGACAGTTCAACAGGGTCTTTCTTTTGCAGGACATGTATGTCTATCTCAAGAAAAGACAGCGGCCTTTTTTTGTGATAGGTGTTTGCAGAGTGTTTTTTTCTAGCAAAAAAGGTGCCGGTAACTCAAATGCTAGGCCACCCTTCAGGAGTGGAGTGATCACTGGGGACCCACCCATAATAGCTAGGCCCCCTGCAACCAATCACAGAATCTATGACAAGACAGAATTGGTGTGTAGAGCCTGAGCTCTACCATTAAAACCTGGGTTCCATGGGGTCAATTTAGCAGACAGTGGAAAAGGTGCTGGAGACTCAGTACACCCAAGTACCCCCTCAAAAAAAGCCCTGGGTGTTTGAGGCTCTAAAAATCTCATTTTGCCAACCCCTCTTAGCTGCTGCTGCTTGTTCTACCTCCATGTAACAGGTCATCAAACTCTGACTAGCCCCGAAAGTGCAGGGACAGTATGATAACTGTCCATTGAGATTCATAAGGGGCAATTGATCAGTCTATGAGCTCTTTCGCTTGTCAACACAACATCTCCTTATTCACACTTGTCAATAAATCCTCGGGGCTTGGGGATGTGCCAGTGGCAGCCCATTCAGGCCTTGTCAAGATAATCCTGTCTACTGACATCACACAATGAATCAAAGTGCCAAGCAAGGCTTGGCCAATTACTGAAGCAACAGGGCCCTAGAGCTGAGAATCAAGGCCACAGCCTCACACATTTCACGCGGGGAGAAAACCTAGCCACACCTATCAAGCATGCGAGTAATCTGCCGCTGTCATTAAAACGTTTTCTATTTCCCCCCATTTTTTGGTTGTTCTTAGTCTTAGGTAACTAGAATCTGAGTTTACCAGCGTCTGAAATTTGGGTTTGATTGTATGGATGACGGAAGTTCTGCTTATCGATATAAGATAAAATTGATCCTAAGGCTGTGTGTCATAAGGAGAGGCTCTTCTTTAATATTCCAGTCTTTCTTTCTGCGATTTACAATCTGTATCACAGACAGAGTTCTTCCTGTGAATGCAGTCTATGCGGCTCATTTTGAAACAAACAAAAAAAAAACCCATCCAAAATGTATCATAAAGCACCATTTGGATGGATTTCTTCTCAAATATCCAAATTGGTATTTTTAAAACCTATTTTGCAGATATCTACCTATGTATTTCGTCTGCAATACATCCATATCACAAGGAGGCGTGTTGGGGGTGTTTCAAAAAGGGGTTAGGGGGGCCTAACACTTGGACAATTTACAGCCATAATGGAACAAAACCAAACGTTTTTGGTCTAGACCCTGCTTTTATAATGAATAAGGCACAAAAAGGTGCCCTAAATGACCAGATGACCACTGAAGGGAATCAGGAATGACCCTCCCTTACTCCCCCAGTGGTCACTGACCCCCTCCAGCCCCCCTCCCCAAAATGTGATTAAAAATAGTACTTACCATCCTCTATGACAGTTTCAGATGTAATGGTCAGGGCCATTAGAGCAGGTCCCTGGAGGGGTGCAGTGCACTGTAGACAGGTGACCCAGACCCATACCTCCTCCTACCTGTTACATTTGTGGTGGAAACTGTGAGCTCTCCAAAGCTCACCAGAAATCCACTTATAGGTGCCTTCTTCACCTATAAGGGTTATTGTATGGTGTACAGTTGAGGTAGTACGTTCTGGGTGGGTTTTGGATGGCTCAGCACAGTGGCGTAGCTAGGTGGGGGCCTGCCCCCCCCAAATTTCATCTGGCCCCTAGTTTTGCTGGCGGGGGGGTCCTCAACCTCCGCCACTTGAATCCTTCTCCAGTGCCGCCGCGTTCCTGCCCTGCTCTCTCTTCCTCCTTGAGTCCTGCACGCTCCTTTCCGTGAAATTGAGTGTTCACTTAAAGGAGCATGCAGGACATCAGGGCAGGGAACGCGTGCAACCGCTGGAGACCGGCACTGGAGAAGGCTTCAGCTGGCAGGAGTTGAGGACCCCAGCCAGCCAAGGTATTTGCTGCGGCGGGGTGCAGCAGGGGGTGTGCAGGGTGGCGGGGGGAATGGTGAAGGGGGTGGCGGCAGGGTGGCAGACTAAAATGTGCACCCCCACCTGTGCTCTGGCCCCTCACCACCGTGAGGTCTGGCTACGCGCCTGGCTCAGCAGACAAGATAAGGGAGCAACGGTGAGATGTGTACCTGGGAGCATTTAATGAAGTCCACTGCAGTGCCCCCTAAGGTGCCCTATTGCTCTCCTGGGATGTCTGGGGGACCAGTCTGCTAAAAATGCTGGCCCCTCCTACATCCCAGTGGCTTGATTTTCTACGTTTTTCACTTGTATGTTTTTATTTTCAGAAATGACCTGAAACGATAAGTGCACAGGGCACAAATATTTGTTACAATGGAAAAAAAGATAGGCATTTTGAAGTTTCGAAAATGGCCATATTCCTTCAGATTTTGGATGTTCAGCACAAAATGTCCAATGTGCATACTTAAGACATTAAAAATGGCCCTCTAAGTTTCACAGACAAAGCTTTCCAGCCGTTTGTAGCCTGTCGGACTATTTTTGTTGTGTTATTCCCCATGTCTGTCTCAATAGCAAAACCATGGACTTTTCCTCCAGGAGCTTGTCCAAACCTTTTTTAAACTGAGATACCTAACTGCTGTTACCACATCCTCCAGCAAAGAGTTCCAGAGTTTAACTATTCGTTGAGTGAAAAAAATATTTCCTCCTATTGTTTTAATGTGTTTCCGTGTAACTTCCTTGAGTGTCCCCTAGTCTTGTACTTTTGAATACCACCCAAACACTGCAGGAGGATGTTGGGGTCGGGAGGAAACAGAGGACTGTGAGCAAGTAAATAATGGTGTTGACTCCTGTGAGGATGGGTTGGGATGGAGGAGATTAATTGCGAGGATGAGTGGGGATGGAATAGATCTTAGCAGGTACACGTGGGTATGGATTAGATTTCCAGTGGGAATGGGAGGGGATGGGTAAAATTTCTGTCCCTGAGCAACTCTCTATTTGGTACATAAGTACATAAGTATTGCCACACTGGGACAGACCGAAGGTCCATCAAGCCCAGCATCCTGTTTCCAACAGTGGCCAATCCAGGTCACAAATACCTAGCAAGATCCCAAAATAGTACAATGCATTTTATGCTGCTTATCCCAGAAATAGTGGATTTTCCCCAGTCCATTTTATAATGGTCTATGGACTTTTCCTTTAGGATGCCATCCAAATCTTTTTTAAACCCGCTAACCGCCTTTACCACATTCTCTGGCAACCAATTCCAGAGTTTAATTACACGTTGAGTGAAGAACATTTTCTCAGATTCGTTTTAAATGTACTACTTTGTAGCTTCATCGCATGCCCCCTAGTCCTAGTATTTTTGGAAAGCGTAAACAGACACTTCACGTCTACCCGTTCCACTCCACTCACTATTTTATAGACCTCTATCATTTCTCCCCTCAGCCGTATTTTCTTCAAGCTGAAGAGCCCTAGATGCTTCAGCCTTTCCTCATAGGGAAGTCATCCCATCCCCAAGGACCAGACAGTGGGAATCCAGGGATCTCAAAGACTGAGTGGGGATATAAGGTATTGCCAGAGATGGTAGATACAATGGAATCTCCAAACTGTAGGCCTTATTTGTCAAATACAGTAATTTAAAGAAAATATGGAATTTAACAGGAAGCCAATACAGACACACAAGAGGTGAGATGTGGTCATGTTTACAGGCCCTACAAAGCAGCCTATTGGCTAAATTTTTGCAGGGTTTGAAGGCATTTAAGTTGACCATTGGGAATATCAGACAAGGTACAGGTGTCTGAGAAATCAAAAAAAGCATATTAAGTGTGTAAGTAAAGGAAAATCAAGAACACTTTGCAAGTGATAGAGTCTACATAGTTACAAAACCGGGTCTGACGACTTCTGAAATCAGTCTCTAAAAGAGAGCTGGGAGTACTGCACACTATGGCCCAGCAGGAGCAGACTCCAAGAGGACAGAGGCCAACCAGATTTTGGTTTCCGTTTCGGATTCAGCACCAAAAATGGCCAGAAATCTGGGTTGGGTTCCGGTCAAAATGCCAGTGCATTTTCAGCTGAAACTGAAGTTCTCCACCCCCATCCCACCTGATCATCTGTAGTCCCTCTCCGGGCCTATCTGAAGAAGCCCTGGTGGTCTAGTGACCTCTTTGGAGGACAGGAATGAACTCCATTGTCGCTGCTCTGCAGAAATGGCTGCCGCCATTTCCTGCAGCAGCCTCGTGAGACTGCTGCGAGAGGCCCAACAGCCATTTAGAGGATGGAACCAGCGCAGGCAGGAGGCTCACAAAGTGGCCAATTTTGGTCGCAAATTCGCTTTCAGCAGAACTGAAGATCCTGTTTTCGGTAGTGCTCTACAGGAGGTTGCCCCTACACCTAAGAACTAGTTTGTCAACTGAGCAGGATCCCCTACTTGGCACCTTTACCAAATATTGTTTATGTTCACCTTTGCCCGCTGTGTGGCTCCGCCTTATTTGTGCTCAGGGTTTGCCCTTATTCACATTAACATAGGGGGAGTGTGATAACATGAGCAAGGATTGAGGGTGGGCCTTCAGATTATACAGTCAGACCAGGTTACAACAGTAAAGCAAAACTCTGTTAACTCAAATGTCGAGGCCTGGAAAATGAAGGGTAAAGTCTGTTGAGATTCAGAAGAAGTTTGAACATAGGCCTGTGTTCACCCCTCCGGTGTCACTTCCTGTTAAGGCGGGACTAAGGGGCTTAAGGTGAGGGGCAGCATCCTTATAGACCTTCACTTAGGGGCAAAGTAATTTTTGCATTACCCAACAGAACTTTCTATGGAGCAGGTAGTAATAGGAAGGGTGATACTGATAAGAATGCAGGGAGGGAGCAAATGCCCCGCTTAACCTCCCCCCCCCCCCCCCCCCCCCCCCCCCCCCCCCCCCCCCCCCCCCCCCCCCCCCCCCCCCCCCCCCCCCCCCCCCCCCCCCCACCCATCATATTATAGTCTGTATGTCTCAGAGTACTTCCTGCAGTGTTTGTCGGTCTATTAATACCTGTAACATGTCTTTACTTTTCTGGTAACAAAACCTAAGCTTTGAAGTCATAGATGTTGCTTTAATTTCCCTTTACATCAAAAAGTGATCCATCCTGATCTCAAAAGCAAAAGTAAGCCTGCAGTGAGTATCTTCGGGGTCACTGTCTGATTATGAGGCTTGCAGAAAGCTGCTATTTTTGGCTCCAAACTGAATAAAACTCGCTAGAAATTCAGTCGCAATCCTGGAGCTGGAAATTCTATGCATGATCTTCTTTCTTGGCCTTTCCTTGAGTCTCTTGCTGGCTCCTGTAGAGCTGTCGTTTTCATTTCAGTGCTCATACGCTTTAGTACTAAATGCTTTAATGAACTGTAATAAAGGTGATCATTTTTTAACAGTTTGTGATAGATATAAAGAACATTTTTAAAAAGCCACTTCTTTTGCACACTTAATTACTGTAGAAAGAAACTGAATCATGAACTTCTGGATTCGGTTGTACTTGATGTCTGTGTAGTATTTTTATTAATAATATACCATGATTGTAAACTGCTTAGATGTATTGTCGATGGTCCCTGTATCAAATATTAAATAAACTTATTGCTGTACAAGAAGAAAATTCAAATTTGCCTCGATGTTAGTACTGCTAGATTTCTCAGCAGCTTTTGACAATGTGGATCATGAGATCTTGCTAGTACGACTGACAGAAACAGGTGTCAATGGAACAGTACTTGCCTGGTTCAGATCCTCTCTACCAGACAGGTAACAATCCATAATGATTGGAAGCAACTCATCACCATCATGGACACTGACCTGTAGGGTACCACAAGGATCGATACTGTCACCTATTCTGTTCAATATCTACCTCAAGCCACTAGCTGAGCTGATTTGGTCAATGGACACTCAGTTCTACATCCATGCGGATGATGTGCAGCTACTCATACCCATTGAACCTGACTTACCTACAGCCTTGAATAAACTGATCATTTGTCTAACATCAATGCAAGAATGGGCTAAACACAACAAACTTTGCCTGAACCCAAGTAAAACTGAGCTGCTCTGGGTCCCTAACACAAGTGGATACATACAGTACCTGGCATCAAAATCCCTTTTGGGAAGTATGAACTCCCCCCTCAAATCACAAGTCAGGACCCTTGGAATATAGTTAGATTCAACACTTACTCTGATTCCCCAAATCCAAGCAACCTTCAAGAGCTGCTTCTACTATTTCCAATAGCTACGCTGCTTCTCTCCTTACATCAAGAAGGTAAATCTTATCCCAGTTGTGCATGTCATGGTAACATCAAGACTGGATTACTGCAATGCACTATACAATGGTCTGACTTCAAAGGACCTGCACCAGCTCCAGTTCAGAATGCAGCAGCAAGACTCATAGAAGGTTGCAAGCGACGTGACCATATCACACCATTTTTGGAAAAACTTCATTGGCTACCAGTACAATACAGGGCTTAATTTAAAACTCTATGTCTGATCTTCAAGGCCCTGAAAGGGAATGGCCCTGAGTACCTGAAGAATAAGATGATCCTCCACACACCGCCAAGGACGCTAAGGTCCTCCCAAGGACTTTCACTAACTACACCCTCTCCAAAAGACATTACACGATGTTATACCTCAAGTGAGCCTTCTCCGGAGTAGCCCCCACCCTCTGGAATGCATTGCCTGAAAGGCTCCACTTAACACAAGACTATCTCTACTTCAGGAAGCAGGTGGAAGCTTGGCTCTTCAACCAGGACTTTAATGAAGAAGAAGTAACTAACTTGTTAGTCTCAGGCTGCACATACTGCAGCGGGAAACATGTTTATCCACTCCTACCCTAGCTGAGATACTATTTAACCATCTCTCTGACCTCAAGTGCAACTTTTCTTTAAATTCATCATCTTATTCTCTAACTTCTTACTCTCTTACCTATCTATATGTTCCATCTTTGCTTTACCCTTCACTATCAATTACTGTAATTGTCTATTGCTCATGTTTGATCTATTTTTACTGTACATCGCCTTGAGTGAATTCCTTCAAAAAGGTGGTAAATAAATCCTAATAAATAAATAAATTCAGATAACTTTACTGGCAATTCTTCACCTGTTGCCAGCGTGGAGTTGAGAAGTAGCCTAATGATTTAACCCTGGGAAACTGGGATCAATTCCCATTGCAGCTCCTTATGATCACGGGAAGTCACGTGGAGGGGCATAATTGAAAGGGATGACCAAGTTTTGCTGAGGACGTCCTCGCAAAACATCTCGGTGGAGGGGCGGGACAACCCGTATTATTGAAACAAGATGGATGTCCATCTTTCATTTCGATAATACAGTCGGGGGCACCCAAATCCTGAAATTTAGGTCGTCCTTAGAGATGGTCGTCCCTAGACTTGGTCGTTTCTGATTTTTGGCGATAATCGAAACCAAGGACGCGCATCTCAGAAACGACCAAATGCAAGCCCTTTGGTCATGGGAAGAGCCAGCATTTGTAGTGCACTGGTCCCCCTGACATGCCAGGACACCAACCGGGCACCCTAGGGGGCACTGCAGTGGACTTCATAAATTGCTCCCAGGTACATAGCTCCCTTACCTTGTGTGCTGAGCCCCCCAAATCCCCCCCACTACCCACAACTATACACCAGTACCATAGCCCTTATGAGTGAAGGGGGGCACCTAGATGTGCGTAAAGTGGGTTTGTGGTGGGTTTTGGAGGGCTCACATTTACCACCACAAGTGTAACAGGTGGGGGGGATGGGCCTGGGTCCGCCTGCCTGAAGTGCACTGCACCCACTAAAACTGCTCCAGGGACCTGAATACTGCTGTGATGGACCTGAGTATGACATTTGAGGCTGGCATAGAAGCTGGCAC
Source organism: Microcaecilia unicolor (assembly GCF_901765095.1). NCBI lineage: Eukaryota > Metazoa > Chordata > Amphibia > Gymnophiona > Siphonopidae > Microcaecilia > Microcaecilia unicolor. The sequence continues at coordinate 4,417,424 of NC_044038.1, forward strand.
AAAATATTTTTAAAGATGTTTTTTAGGGTGGGAGGGGGTTAGTGACCACTGGGGGAGTAAGGGGAGATGATCCCCGATTCTCTCCAGTGGTCATCTGGTCAGTTCAGGCACCCTTTTGTGCCTTGGTCATAAAAGAAAATAGGACCAGGTAAAGTCATCCAAGTGCTTGTCAGGGACGCCCTTTTTTTCCATTATGAGTCGAGGACGTCCATGTGTTAGGCACGCCCCAGTCCTGCCTTCGATACGCCTCCGACACACCCCTGTGAACTTTGGTCGTCCCCACGACGGAAAGCAGTTGGGAACGCCCAAAATCGTCTTTCGATTATACCGATTTGGGCGACCCTGTGAGAAGGACGCCCATCTTCCGATTTGTGTCGAAAGATGGGCATCCTTCTCTTTCGAAAATGAGCCTGACAACCTCCCATTGTTCCAGTTACAAAAACTGTGAGCCCACTAGGGACAGAGCAAGAATCTAACAGTCTCCCTGCTCTCCCCTCCTCCCACTGTTCAAATTTGGCTGAATTAGTAGAAGGATTTATAGAGGAGACAATGAATAGGGCTGCTTTGGTGGCCTCATTTTTCTCTGTGGCAAGCAGGATATGGTGTTGAAATAGTTATTTTTAAAGATCTCTCTTACTCTTTTCCATGGCTCTAAAATAAATCTCTTTCCAGATCTAGCAGCCTCTAGGCAAACCTGGAGAAAGGAATTTGTCACAACTCCCCATAATAGTATCCTTGAAATTTCATGAAAAGAGTTTGATTAAGAGTCAAGGGAAGACCTTTACATCTTTTCAGCAATTCAGTAGAAAACTTTTCTTCAGAGTAAATTGGAGGATGTGGAGAGCAGTGGCGTAGCCACAGGTGGGCCTGGGCCCACCCACATAGGGATCAGGCCCACCCAACAGTAGCACATGTTTAGCAGAAGCTGGTGGGGATCCCAATTTCTACCAACTGAAGACTTCCCCCTGATGCTAACGAGAATGCTATTCTTCACGATACCGGCACCTGCGCATGTTCCGTTTTCAGCGCATGCCTGCTGCAGACTGCCAAGGTGGAAAGAAGCATTTTCCTGCCAGCCGAGATATCTTTTGGTGGTGGTGGTGGTGGTGGGGGGACATTTGGTGCCCACCCACTTCTTGCCTAGGCCCACCCAAAATCTGTTGTCTGGCTACGCCCCTGGGAGAGTCACTTGGCACTTACCCTCCGGTCCTGAAACTTCTGGTCCAGGTATTTATTGGCAAAAGAAAAGGAAGTTTAAAGTGCAAGAGCTGACTTTCTGCTTTTCCATTTTTAACTGTGATCGATTTTGTTCTGGCTTTAGTGGACTCTCCAGTTGTGGACTTTTCTGCAAATTGCCCGCAGTTGTTTAATTCTTTTGTGTGTGCAACTTGTAATCTAAGTTTCTTTGAGGAGATTAAATGTGTTTTCTTTCTTTGTTACATTTATAGAAACTTCAATAAATACAAAAAAAAAAAAAGGTTTAAAAATGTAGTAGCAAGGTCCCATCACCTGTGAAGATTCCTCCTACCTTGATCTCTTGAACTGCTGGAGCATTCCTGTCCCCTGGCTCTTGGGTTCCTAATCAATTTTCTTCTTTTACACTCACACACATGATCTGCTGGCAATATGTCAGCGAACTGCCAATACTTGACTCTTAAGACCAATTAGCTGCTGTTGGCTTCCGACAACGGGACCGTCAACCCTTCTCCTGAGCAGGGACAGAGTCTCTTCTTTGGCCAAAATATTATCATTCTTACCCGTTTCCCCTACCTGAAGGTCCCCAGCCTTCCGGGAGACCAAGACCAAGCATTTTCCTTCTGAGCTTTCAGGTGGTAACATATATACATGGTTTAACATTTATTTTATTTTATTTACTAGGATTTATCTATCGCCTTTTTGAAAGAATTCACTCAAGGCGGTGTACAGTAGGAATAGATTAAACATGAGGAATAGACAGTTACAGCAGTAAAAAATATTCAAATAATACAAAGTATAGCATAGTATACTACTTACAATGTCAACGCAATACGTAATAGAACATTTTAATACACAGTATAGGGTATAAGCAAAGATGGAACATATAGATAGGTAAGAGGAGTTAGAAAACAAGGTGACTAATTTAAAGAAAGTTGTACATGGGGTCAGATGATTAAATGTTATCTCAGCTAGGGTAGGAGTGGATAAACATGTCCTGCTGCAGTATGTGCAGCCTGAGTCACTCCTTTTTTTTTTGTTACATTTGTACCCTGCGCTTTCCCGCTCATGGCAGGCTCAATGCGGCTTACATGGAGCAATGGAGGGTTAAGTGACTTGCCCAGAGTCACAAGGAGCTGCCTGTGCTGGGAATTGAACTCAGTTCCTCAGGACCAAAGTCCACCACCCTAACCACTAGTGTGTGTCACAAAAGGGTTCTCTGAGCCATTTTCCTGTCACGGTAGCAGCTAACGAAAACGGAATGCAAATGATCTAAAAGTTATTATAATGAGCTAATTAGTAATGCAAGGCAGATGCACAGCCGTTTTCTGACCCCATGTACCGTGGAAAACCTAATGGGAGGTCTGCACCTCTCGTTGGGGCTGCTGTGAGCGGGACCCATTCAGAGGAGGACGCCCATCACAAAATTCGGAAGAATGAAAATGTCCAAGTGCTCGTCAGGGACGTCCTTTCAAGCGCCTAACACTTGGACATCCTTCACTCAAAAAAAAAAAAAGGACGTCCCTGACGAACACTTGGATGTTTTTTTCCTTCAGATTTTGTAATGGGTGTCCTTCTCTTGGATGTGTTTTTCTTATGACTAAGGTGCCCGAAATGACCACCGCCGGAGAGAATCAGGGATCGAGATGTGCGAGGACATCCACATCAAAATTATTTGGACGTCTCTTTCGATTATGCCCCTCCAGGTCTCTCTCAGCCAATCACAGCACGTTTAGCTGACTCCAGTGACAGCTAAATGTGCTGTGATTGGCTGAGAGAGACCTAGAAGGGCATAATCGAAAGGGACGTCCAAATAGTTTTGATATGGAAGTCCTCGCACGTCCCGATCCCCGATTCCTCTCTCCGGCGTGGTCATTTCGGGCACGTAAGAAAAACATGTCCAAGAGAAGGACACCCATCATAAAATCTGAAGAAAAAAACATCCAAGTGCTTGTCAGGGACGTCCTTTTTTTTTTTGAGTGAAGGACGTGTATGAAGCCATCTTTGGCGTGCGCAGAGCAGCCAGCATAATGCTTGGCTGCTCTGTGCATGCTCAGCTGGCCGATTGGCTTCCTCTCCTTAGGAAGGAAATCGCGTGCAAATGAGCTAACAGTGAGCAGCTCATTTGCATGCGATTTCCTTCGTGCATGCCCTTCCCTTACCGATTCGCTAAGGGATCGGTAAGGGAAGGGCTCTTTCAGTGGAGTTAGTGCATCTGGCTGTCAGTTACTTCTTCCAGTAAAGTCCTGGTTGAAGAGCTAAGCTTTCACTTGCTTCCTGAAGTAGAGATAGTCTTGTGTTAAGCGGAGCCTTTCAGGCAGTGCATTCCAGAGTGTGGGGGCTACTCCGGAGAAGGCTCGCTTGCGCTTGCGGGTATCACATCGTGTAATGTGTTTTGGAGAGGGTGTGGTTAGTGATGTTATCTAAGGTGTGCAGTATGCACAGGGCAAGCAGCCACATTAATTATACAAAACAAATAAAAACAGACAAGCCAGTGCCAATATTCCTGCTCCAAAGGATCTGCAAGTTCTCGCTGGAACATTACAAACAATCTTACTAGTCTGTATTCAACAGTCTACAAATAGCAGATTTTAGAAAAGTACTTTTCATTTTTCTCATGTAGTACAGTTTGGAAATAGACCACATGCAACAACCCTAGAGTAGATATAAAAGCAGTTTAAAGCCTGCAAAAAGTTTGAGGAGGGCTGTTTTATACTTTCATAGCAGAGCTCTCAAGGAAAATGTGTTTTTAGTCTGGTTTTCAAGGTCCTCTTTCTTAAAATCACATTGGTTATGATGTGACAAAGCAGGAATCGCTTCTAGAGAGAAGATGGAGTTTGGCTAGATATACTTAAGTTGGCAAGCACCAAAAAATCTTCTTTTTTTCACTTCTGAAAGGTCAACAAATATAGGGGTCCTTTTACAAAGCTGCGGGAAAAAGTGGCCAGAACGCAACTTACACAAGTCTTTACCACACGCTATGGCTATTTTTCTCATAGCCATAAAAAGGCTTTTTTCCCCTGTTTTTTTGCATTAATGGGCCATGTGCTAATGTTGCCATTTTTTTAACATTACCCAGTAGGGCACTTACTGTCACTCAATGTGTAGGTGGCGTGGGCTCCTGTGTTATCCATGCACTAACCAGTTAGTATGTTAATGTAGGTGGGCTAACTGGTTAGTGCAGGAATACCCACTCCCCACCCATGACACGCCCTTAAAAAGAGGGGAAAGGTTTTTAGCGCACTGTTAGTGCGCGAACATTTTGAAGTTACTGCAAGACGCCTGCCTGAGTGCATCCCATGATACTCCATTTATAGCTGCGCTAAGCACATGATAATGTCTAACATAGCTTAGTAAAAGGACCCCATGGGCAGCTGGTGCTTTTTAGGGAAAATTTGAACCAAGTAGATCTTGCTAAATATTGGATACCTGACTGTGGTCTGCAGAATATATCTCAATGGTTGGTATTGGGGAACTGAGCAGTTTTTAGTCATGACATGGGAGGCTGGTCTGGTTTCTCAAGTCCATTTAAGTCACATTTTACATAGCACCTGTCCTTTGCCCCCGGTATATTTAAAATTTACCATATATTGTCTGCGGGTTGCCAAGTTTGGCACTGGCTCTGTAACAGGTTTGTTTTTTTGCCGTCAGTGACCTCCTATATGTCCATTTGCAATAATTCAGCCTTCCTTCCTACTCAAGGTAAAGGGGTATTCACTCAACAGGCTTCAAAGGCTCTCAAGTATATTTTACATGTCATTACCAAGGAGGGTCAAATAAAAACTTTCCAGGACTTGCAATATGATTTTTTTTTTGTTACGTTTGTACCCCACGCTTTCCCACTCATGGCAGGCTCAATGCAGCAGGCAATGGAGTCACAAGGAGCTGCCTGTGCTGGGAATCGAACTCAGTTCCTCAGGACCAAAGTCCACCACCCTAACCACTAGGCCACTCCTCACATTGCTTTGCTTATATGCAATTACACCAGTGGGTTCCAAACAGTGGCGTAGCTACGTGTGGCCACGGGGCCTGGGCCCCCATAGATTTGGCCCTGGACCCCCCTGCCAACAACCCTCTCGACTCCCCTCCCGTTGCCAACCCTCCCCTGCCCGCGGGTGAGAGTTGGTGGGGGAGGGGGGTCGAGAGGGTCATCGGCGGGGGGGGGGGGGTCAAAGTTCTTGTTGGTGGTGGTGGCGGCGGCGGTGGTGGGAGGGTTGGCGGCGCCGGGGGAAGGCTAAAATGTGCCCCTCACCTCGGGCTCTGGACCCCCCTCCCGTCGAAGTCTGGCTACGCCCCTGGTTCCAAACCTGGTCCTGGAGGCACCTCAGTCAGCCAGATTTTCAGGATACCCACAATGAATATTCATGAGAGAGATTTGCATGCAGTGGAGGAGGTGCATGTAAATCTATCTCATGAATATCCGTTGTGGGTATTCTGAAAACCTGACTGGCTGGGGTGTCTCCACCACTGAATTACACCATTATATCTCAACTTTGTTATGGACAGATCTGACAGAAGATGTCCAAGACACCCTTCCAGAGGCCTTAAGTTTGGGAGAGCACCAAGCTGTTCCATTGACTTTTCACCACCGACACCTGCAGGATACCACGACTGACTCAGACCACGTGGCATTAGCAGAAACATGGACCAGAGACTTAACATATCTCGTGTGCATAAGCAAGTGGAGAATGTGCAACATAAAGAAACTTTCTACAAATTCGCCCTGCAGCTTTACAAATCTTCGTACAGAGCGTGCAAAGCTGGTCTGTAAACTGGAGAGATCTGTCCTAAGCGTGCCTCCAGGACTGCGAGTTTGGGACATATGTTTTGGCACTGTCCAAAGGTCCAGCTTTGCAGCTCTTCATCGATGGTGGACCTGCACAGTGAATTTGCATCTTTTAATCCTGTTCTGTGAATATGTGCTGAGTGATCCAGTACCTTGAGGATTTAAACGTTTTTTTCAGATGTCACTTATGTTTGGCATTAAATCAATACTGCATTGCTTGGTTACTGACAGAACCTTCCTCTATTCAACGCTGACCAGCTTACTTGATTGAACAACTGCGTGCGGATCGAATGGGGCAGATGATATCAACAGCTTCAAGGGCCAAACTTTTCTTACTGTCTGGGAACCATTTTGGTTGACTTTCTCATCAGGGTTGCAGTCGTCTTTTGAACCATGAACAATTCCTTACCTCTTTCTGTTTAAGACTCTGGTTCAGACTCTCCCCTGGAATTTGCCTTGTGGTTGGGGTTGGGGTTGGGGGTGGGTGGGGAAGGGATTGAGATCTTTGCTTAAAAATTTAAGATGTGTTTTCCTGTTTTGTAGTCTTTGGTATTTTGCATCTCTTTCCTAATAATTCCTAGCATCCTGTTTACTTTTTGGGCAGAAGATTTCAGCTATTGTTTACAATGATACCTAGATCTTTTTCTTGAGTGCTGACCCCCAAGGTAGACCCTAGCATCAGGTAGCTATGATTCAGAATTTCTTCCCAATGTGAATCACTTTGCATTTGTCCACATTAAATTTCATCTGCCATTTGGATGTCCAGTGTTCCAGTTTCCTAAGCTCTTTCTGCAATTTTTTATAATCCCCACGTGTTTGAACAACTTTGAATAATTTTGTGTCATCGTTCCGTTTTCCAGATCATATATAAATATGTTAAATAGCACCGGTCCCAGTACAGATCCCTGCGGCAGTCCACTATTCAACCTCCTCAATTGAGAAAAATGGTCATTTAACCCTACCCTCAGTTTTCTGTCCAGTAACCAATTCCTAATCCACAGAAGGACATTGCCTTTTTCATTTTCTCAGAAGTCTCTCACAAGGAACATGTAGAAATATGTTGTAACTTGCTCTCAGTGAAATACAGGCCAAGGGCTCAGGCTAAGAGCTAGGCCTCTAAAAATCAAAGATCATCTCTGCCACAGATACATTTCACTGCAGCAAATGCTGAAATGAGGTAATTGAGAGCAGATAGAGGGAGGGGGGAATCTGCTCTATCAACAATGGTGGGACTGGCACCTGCAAGAAGTCATGAGCAAAGATGTTTTGGCTAGTGGAAGATAGCAGTAGGTCAGGTGCAAGTAGGATGAGAACATCCAAAGGGGGGCTGGAGGAAGGCTTGGGAACATGTGAAGTCATTGTTATCAACCGATAAGGGCCAAAGAGTTCTGGTGAGAAAGTTAGGGTCCATAGGAATAAATACAGCCAGCAGGGTATAAAAGGGGCAGTCTGCAAGGGTATCGGAGCAGAAGGCTGAAGAGAGAGGACAAACTGCACCTGCATTGTCAAAAGCTTTCTGAAAATCCAGATACACTACATCAACAGGCTCACCTTTATCCACAAGTTCATTTACACCTGCAAAGAAATGAAGCAAATTGGTGAGGCAAGACTTCCCTTGACTGAACTCATGTTGATTCTGTCCCGTTATACTATGTTGGTGTATGTATTCTGTAATTTTATTCTTTATAATAGTTTCCACTATTTTCCCAGCACTAAAGTCAAGTTTAGTGGTCTGTAATTTCCCTGATCACCCCTGGAACCGTTTTTGAAAATTGGCGTCATATTGGCCACCCTCCAATCTTCAGGTACGACGGATGATTTTAATGACAAGTTACAGATCACCAACAACAGATCAGCAATTTCATGTTGTGTTCTTTCAGTTCTTTGGGTTGTATGCCATCTGGTCCAGGTGATTTATCACTCTTTAACTTGTCAATTTGGCTCAGCATGTCTTCCATTCTTGGTGCCAAAATGTTGAGGTCTACTTTATGGCAGCGCAGACAGCAATAGTGATCCAGGGAATGAAGAACAGATGCAATAACAATGTTTGCTGAGTCACTTTGCTGAAGACGTGTCCTTTTACTGAATCTTTCAGTTTCTGTGTTGAAAGAATCTGGTGAGCCTTGAGAAAGGCAAAGCCGAAACTTGGCCAATTTGGGTCCCTCCTCAATTGCTGTAAAGAACAGACTATCAAGAAACTTCAAACAGCCCAGAATACCGCAGCCAGACTCATATTTGGCAAAACAAAATATGAAAGTGCAAAACCCCTAAGAGAGAAACTTCATTGGCTCCCACTTAAAGAACGCACCGCGTTCAAGATCTGCACGATAGTTCACAAAATCATCCATGGAGATGCCCCGACCTACATGCTTGACCTCGTGGACCTGCCTCCTAGAAATGCTAAAAGATCAGCCCGTAAATTCCTCAACCTACACTTCCCCAACTGTAAAGGATTAAAATACAAGCTAGCACATGCGACTACCTTTTCCTACATGAGTACGCAGCTATGGAATGCACTACCAACCGACTTGAAAACGATTAACAAAATAACTAACTTTCGCAAATCTCTGAAAACCTATCTCTTCAACAAGGCCTACAACAAGAAACCATAGCTTAACCATAACACTTCACCTTATTCTGATAGTCATCTTTCTATAACTGTTTGCCTAGATCTTTTTTTTTCGCATCCTTGATCTTGTTGTATCACCAATTGTATCTGTTACCCTGGAATGGCGATGCCATAACAGGTCTTTGTAAGCCACATTGAGCCTGCAAATAGGTGGGAAAATGTGGGATGCAAATGTAATAAATAAATAAAAAACTGTTTTGGTGAACTCTCATGTGTACTTCATTCCCTGGATCAACTTTGCTGTCTGTGCTGCTTGTGTTACTTCTGCAGAGGGTTCTTCTCTTGTTTTCTTTCCAATGTCTACTTTATAGCATCTTTTTAGTTTAGGAGCAAGCCTAACTTAAAAATATAACTTATCTTGATAATGGCTAAATATCTCTGCTGTCCAGATCATTTTTACCCACTCTTAGTCCTCTCCTAACCCCACTCGCATTTGTACAGGCAAAATTTGACTCTTAAGTGAGATATTTGGGTCAATATTGTCTGTATATTTTTCAAACTGCACACGTTGTTACGATAAATAGATAGCTGGGTTATACATTCAGCAGCTGCTGGAGATCATATAACTTGTTTTGAAATATCAGCCCATGTATAAACACCACAAAACTCTTCTGCAGATTGTCACGATCTGGCTGAGGGCATTTGCGTGGCTGGAATTCTGAGCAGGAAAACAGAGCCGGACCATCAGACATCCTGTAAAGATGGATTTTTAAGTTCTACAGCTGGAAGTCAGGCCTCAGATATTTCTGCGAGTGGAGGTCTGGAACACCAGCAGGACAGGGTCTTCTGAACGCTGTGGTTAGGGGTCACCAATGACCTTTTCTTTCTGTTCTTAGTTCTGGATAAAACTGCTGTTCAGCTTTGTGGTATCCTCAGAAATGAGCAACGAAGGGAGAAGAGACGCCAGGTCTAAGCACCCAGGGTGGTACCACAGTTACTCTGGTGTAACACGATTTGGATAGAGTAAGAGGTGCGACCTGGGGATTAAATAAAGTGCTAATCTGTAGCCATCTGAAATCTGAGGTCTTCTCTGCTTCCTCTTTCCCCTAAGGCTGCCTTGTGCTAATGTTGACTTTGATTGTGTCTGAGTGCAGCAGGGCCAGGGGTTAAAGGTAATTTCCCATGGACTTCTACTGTCAACAGTGTCTCAGAGTCTCACTCCTCCCGGCTGTGGCTGCAGCACGGTAAGGATTTAAATGTCATCCCATGGACTTGATGCTGGAGCAGAGCTGAAATTTCATAGCCATTTGAGCAGTCCGGCTGTGCCTTCTCCAAACCATGATCGGTCCGCCCTCCGTCCCCATGCATGTGCTTTCATGCACCTTGGCTGGGCTCCTATGGCCTGGCCTGCCTGTCCGCCACCACTGTCTGACTACCAGCTGTTAATTTAGCAACCGCAGCGGTGCCAGAAACAGAAAGGCAATATTCTGTGACAGAAAATGAAACCATCTGGGGTCCCTCCATCCTTCTTCCTGTCCCTGTATTGTCTGTGTCTTCAAGGCCTAAGAATGGAGCTGTGCATTTCCCTCTGACTGGAATCACCAAACTGAGAAAGTTGACAAAAGAGTTTTCCCTGGGCTAATCTGTCATTCTACTTTTCTGTTGTTTCATCTAGGGCCTGATTTTTTTTTTTTTTATTTGTTAACTTTTGAAGTGGAGAAGTACCAGTCACATACCAATGAGGGAGGGAGGTAGGGGGCATTGCATGATCCCGGAGGAGATGCTGGACGGTCACAAACAAAGCCTAGGGTTCTTGTGCTGTGGTGTGTTTGCTCGTGCAAATGTACGCAGGGGCCCTTGGACACTGGAGACCCATTGGTAGGCCACTGAATAATACAGAAACCACACCGCTTTATACCAGTGGCCTGGCACTTTTCCCCATAGCAGAGAGAAGAGAGGGGAACATGGAGGCAGCCAGATTTCAGCATCTGAGTCTTTAATTCTTTATTTTTGGAAAACCTTTTATCAGTAAGACTGTCTTGATGGAAGCCTTGAACACATGAGTGCTGATGGAGGAGGTTGCGAACTACAGGCAGGTTATTCTGACCTCAACGGTAAGTAAATTAACGGTGCAACATTATGAGAAAAACAGCAGGTTAAACTGCCTGAATTCTCACTGCTATTCCCTAAAAGGCCTTGTGGTGTCAGTGTTCTCACTGCTGGCTGTGGTACTAAGGAGAGATCAGCCAGCCAATAGGAGAGAGGTGCCTATTCCAGCACTGAGGCCCAGTCTAACTGCGACCTTTTGCTGAACTCTGTACATCCTGCATCTGCTAGAAATGGCTTCAGCTAGTCGAAGGAAGGTTCCTATACAGGAAATCTCTTGAACTGACAGTTTAGAAGGTGCCAGAATGTAGAAGCCTGGGAGGGTCTTGCCATATTCAGAGAGAAGGCGCTAGTGGCAGTAGAACACCCCGCTCTGAGTAGTTAAGCCCACTCCCTGCTGTCCCAATTTGTCTTAGGTCCATCTCCCGCCTCTGACCTTGCAATGACAGGGAGGTCCCTTCACATACACCTGAAGCAGCAGCATAACCGAAAGAATCAACCAGTTCATACCATCACAGGTTGGCCATTAAAGGCACTCGCTAGAGGAACAAGGGACAAGAAACAGAACTTATTTTACTGGACAGGAATGGGGAACTTGTCCATCCCTACTAAATCCTAAAAGAAAGGAGGAGAAGGTCAGTTTGTGCTTCTGTTACAAAGACCAGGTGCCCTTTTCCATCTATAGAGGGTTGAAGGGTTTAACAATCTACCATTTATTACCATCTTGTCTACTGGAGCCTCCCGCCAACAACTGGAGGTTGGGAAAACTGTAAGTGAATAATAACTGAGCACTGACGTCTGTCAGTATAAACAGCAGATAATCCAAATCGTGTGCTTGAAAGACCCTCACCAACCTGGTGAGTAGGCTTTACCATCTAAGGGAATTAAAGTAACTATTAATTGCATTTTCATCTACTTGATCAGTAAAGATAAAGTGTATTGTTGCTAAATAAGGACAGTAAAGTTTAGCTCAGGTACTTGTGACCTGGATTGGCCTCTGTTGGAAACAGGATACTGGGCTTGATGGACCTTTGGTCTGTCCCAGTATGGCAACACTTATGTTCTTAAGACAGAAAGACTGTGTGTGGAGTGAATTATTGAGTAAAAGTCTTGCTGCTGCCTCTCCAGATAAATCCAGGTCCCGTACCTGGTCCCAAACTAACACATTTGATGCGTGCCCCTTACACCCAGCTCCCCAGGCGTACACTAGGCAGCCACCTAGATGTGCAGTGGGGGGGGGGGGGGGGTTACAAGGGAACTGCCTTTAAAACAGAGAATTCTGAAGTTTTAGGAATCCAAGACCCAAGGCAGTATAGTTGGTAAGTCTTATCAGACAAATCTGATTAATTTGTTTAGGTGTCCAGACAGTTGAATCGAGGGGAAGCACTTAGATTTCAGCAAAGCCTTTGACATGGTTTTGCATGGGTTCAAGTTTCATTTAACCTTGATATACCGTATCATAAATAATCTCTGCTAGAGTGGTTTACAGTAGTTAACAAATTCAAGCACAGAGGAAAAAGAACTACAATATTTGAGAGGACAGAGTGAGTGGGGATATTGGTCAGTGACACCCACATTACAGTATTTGCACAACCAACTTGCAGAGAGAAACAGGCCAGGAACTAGACAAATTCTGACCCAAAGGCATTTATAAATAGAAAGGTCTTCAGTTCATTTTTAAAGTTTGCAAGATATAATGAATCCCAAAGTGAGGGTCCATTCATGCTAAAGATTCTTGTCTAGATGTTGTCAAAACAGATATGGTGAAATGAATAGGGTTATCATATTTGCCCTAGGGAAAAAAGAGGATGCATGCCCCGCCCCCTGTCACTCCCCGTAAGGGTGTCCTATCCTCCCTTCCCCTCCTTTACCTTACTGTAGTGCCCTGGTGGTCTAGTGACCTCTTCGGTGCAGGAAAGAGCCCCCTCTTTCCTGCCCAGTGCGACTGCAGACTGTCTTGCTGCCTCCCGTCCTGGTGCCAATTCAAAATGGCTGCCGAGAGTTCAAGCAGTGACCTTGCAAGACTTCTGCGGAAGGTCACAGCCAGCCCAAAAGCCTCAGATGGCCGAGGCAGACCCCCGATTTCTTTTGTTTCATTTCAAATTTTTAAACATTTCCAAAGGAAACATAAAGGAATCCAAATGAGTACAGTAACAAAAACAACCAAGAAAAAGAAAAGGCACAAAATGACCCTACACAGTTATACAAGCCCTTGTCAAGAGAGAACCAAAGACACGATAAAAAGAGAGAATTCTAGAGAAAATGAAAGATCACTTTCCAGCCCTTACACCAACCCCCAGCAGAGTCACTAAATCCAAGTTTGATCACATTTTCCAATTGTAAAGGATTCACAAAAATATAATTAGCATTGTGGAAATGTTTTTTTTTGTTATTTGTTATCATGATATCAATTACACTCTAGCACAAATTCCAACTAACATAACAGCTCAAGGCCCTACCAACTCCCACCCCCACAATTTAGCATAGCTCCTTCCTTTCCCTACTCTCATAGATTGCCAGCATCTCCCCTTCCCCTCTCTACTTTCCTCCTCCACAGGTTGCCAGCATCTCCCCTTCCCCTCTCTACTTTCCTCCTCCACAGGTTGCCAGCATTTCCTCTTGCCCTCTCTCCCTGCTGTGGTCAGCATCTTCTACCCCTACCATGCATCCAGCATCTCCCCCCTTCCCTTCCAGGCTAATGCAGTTGCCCCTCAACCTTCTCCCATGCTGGTCCAGAGAAGACAGAGTACTGCATGGGACCTGTAAGTACAGACCTGTGCTGAAGCCTGCAGTGTCCTGCTCCCTCCAAAAGGAAGTCTGCCTCAGAGGAGGTGGGACAAGGCCAAGTGCATGAGCACAGAATCCAACAAAGAAAGCATTAAAGGTTTCATGGAACCCATGCTACCAACCACCTAATAATTGATCCCCTATAACACAGTCATCTGAGCAGCAACAGCTTGCTTGACTAATTTACCTAAAAATGGTTAGTAAAGATATCAGCACAATGTGCACATGAAGTAAACGAATTCTTGATAACTGGTTTTCTGAAATAAGAGAGGAACACACTACGTCTTGATAAAAGGATGCTAACAGACTTAATACCCACCACAGAAAATGGGTCCAGCAAGCACTTGTTAGGACATATTTTATTCAAAATATCTATAATATCATTTTTGGTTGGTAACCTAGTAATTTGAATACCGTACATGAATGTTAGAAGATTCATAAGGCCAATTCAAAGCATCAAGCCTATTAGATAAGGTGTCAATAATTTATGAAACTTTCTTTTAAAAAAACATGCATATTCTTCCCGTAATGGCTGCTCGTTACAGTAGTCAACATTGTATGGTTAGCAAATATCTCACTGTCACAAACAATTCCTTTAGCGGTGACATCACAATATGAATCTTATCAGTGAAATAAGTTCTCTTGGCAGTATCTAAAGCCTCTTTGATTTCCTTTCAAACATAACCTTCCCAGGTCTAGCTTTATACCATAATCTTTGAAGTCTAGACGTCTTTCTTTTTAGCGTCCTTAACATGTCCGAATAACACTGCACTAGTGTATAATAATAAGTACATAAGCATCGCCATGCTGGGACAGACCAAGGGTCCATTGAGCCCAGCACCCTGTCACCGACAGGGGCCAAAAGAACAAGCAATTTGTCCCGCCCATCCTAGAAATACTGTATTATTCCTTCGTCCATTCAATAACATTCTACGGCTTTTTCCTCCAGGAAGCCGTACAACCCTTTTTTGAAGTCTGCTAAGTTAACCGCCTTAACCACCTTTTCCGGCAGTGAATTCCAGAGTTTAACTACGTGTTGAGAGAGAAAAATTTCCTCCGATTTGTTTTAAATTTAGCACACTGCAGTAGTTTTGTTATACTGGAAGAGTACTAGATCTTCAATATCCAAATTAGCATTTGCATTCTCGTATTTCCAAATATTCCGAAACATCTCATAATCAAAGGCCACCCAGTGCAAACAACTAACAGCAAGCGGAGGAATGGTTCAGCTGGAGCAAGGTCTAAAATATCAAAACTGATAACGCAATGATCTGTTCTTGGGAATCAACTCTTCTTATATTCTTGTGGGGAATAATAATTGGGCCATTCACTGGAGTAAACAATAAATCAATAGCATGCCCTTTAACTTGAGTAGCAAAATCGATCAGTTGTCGGCAACCTAATGCATCTAGGCATCTATGTTTTCCAAAGTATGAGCTACAGATGGAACTGATTCTCTCTCAACACGGTGCAAGTTAGAATCTCACAAAGAAAAACCCACCGGCAAACAATAGTAACATACAATTCAGCAAAACAATACAATCCTCGTTACCACTCTAAGAGATCATACAGCGTCCCATGAGGAGATACTGCTCTATTATTTAAAGATGGAGAAAAAGCCTCAAGTGACAGCAACTTCACTACATAAGTACATAAGTATTGCCACACTGGGAAAGACCAAAGGTCCATTGAGCCCAGCATCCTGTTTCCAACAGTGGCCAATCCAGGTCACAAATACCCGGCAAGATCCCAAAGAAGTACAAAACGTTTTATACTGCTTATCCCAGAAATGGTGGATTTTCCCCAAGTCCTATTTAATAATGGTCTATGGACTTTTTCTTTAGGAAACCGTCCAAACCTTTTTTAAACACTGCTAAGCTAACCGCCTTTACCACATTCTCTGGCAACAAATTCTAGAGTTTAATTACATGTTGAGTGAAGAAACATTTTCTCCAATTCGTTTTAAATTTACTACATTGTAGCTTCATTGCATGCCTCCTAATCCTAGTATTTTTGGAAAGCGTGAACAGACGCTTCACAACTACCCGTTCAACTCCACTCATTATTTTATAGACCTCTATAATATCTCTCCTCAACCGCCTTTTCTCCAAGCTGAAGAGCCCTAGCCACTTTAGCCTTTCCTCATAGGGAAGTCGTCCCATCCCCTTTATCTTTTTTGTCGCTCTTCTCTGCACCTTTTCTAATTCCAGCATCATAAATAATAAAAAAAAGCCTCCATCAGCCAGACAAAGGCAGTAACACCCACTCATGGAAAAACCCCCTGAAGATCTAGCACCAGGAAAGAATCAACATCCCATCTTACAGAGAGATTCACCATGAACGTGTCAATCATGCTATTTTCTCGGTATGGGCCCCAGAATTTTGGAATTCCCTGCCTAACTACTTGTGACATTCTCAATCCCTTGACGCTGACCAAAACTGATCTCAAAACATTTCTTTTTCAAGATGCCTGTTCTGAAACCCGTTAAGGTTGCTGCTGGGCTGGAAGGCAGTGCAGAATACCTTTTGTTTTTACCCATCCCCTACTTTACTATCATAAAATTGCGTTCTCCCTCCTTTCCTAATGTGGTTTTCTCTGGAAATCGTCTACCCCTTTTAATCTTAGATTGTCTACCGCCTAGATGGAATTTCCTATGGGCGGGATAGAAAATGTTAATAAACTTGAAACTTGAACTCATCTGCTTCTTTTATTGATGATAACTAGCGCCTTCCAGCATTTTCAATGCAGAAGCATCCAAATTCACAAAACAATCCCGACAAAGATCCTCTTTTTTGCTGGTAAAAACGGCTGCTTCAGGGGGAAAAAATCCAAACTTTTCATCTAGTAAACGCACACAAAATGGCGCTCGGTATGAAAAGATGCAGATGAACACTCCACCCACTGGACGTGCAATCCTGCACCACCAGAACCAAAAAATTAACTGAACTCCAAAACCAAAAAAACCCTAAAAAACCAAAAATGCAAACCACTCAATCCTGTGATTAAGTCCCTATGGGCATACTATGTGGAGAAGGTATAGTGGAATTAGAAAAGGTGCAGAGAAGGGTGACGAAAATGATAAAGGGGATGGGACGACTTCCCTATGAGGAAAGGCTAAAGCGGCTAGGGCTCTTCAGCCTGGAGAAAAGGCGGCTGAGGGAGATATGATAAGGTCTATAAAATAATGAGTGGAGTTGAATGGGTAGATGTGAAGTGTCTGTTCACACTTTCCAAAAATACTAGGACTAGGGGGCATGCGATGAAGCTACAATGTAGTAAATGTAAACGAATCGGAGAAAATGTTTCTTCACATAGCATGTAATTAAACTCTGGAATTCGTTGCCAGAGAATGTGGTAAAGGCGGTTAGCTTAGCGGAGTTTTAAAAAGGTTTGGACGGCTTCCTAAAGGAAAAGTCCATAGACTGTTATTAAATGGACTTGGGGAAAATCCACCATGTCTGGTTTTGTACTTTTTGGGATCTTGCCAGGTATTTGTGATCTGGCATTGGCCACTGTTGGAAAGCAGGATGCTGGGCTCGATGGACCTTTGGTCTTTCCCAGTATGGCAATACTTATGAACTTATGTAGGTGAATCTATTTTGTTCCTTCTGGTGGAGCTTACACCATAAATCTCCACATGGCAGAGAAGCAGAGGGACCCTGTCAATCACAGTACAAAAGAACTCCGAAAAGCAGTGCTTGCCCCTCAATGATGAATCAAAGGTTCTTCAACTCGCAAATGCCCAATAATATACCGATGTTGAAACAAATCTTCTCGTCTTCAATTGTCGTGAAGTCTGTCCCACATAAATCAAGCTGCAGGGGCAAATCAAAACAGTAAATCATATTAGTAGATTTACAAGTGATGAAATATTTAAGGCTGTATCACTCTTCAATGTGGAATATTAGTAACAGTCTCCTCAAGCATTATCTAACAGCACATGCACGGGATTTAGAAAGCTCCCTTCTCTCATTAAAGGAGGCTGAGTCCAAGTGTCAGACTTACATAATATTATCTTTCCATTCTGATTCCTACAGTATGACAGCAAACAATGTTTGTCTTTAAAACTAGGGTGCACAGTATGAATATTCCAATATTTCTTAATTATTTTCCCTGTTGGCAGTAGACAAAGGGGAATATTTCATATACATGTGATGAGATCCTTATCAGGAGTTGGAGTACGATAAACAGTAATTGCTCTCTGGAATTGAATAAAGCCCTATTCTCAGCTTTTATTAACGATTGATTTGGATAGCCCTGGGCTTGGAACTTAATCTTTAAGGTCAGAGGCAGTTTCTAAAAATTGATCTTTAAAATGACATTCCGTCGTACTGTAAAAAACTGTACACTGGAAGGCTGTTTTTCAGATGTCTCAGGTGAACACTGTCATAGTGTAAGAAGGTGTGTACGGTCAGTTAGAATCTCCTATAATCATGAAAGTAGAATAATCAAGATTTAAATCAACCAACCATTCTATAAACGAGTTAACTTTATCATGCACGTGTTGTGGTGAGAGCGAGAGATACCCACACTGATTTGACTGTGTGGCAATCAAGCTATTATATACAAGTCAGTAGCCATTTCAGTGTGTCGATCTGCTAATCAAGTACCTGTTTATTATACGCTGAAGATTTCTGACATTGTTGTCCATACATTCAATACTACTACTACTATAAATCATTTCTATAGCGCTACCAGTCGTACGCAGCGCTTCGCGATTGATATTCCTGAGGCAGGTCTTTGGCCGAAACACAGGCCAATGTTGAGTCAGTGGATGCAATAAACAACTGGACTTTACAGTGTCATCTGTCTATTTTTTGGCACCTTCACCTTGGTTGTTTTGCCGTGGTGGGATATATTCCATAGGAAACGCCCCAAGCTCTTACTTTTAAGAAAAAATCGCCTCAGAAGAGTTTGAATGAAAGAAATCGAAATGTGCAATGAACACAACCCCTTCCTCCCACCACGTCTCATGGTTCGGAACCCTGGTATCCTGCTGGGCAGAGTTCATTCACTATTATCGTTATCAGCCAGAGTTAACCATAGTTTTACCAAACTAATATCCAGTTTATAATCAGCTACGAAACTGGTTGTTAATAAGATTTAAATTTTGAATTCTAGCTTTAGTAAGTTTCTGCTGGTTTATGGTCATTTACAGCAACACTTGTAACTCTTTAAAAAACAATCTTGCTTAGCATGATCATAACCTGAACCCTAAATGTTATTCAGTTCGCCATATCACACTTTACCCATAATTACTCCATTGGATGTTGCTAAAAGTCAAATTCATAGCAGCACAAATACAGTCATAAAGCATAGGTAATTTGAGATTTAAAAAATAAAAACAATCTTCAGATACCACATAGAATATCAAACGTTAACAAAAGAAAACTTTTCCTGCTAAGCGTACTCGAGTTCATGCAAGGAGTACACAAAGGGGTATGCCCCTTTGTCACACCTCTTCTTCAGCATGCCTGTGATAGCACACTGCAGTCTTTCCGCCTTTTCAAGTATACAGATTTGCAGCTTTCACACAAGACAGGGAAAGCAGTATACAAGTCCAGAGAAGGGTGGGGAGTCTGTTTCAATCTGTGTGTATTAGCAGGAGTTGGAGTGCTGATTTTGTCAGAAATCCATACAAGTATCATGTGTACGCCTCTGAAGAGAAGGAAAGATTGAATGGAAGGAAGGAATATTTTAAGGCGCAGTTAGATCCTCACAGGAATCTGTATACCTTTCTATGATTGTTGTACAAAGCAAAGAAGATATGGGAAATAGCATCCAAGGGAGATCCAAAAGGAGAGGTTGTTCTGGAAGTTTGTGGCCTTTTCTTTGGGTCAGCTTATTTCTGTGTGTGTTTCTGTGAGTTTCCACTGATAATTGCAAGACAGGATTTCTGGCTGACCACAGATGCTGGAATGGATTGCTTGCTGTTTTGAAGGTAATCAGTAGAAATAAAACAAAATAAAACATGGAAAAGAAAATAGTTGATACCTTTTTTATTGGACATAACTTAATACATTTCTTGATTAGCTTTCGAAGCTTGCCCTTCTTCATCAGATCATCTTAAGTAGAGGAGTGTGGTAGCCGTGTTAGTCCACTCTTAAGGGTTATCAATAGAAATCAAACAAAATAAAACTGGAAAAGAAAATAAGATGATTACCTTTTTTATTGGACATAACTTAATACATTTCTTGATTAGCTTTCGAAGGTTGCCCTTCTTCCTCAGATCAGAAATAAGCAAATGTTGGTAGGTGACAGTATATATAAGTGAAACATCAAAGCATTCCAGTGACAGTCTAACAGGATGAGGGCGGGTTAGGTGAGAGACAGGGAGAGTCGGGTGGATGAGGGACAGGGAGATATGCATGGAGATAGGAGGGTGACAAGCAGTACAATTTTATGGTTTATAATGTGCTAGAAAACCCAGATCTTTTGTTACGTCCTGTCTGGTGGGTGTCAAAATATTTAATCATTCTGACTTCAAAGGTCTTACGTTCCTGTGTTGTTTTAAAGTTCCCTTCAGGATTCTTACAATAAGGATTCTTGCTGTTTTGAGAAATCAGGTTGATTTACATACTTATCAGATGAAATTGAAAGCTTTTTCAATTTTGATGGCTTTGAGTATGATGTTATGTCATTTATTCTAATGCTGAGTTGTATCATTTGTAGTTTGTATATGGTATTATTTTTAGGTTTGATTGCAACCTACTTATTCCGCATGTGATTCATGGAATAGAAATGTGTTTGAGAGAATTCAGGAAAGAGGGTAATATGAGAAGCCAATGGAGAGAAACCCAGGAAGCGAGACCTGTAAAAAACATCTGGAATAAGAAGTCTAACAGGAGAGAGCTGAAAAAGAGGGCCAGGAATTTGGCCTAGGATGAGAGTCACTTATAATGAAATGTTTTTATAAGATTCCTATCTGTCTCTTTCATACTTGCTTTTCTGTGGAAAGGGTGGATTTATTTGTGGTACGCTGAAAACGGATTCTGCTACTAAGAGTAGAAACGCATTAGCCTCTGCTCAATGTTGCCTTTTTTAAATGCTATCCAACGTGACTTTTGCATGTGCTGGAGCTTTCAAATGAGAAGCAGAGGTTTAAAAAAAATGTTAGTAATTTATTTCTAGTGGGAAGATATCAGTATGCGCTTGGCTTAGGATTAATAGACACAGAGAAACACAGAATTCAAGAACAGAATCTTATTAGCAAGCCCCTGAGACCAAAACAATTGTACCAGTAACTAGAACGGGTAGGGCTGGGCCCACTGCATGCAACTCATTACCAAGCTGAGTGGTATCTGGCTTCCCAGGCCCAGCGAACTGCTCACTGCTTGCATGAGAAATTTCTACCTCTCTTTCCCATGCATATCAATAAGGATCCAAGGCAGTTCTGAAAACGCAAACTCAGTTCTGCACATTTATGAACATTTAAAAGATGGAAGCAGCAAGGGCTTTTAAAAGTATTGATTATTTTCGTCGGGTGTGATGCAGAGGGAGCGGAGCAAGCAGTACCACCTGGTAAACTTGTATCAGTCGCATCATTACTGTTTCAGCATGTATCTTGCCTCTCAGAAGCTTCCGTGCTGTGTCCTCTGTTATCAAGGATGATCAATTACGTCCTTGTTCCTACAGAAATATCCATTTATTTGTTGGTCTTTATTATGAAGAAATTCAGCCAAGGTACAGTTTTAACATAAAACTTAAAATTTTGTTAACAGCATAACAATAGTAAAAAAAAACAACCAAGATAAACCCAGATCTACTTATGCATCCAGCTTCTCTTACATAAGTACAAAACTATGGAATACATTGAACATTATAAAAAAAATTTTGTTTGGGCTTTGCTGGGTTCTTGAAGCCTGGATTGGCCGCTGTTGGAGACAGGATGCTGGGCTTGATGGACCCTTGGTCTTTTCCCAGTATGGCGGTACTTATGTACCTAAAACTGTTAAATCAATTCAGAACCACCTCAACTTCAGGAAGACACTGAAAACCACCTTGTTTAAGAAGGCCTATTCCCCAGACCCAACCTGATCGTCTCATTTTGCGACACACCGAAACGATGATTGTACCTGGACTCCCTTCTTATTAAATCTTTGTTCTCTTATTCATGCTACTTATATGTTTAGTGTTATATTGTATTTTGTATTTTACCCAACCGGAGCCTGTCTCCATGGTATTGTGTCAGCCACACTGAGCCTGCAACTAGTGGGAAAATGTGGGGTATAAATGTGTCAAATAAATATTCGCATTTAACAAAATTTCTTGTAGCCAAAAGATTAATGGAGTAGATAATGTTAATGACTAAGTCATAGGAGTTATCATTAGAGCTGTTATATTATATTATATGGACACTTTGTTAAACACAGGTTCTTTTGTTCATTTTCAATTGTTACAATATTTTCCTTATTATATGTCCACTTTTCGTAAATCTTGGATTTCAAATGGAGGACTTGAGAGTATATCATTTACTATTTTTGTTGCTTCTGTAATAATTATATAATTATAACTATTACAAATTGAAATTTATGTGAAAAAGTATACCTTTCCATACAAGTGTTTACTTGAATTGAAAATTAAATGATAATAAATATTTAATACAAAAAAAGAATAAACCTAAATATAATTAAAGAGGTAAACGTGAAAACAGTAAACTGAAACCTAATAAACAGTATCAAAAATATACACATTTAACAGCACTGGAATTCAAATACCAAAGATATGGTGGTTGGGAGGCAGGGATAGTGCGGGGCAGACTTATATAGTCTGTGCCAGAACCGGTGGTGGGAGGCGGGGCTGGTGGTTGGGAGGCGGGGATGTGCTGGGCAGACTTACACTGTCTGTGCCCTGAAAAGGACAGGTACAAATCAAGGTAAGGTACAGTGGGGGAAATAAGTATTTGATCCCTTGCTGATTTTGTAAGTTTGCCCACTGACAAAGACATGAGCAGCCCATAATTGAAGGGTAGGTTATTGGTAACAGTGAGAGATAGCACATCACAAATTAAATCCGGAAAATCACATTGTGGAAAGTATATGAATTTATTTGCATTCTGCAGAGGGAAATAAGTATTTGATCCTCCACCAACCAGTAAGAGATCTGGCCCCTACAGACCAGGTAGATGCTCCAAATCAACTCGTTACCTGCATGACAGACAGCTGTCGGCAATGGTCACCTGTATGAAAGACACCTGTCCACAGACTCAGTGAATCAGTCAGACTCTAACCTCTACAAAATGGCCAAGAGCAAGGAGCTGTCTAAGGATGTCAGGGACAAGATCATACACCTGCACAAGGCTGGAATGGGCTACAAAACCATCAGTAAGACGCTGGGCGAGAAGGAGACAACTGTTGGTGCCATAGTAAGAAAATGGAAGAAGTACAAAATGACTGTCAATCGACAAAGATCTGGGGCTCCACGCAAAATCTCACCTCGTGGGTATCCTTGATCATGAGGAAGGTTAGAAATCAGCCTACAACTACAAGGGGGGAACTTGTCAATGATCTCAAGGCAGCTGGGACCACTGTCACCACGAAAACCATTGGTAACACATTACGACATAACGGATTGCAATCCTGCAGTGCCCGCAAGGTCCCCCTGCTCCGGAAGGCACATGTGACGGCCCGTCTGAAGTTTGCCAGTGAACACCTGGATGATGCCGAGAGTGATTGGGAGAAGGTGCTGTGGTCAGATGAGACAAAAATTGAGCTCTTTGGCATGACTCAACTCGCCGTGTTTGGAGGAAGAGAAATGCTGCCTATGACCCAAAGAACACCGTCCCCACTGTCAAGCATGGAGGTGGAAATGTTATGTTTTGGGGGTGTTTCTCTGCTAAGGGCACAGGACTACTTCACCGCATCAATGGGAGAATGGATGGGGCCATGTACCGTACAATTCTGAGTGACAACCTCCTTCCCTCCGCCAGGGCCTTAAAAATGGGTCGTGGCTGGGTCTTCCAGCACGACAATGACCCAAAACATACAGCCAAGGCAACAAAGGAGTGGCTCAGGAAGAAGCACATTAGGGTCATGGAGTGGCCTAGCCAGTCACCAGACCTTAATCCCATTGAAAATTTATGGAGGGAGCTGAAGCTGCGAGTTGCCAAGAGACAGCCCAGAACTCTTAATGATTTAGAGATGATCTGCAAAGAGGAGTGGACCAAAATTCCTCCTGACATGTGTGCAAACCTCATCATCAACTACAGAAGACGTCTGACCGCTGTGCTTGCCAACAAGGGTTTGCCACCAAAGTATTAGGTCTTGTTTGCCAGAGGGATTAAATACTTATTTCCCTCTGCAGAATGCAAATAAATTCATATACTTTCCACAATGTGATTTTCCGGATTTAATTTGTGATGTGCTATCTCTCACTGTTACCAATAACCTACCCTTCAATTATGGGCTGCTCATGTCTTTGTCAGTGGGCAAACTTACAAAATCAGCAAGGGATCAAATACTTATTTCCCCCACTGTATACACAAAAAGTAGCACATATGAGTTTATCTTGTTGGGCAGACTGGATGGGACCGTGCAGGTCTTTTTCTACCGTCATCTACTATGTTACTATGTTACTATCCACCTTATAATTGAAAGAGAAAACGCCTAGATTTCGACCCAAATCGGGAGATAGATGTTTATCTCACAAAAATGAATAAATCGTATAATGGAAAGCCGATTTTGGACGTTTCAACTGCACTCCATCGCGGAAGCGTACAAAGTTGACGGGGGTGTGTTGGAGGCGTGGTGAAGGTGGAACTGGGGCGTGGTTATCGGCCAAGGAGAGATGGGCGCCTTTTGCCGATAATGGAAAAAAAGTATTCATTTGTAGCTAGAATTTAGGGCACTTTTCCTGGACCCTGTTTTTTCACGAATAAGGCCCCAAAAAGTGCCCTAAATGACCAGATTACCACCAGAGGGAATCGGAGATGACCTCCCCTGACTCCCCTAGTGGTCACTAACCCCCTCCCACCACAAAAAATGATGTTTCACAACTTTTTATTTTCACCCTCAAATGTCATACCCACCTCCCTGGCAGCAGTATGCAGGTCCCTGGAGCAGTTGTTAGGGGGTGCAGTGGACTTCAGGCAGGTGGACCCAGGCCCATCCCCCCCTACCTGTTACAATTGTGCTGCTTAATGCTTAGTCGTCCAACCCCCCCAAACCCACTGTACCCACATGTAGGTGCCCCCCTTCACCCCTTAGGGCTATAGTAATGGTGTAGACTTGTGAGCAGTGGGTTTGAGGAGGATTTGGGGGGCTCAACACACAAGGGAAGGATGCTATGCACCTGGGAGCTCTTTTACCTTTTTTTTGTTTTTGTAAAAGTGCCCCCTAGGGTGCCCGGGTTGGTGTCCTGGCATGTGAGGGGGACCAGTGCACTACGAATCCTGGCCCCTCCCATGAACAAATGCCTTGGATTTATTCGTTTTTGAGCTGGGCGCTTTCATTTTCCATAATCACTGAAAAACAAAAACGCCCAGCTCACAAATTGTCGAATAAAACATGGACGTCTATTTTTTTCGAAAATACGGTTCGGTCCGCCCCTTCACGGACCCGTTCTCGGAGATAAACGCCCATGGAGATAGACGTTTCCGTTCAATTATGCCCCTCCACATAATACAACGTTAGCATAATATTAACGATTCATGTAATAAGCACATATTAGAACAGAAATAGATAGGCTTACCATATAGCTGAGGGACCAAGAGCAGATGTATGATGGGAACAAGATGCGTGGTACAGATTCAGTTGGGATAATTTGATGCTTAGTTTGTTTACTGCCCTGACTTCCAGCCTCCCTTGGTGTATCCAGGGTGGTGCTGCCAAGGAAAACAACTGATTACTTTCCTTAATGGAAGCTGTAAGGTCTCGGCGCCTATGAGACTAGAACTAGGTCCCCACTTTTGTAGCAGAGAAAGATAGTAGCGATTCAACAGTCAGGTTAATCGGGGCCAGATTTACATGCATTGTGACCCCTAAGCTGTAACATTTAAGATTTTATGTATTTGTTTGTTTATTTATTTATTGGGATTTGTTAACTGCCTTTATGAAGAGATTCACCAAAGGCAGTGTTCAGCAGGTACAGTTTAACATAAAACAATTTTGTTAACAGCATAACAATAGTAAAATAACCAAGAATAAACATAAGTACAATAAAAGAGGTAAACTTGAAAACAATAAATTTAAACCTAACAATAGAACTACCGTGAAACAGTATAAAAATATACACATTTAACAGCAGTGGAATTCAAATAACAGAGATATAATATGATGTCAGCATAATATCAACGAAATATCTAATAAGCACATGTTAGAATGTTCGACTAACACAGATATAATGCTAATGCTTTTCTATAATACAGCTGACCATATAGCTGAGAGACCAAGTGCAGATATATAGATGGTTGGTTAAGATATAAGGAACTGGTGTAAGTTATGGGGTATTTATTTATTTATTACATTTGTACCCCACGTATATATTATTGTATGTTTGTTCTTTTAATATCGACCCCTGACGCAGGCACTGTGTCTGGTCACTGATGTATAAGATTGAGTTTTTCACATACATTGTGGAATAAAAGGACTTGTCTCATTTTTAAGGCTCTTGGTACTTCTTTTCTGTTTGGATCGTAGTTTGTGCTTTGGACCCCTCTGTTCTGGTTTTTTTTTTGTGCAATATAAATGCATAGTCATGCATAAGATCATGAATATTGGTTATGTCACCCTTTGGAAGGATGCATTGGTACATAAGAACTTAAGCATTGTCATACTGGGACAGACCAAAGGTATCCTGTTTAAAACAGTGGTCAATCCAGGTCACAAGTACCTGGCAAGATCCCAGAACAGTAAAACAGATTTTATGCTGCTTTTCCTAGAAATAAGCAGTGGATTTCCCAAATCCATCTTAATAAAGGTGTATGGACTTTTAGGAAATTATCCAAACCTTTTTAAATCCCTGCTAAGCTAACTGCTTTTACCACATTCTCTGGCAACAAATTCCAGAGTTTTAATTATATGTTGAGTGAAGAAATATTTTCTCCGATTTGTTTTAAATTTACTACTTAGTACCTTCGTAGCTTACCCCCTAGTCCTTATATTTTTGGAAAGAGTAAACCTGTCCCACTCCACCTCTCCCTTCAGCTGTCTCTTCTCCAAGCCCTTTAATTCATAAATATGTTTTTCTATAGATGGAGAATGGGAAAAGGGCCCGTTTCGTATACAGCCCTGAGAGCTGTATTTTAACAGACAAGTCTGAGAGACTTTATCATTTGATGCCTCATTTGAAGTTTCTCCTGGCTGCACTTTCACTGGTCTCCTTTCCTCTTACTTCTTACTCTTCAACCACCCCAGAAAGCATCAGCTTTGTTGCTAATGCTTTTTCTCTGTTATTCCAGTTCCACTCACAGCCAGAATCATTGCAAATCTCCACGTTGACTCCTCTGGCCAGCTGTTGACCACTTTCTGCTAATGATTTGCAGATATGGTCCAAGCTGTGCCCATTCTCCTGTCCCTCTGTTTGATGATCACGTCTGATAAGTAACTGTGCTGCTCACCGGATGGAATCACACCCAGCTGTGCTCCAGAGCCTGTAAAGTCATGGACATAGGGCTGCAGGGAGATTTTAATGTACCTACTTGCTCTTCCTGCTGGATGGCTGGGGATCCTGGTTTCCTGAGAGCATCCTTTGTCCTTCATGCCACAGCGGGGATTGAGACAGTCAGCTACTGGTTTGGATTATAGTAAACTGCTGAAAAGAAGTAAAGATGGTAAAAACCAGGGTTTTCCAGGAATTTTATTTTTGTTACATTTGTACCCCACACTTTCCCACTCATGGCAGGCTCAATGCAGCTTACATGGGGCAATGGAGGGTTAAGTGACTTGCCCAGAGTCACAAGGAGCTGCCTGTGCCTGCAGTGGGAATCAAACCCAGTTCCCGAGGACCAAAGTCCACCACCCTAACCACTAGGCCACTCCTCCACTGTTGCTACTATTTGAGATTTCACTAGCAACATTCCATGTAGAAGTCGGCCCTTACAGATCACCAATGTGGCCACGCAGGCTTCTGCTTCTGTGAGTCTGACGTCCTGCAGGACGTCAGACTCACAGAAACAGAAGCCTGCGCAGCCTTCTACATGGAATGTTGCTAGTGGAATAGCAACATTCCATGTAGAATCTCCAATAGTAGTAACATTCCATGTAGAATCTCCAATAGTATCTATTTTATTTTTGTTACATTTGTACCCTGCGCTTTCCCACTCATGGCAGGCTCAATGCGGCTTACAAGGGGCAATGGAGGGTTAAGTGACTTGCCCAGAGTCACAAGGAGCTGCCTGTGCCTGAAGTGGGAATCCAACTCAGTTCCCCAGGACCAAAGTCCACCACCCTAACCACTAGGCCTCTCCTCCACTCCTGATTGTTAAAACTGTCTATGCAAGATCATGAATCCCCTCTGACCTATGTTACTACCAGGCTGCACTGGCCAACTTTCTCATTCTTCATAAACCTCTGTGGCTGAGGAACAGAAGAATTAGGGGTTACAGAGCAGACTGGATGGGTCAAGTGGCCTTTATCTGCCGTCATGTTAATATGTTTTCCTGTGGCTCTTGTTGTCCCTACTTACTACAGTAATTTCATTCTGTGGAATTGTAGAGAACAGGCTTTCCAAAATTCAAATCCTTTAAAGTGTGTGAGGGTCAGGGGCATAGCTACCATTGACCGGGCCTGGCAAAATGCCCAGGGCCGCCCAATGGTAGGGGCTACCTGCTGCCCTCTGCTCTCTGCCTTCCTCGACACCTATGGTGTCCGGTACAACTCTCTCCCTTCCTCTTCCTCCCCCGCCCCCTCGGTGGTCCAGCATGTAACTGGCACTGCCAAGGCCTTTTCTCTGCTGTGGCCACCTATAGGGCCAGTTACAGGCAGCAGGAGCCTGTTCGCATCACTGGCTCTGCCAGTCACATGCTGGGATTCTGGAGGACCACGGGAGTGGGAGCCAGAGCAGGGTGGTGGCAGGGAACAGAAGAAAATGTCAGACCTGTGCAGGGATGGATAGGAGGGGCAGCAGAGAGAGATGTAGGACCTGCATGGGTGGGGGGGGGGGGGAATAAATGCTAGATCTGGGAGGGGGGATGAGGAAACAGAGAGAGAGAGAGAGAGAGAGAGAGAGACTCCCTGACTAAAAAGGGAGAAGAGAGGGATTGCTGCTAAACCATGGGGGGGGGGGGGGGTGTCTAAATGCCAGAGGGAGAGATGTTGGTCCCATGATAGGGAGTGGGGGTCAGGGGTGACAGGAGAGAGAGAGGGAGAAGTGCACATTTTTTTGGGTGTGATCAAACTGACCACTGAGCTTCAAAACAGGGTTCACCTAAACAGATCTGAAACATTTCTTTCTTTCTTTCTTTTTTTGAGACACCAAACATCTTTAAATTCTTGCACTTTTTGACAAGTTTTAGCAAACTAGAGAAATCTCTCTGTCCTTCACAGAAACTTTTTTTTCCGTATTTTGGCAATAGAAAGTAGAGGAGCAGGTTGAAACCCAGCAAAAAATGCCTTTTAAAAATTTTTGCCGAAAATGGACATGCGGCAAAATAAAAATTGCCGTGTGTCCATTTTGGGTCTGAGTCCCTACCGCCAGGCACAAAATCAGATCAATGGCAGAGCAAGTTTAAGAAGGGTTAAAGTAGCAGGCTCTGAGTAAAGTGCCTTTTTGTTATATTTGACTTGAAGAAATGTTGATGTTAAAGAAGAAGAAATGTTGATGTTAAATGGCCATTAATAAAACCTTAATGATAAGCCTGGTGTTGATGAGCGTTTTGTGAAGGAAGAAGAGGAGGCAGAAAGCTCCCCAGTGTTTGAGATAGAATCCTGTGAGTTACCAAGAAGGCTAGAGCCCAGCCACGTGTGTAGAGGCAGCTAAGCAGCGTCAGCCCTGGTTGGAGTCTGGAAGGGTGACCAGCTTCGCAATATATATATTTTTTAAATTAGCTGGTTGATGGGAGTATAGTTTCTGTAAATAGCAGAACAGATCATGAATACCAGTTGGTAGCTATAGAATTTTGTTTATTTATAATGCTTTATGCAATTGAATGCTGGTAGGAGTCTTTATCAGTGATGATTTCAGTTGTAGTTTATTATATTAGGGGGCTGTTTTGTTAAGGGTTATTTTGTTACAAGGCTGTTTTGTCAGGGCTATTATGACTGGGTGCCGTGTTTGCCAGCAGGTGGCAAATGCAAAATTAACTTAGCACTTGGCAATCAGTGCTTGTACGGATAATATATGGCCATTTACCTCACTATCAGGCTTATTTTCGAAAGAGGACACCCATCTTTCGACACAAATCGGGAGATGGGCGTCCTTCTCCCAGGGTCGCCCAAATTGGCATAATCGAAAGCCGATTTTGGGCGTCCTCAACTGCTTTCCGTCACGGGGATGACCAAAGTTCACGGGGCGTGTCGGAAGCATAGCGAAGGCGGGACTGGGGCGTGCCTAACACATGGGCGTCCTCGACCGATAATGGAAAAAAGAAGGGCGTCCCTGACGAGCACTTTGGCGAAAAAGGGGGCACGGAAAGGGAACAGTCATAGGCATTTCGGGGCAGAACGGGGGTGTGGTTTTGAGTTACCTGCATAATTACAGAATAAGGCTGCTCTGTGCGTACATTTAGGCGTGGACATTTTTACCACATCTTCATTAGTGCAAATGGTGGAGCCTAAATTTACGCATGACCACCATGGTTAAGCGTTATTCTGAAAACCGTGCTGAACTTTAGACATGGCTTCTAGAACAAGGCTTAAGCAGGTTTTTTCTTGGTTCCAATTTTTTAGGTGTCATTTACTGAGTCAACCTCATTGCGTGTACATTTAACATTCAAAAAAAGTGCCAAGTAATACACTTTCAGCTCTTGCCCATCCTTTCTACTGTTGCTTTATAATGTATAAAATTGCGTGCATCCTTTCAATTACATTAACAATCCAACATTCAAACACAACATAGGCCAATAATGTCTTTTCTTGGTGAAAATCACTTGTGTGCAGCCGTCATTTACAAACTTGAAAGTACGCCGAGAACTTTCATTTGGGTTCCTCACTGAAAATCGGCGATGGTGTCTTTATTTCTTTGATTGTTGCAGTCTCAGTCCATAGAATTATAAGCCCTAGTACAGCCCTGCATCTTGGTTCTGCTAACCTGGCTTGTCAGGATCCTGCACTCTCACCTCTTCCCCTCCTGCACCTGCTCTCAGGAGCAATGTGAAATGAAAAGTTTTTTTCCTCCAAAACTTCCAGCACCTAAGAAGTGTAACAAGCTCTGATGGGAAAACATCTGTGCTGTTAACCGTATTTCTCTCTTCTATCACTTTCTGACAGGGCTTCAAACACCTTTGGTACAATCTGCAGGCTGTGTAACAAAAGTTGCACCGTGATTCTCTCTCCCAGCTCCTTGGAGAGGATCAGCCTTCAGTCAGGAAAATGCTTTCACCGTAAAAGAATTTTTCAGTCTCAAAATTCATTTTAAAAACAAAATGAAAGAAATGCAAAGGGAGTGGAGGGAGTGGCCTAGTGGTTAGCACACTGGTCTTGTAATCCAGAGGTGGTCAATTCAAATCCCACTGCTGCTCCTTGTGATCTTGGGCAAGTCACTTAACCCTCCATTGCCTCAGGTGCAAACTTAGATTGTGAGCCCTCCTGGGACAGAGAATTATCCAGAGTACCTGATTATCACTCACCTTGAGCTACTGCTGAAAAAGGTGTGAGCAAAATCTAAATTTATGCCTATGTTTACTAAGCAGCGCTATGGGTGCATTAGCATTTTTAAACGCACATAAATGCTTTACCGCGCATTAAACGCTAACGTGCCCATAGAAATGTATAGGCACGTTAGCGTTTAACACACCTTAAACTTACAGGCTCGTTAAAAAATGCTAACGCACCTTAGTAAACATACCTCTTAATGTCTTGTCTGTTAAGCCCCACCACTGCCATCCAAACATCCCCCATACCAGCATCTTACCCCATATGCAGTATCTTTGCAAGGCAGAAGTGATTCTCTGCCTTACAAACGTCTGGCATACAAATGGTTAACAGGCTTGGATCAAACCATTTGTTATTATGGCACTGTCAAAATGGGTAAGACCTGGGAGAGGTTTTCTGTTCTCACAGAAAATATGGGGCCCATATTTAAGAATTGTTTTTCCTTTTTAAAATTGTTTCTTTGACTTCTTTCCAGTTCTCACAAAATGAAGGGAAACGTAATGAAAAAAAATTCCTTTGCTCAGCAGTAGTTTCTGTTGAATGAGCACGGCACGTCTTCATTGTAAACACACCTGCACCTCTGTATCGCTTCATGGTGCGACCTCACCTTGAATATCGCGTTCAGTTCTGGTCACCGAATCTCAAAAAAGATAGAGCGGAATTAGAAAAGGTTCAAAGAAGATCGCCCAAAATGATAAAGGGGATGGAACTCCTCTCGTATGAGGAAAGGCTAAAGAGGTTAGGGCTCTTCAGCTTGGAAAAGAGACGGACGAGGGGGGATATGATTGAGGTTTATAAAATCCTGAGTGGTGCAGAACAAGTAGAAGAGAATCGATTTTTCACTCTTTCAAAAAGTACAAAGACTAGGGGACACTCAAGGAAGTTACATGGAAATACTTTTAAAACAATTAGGAGGAAATATTTTTTTTCACTCAATGAATAGTTAAACTCTGGAACTCTTTTTTAAAAAGGTTTGGACAAGTTCCTGGAGGAAAAGTCCATAGTTTGCTATTGAAATAGACATGGAGGAGCCCTGGGATCGTTAGCATGGAATGTTGCTACTTTTTGGGTTTCTGCCAGGTACTTGTGACCTGAATTGGCCACTGTTGGAAACAGGATGCTGGGCTTGATGGACCTTCAGTCTGTCCCAGTATGGCAACACTTATGTACTTATGTGCTTGGGATTCTGAATGGAATGTTGCTACTCTTTGGGGTTCTAAATGGAATCTTGTTGTTCTTTAGAATTCTAGAATCTTGCTACTCTTTGGGGTTGTATATGGAATGTTGCTACTTTTTGGGTTTCTGCCAGGTACTTGTGACCTGGCTTGGCCACTGTTGGAAACAGGATGCTGGGCTAGATGGACCATTGGTCTGACCCAGTAGGGCAACTCTTCTATTACATTTCACTTTTGTCACATGATGCAGAGATAAGTTATTGGGATAAATGATTAAACTTGTCAGTTGATTGTGGTGCGACACCCCTTCACATTCTATTTTTGTGACTGCTGTATGAACATATTGTGTTATGGCTTGTTGCAGTTGTGCGTAATATAGTTGATTTGATCATCTTTGTTTTGACTATAATGTTCTGAAATGCCAACATACATTGTCCATGTGCCAGAACATGGCCGTTCGAGTCAGCTGGTTTAGAAACATACATGTGTATTTTTTTTCCCAATGCTGTCACAGAATCCAATATCCTTTGGTGGTATTGCTTTTGGGGAAGGGAATAAGACCACCCCTAATCCCTCCAGTGGAACGCTGCACAATCCGAGCAACTTTCTGAAACCAAACGTCCCAGTAGCTGGTGAAGGTCCCAATTTTGGACGTAAACATGCATTTCCTTTCTGAAGTGGGGAATATACAGTTATATTTTAGGTCCAACCTAGTCCGGCACAAAACAAACACAGACCGCACCTCCTTGCCAAATACACATTTTTCAGTTTTACATGTGGATATCACAGCTTTGCAAAATCCAGATTTCAACTTTTATGTAATAAAAATGCCTCAATGCCAGTTTTTATTATTTTTTATTTTATTTGTTACATTTGTATCCCACATTTTCCCAGCTATTTGCAGGCTCAATGTGGCTTACATAGTACCGTAAGGCGTTTGCCAAGACCGGTAGAGAAACAAATACAAGGTGATATTGTGGTCGAATAAGGTCCGTTTGTTTCAGGCACAATGGGGGGTCAAGAAAGGGAAGGTTAAATAGTGTCCAATACGATCGTTGGGTTTGCTGTGTTGTAGAGTGTTGGCATCCATGTTGGGTCAATAGGGTAAAGAGAGGGTCCAATCGTACATAAAATACAGCAAACAAATAGAAGCCCAAAAGCTCACTGCAGCTTTCTGGAACTGTCCGCAACAATTTACCTAAGGTACCAAAACGGTTTTTCGGATCCTCATTACGGATTTTGGAAGCGTTAGGTGCAATCAGACTGCATTTTTTAAAGGAATATTTATCTCGACCCCTGAGGCAGGCGTGATTGAGTGCTAAAATACGGCCCGTGTCGGGCCAATTTCATTAAAGATTGTACCATTGTTCCGGTTCTGGAGGCCCATTTGTGCTTCTTTGTTTGTTCAATGCCAGTTTATGCATGTCTAAAACCCGAATAGTTTTTCGAAAACAAGCTCCTGAATATAGCAAGTCTTTCCTCATTCTGAAAGGGTCCTTGCCCTAAGGGTATCTGTTTTGGTGTCATATCAAGGGCTATCTTGGAAAAGGCAGAGAATCTCCTGCAAATCCATCCATGCAGGAGACTCAATTAACCTTGATCTGAACCTACTGCAGACAGTTACGTTCCAAGGAGACCATTTAACTTCAGTCTCTGACCAGGCACCTTTCAAGCCTGTGAAAACATGTGCCTGAAAGATGCTGTCCAGAGTTTTATCTTCTGACTTGCATAAGTAAAGCAGAAGTTACCTTCCCACAAAAGTGGGTCTGTCTTCCCCAGGCTTTACATTTCATTAGAATATAGCTTTCTTTGGTACGCCTTTTTTTTTCAAATTATATTCCATATTTTAAAGTCAAATTCCAAAAAGAAGACCTCCAACAAAACCAGCCAGGAGTGAAGTGGTAAAGCACATCTGAAAAATGTGTGTAATTATAGGGTGAACTCGTGAACATGGGTAACAGAGAGAGCTCTCACTGGGCCACAGAGTTTAATCTCTCTTCAACCTATGATTAAAACTTTTGGGGAATTGAGGGTTTTCCCAGTCACCCCTCTAATTAGAAGAGCTCTGTGTTCACCACCATATTTATACGGAGTGGGCTTCTTGCTCTCTGGATCTGGAAATTAAGTCCTGTGTTTCTCAGCTCCTATCTGAATGCAACTTTAGCTTTACAGTAAGGGAAGGGGCTGAGGGCCATGTATTTGATCTACCATCTTTCTGTGGTGCAATCGAGTGCTTTACAGTTTTCTCACCAAAAAGGAGGAGACACAGATCCCAGAATTAGAAAGTAGGATTTCACTTTCTTTCAACAAAACCACCAACTAAATCTGGAGCCCAATGTTGATAAATTCTTAGTAGAAATCAGTATAATATGACTTCCCTGCGAGAGAGCCTTCCGTAAGAACATAAGAGTTGCCCTACTGGGTCAGACCAATGGTCCATCTGGACTGTATCCAGTTCCCAACAGTGGCCAATCCAGGTCACAAGGACCTGGCAGAAACCCAAAGAGTAGCAACATTCCATGTAGAACCCCAAAGAGTAGCAAGAGTCTAGAATTCTAAAGAATAACAAGATTCCATGCAAAATTTCAAAGTGTAGCAACATTCCATTTAGAACCCCAAAGAGTAGCAAGATTCCATTCAGAATCCCAAGCACATAAGTACATAAGTGTTGCCATACTGGGACAGACCAAAGGTCCATCAAGTCCAGTATCCTGTTTCCAACAGTGGCCAATCCAGGTTACAAATACCTGGCAGAAACCCAAAGAGTAGCAACATTCCAGAACCTCAAATAGAGCCAAGATTCAATGCAGAAACCCAAAGAGTAGCAACATTCCATGTAGAAACCCCAAAGAGTAGCAAGAGTCTAGAATTCTAAAGAATAACAAGATTCCATGCAGAATTTCAAAGTGTAGCAACATTCCATTTGGAACCCCAAAGAGTAGCAAGATTCCATTCAGAATCCCAAGTACATAAGTGTTGCCATACTGGGACAGACCAAAGGTCCATCGAGCCCAGTATCTTGTTTCCAACAGTGGCCAATCTAAGTCACAAGTACCAGGCAAGATCTCAGAACAGTAAAATAGATTTTATGATGCTTATTCTAGAAATAAGCAGTGGATTTTCCTAAGTCCATCTTAATAATGGCTTGTGGATTTTTCTTTTAGGAAAATATCCAAACATTTTAAAAACCCTGCTAAGCTAACTGCCTTTACCACATTCTCTGGCAACGAATGCCAGAATTTAATTATTCGTTGAGGGCCCCTTTTACTAAGCGGTGTAGGTGCCTACACGCGTCCAACATGCGTCAATTAGGAGTTACCGCCCAGCTACCGTGTGGCCCATGTGGTAATTTCATTTTTGGCACGCATCTGCTACGTGCATCCGAAAAATAATTTTTATTTCCTGATGTGTGTCAGCTACGCGAGTCAAGTGGCATTCTATGCGCGTAGGTCATTACTGCCCGGTTAACGCGTGAGACCTTACCGCTAAGTCAATGGCTGGCGGTAAGGCCTCAGATGTAAAATGGATGAGTGCCAGTTTTGATTTTGCCGCACGTCCATTTTTCGACAATAATTTAAAAAAAGGCATTTTTGGACCCTTGAAGTGTATATTATGGGGACTCATAAAACATTCCTGTCATACAAAGATTGTATTCAGAGCTGGATTTGAAGCAGGGGGGTCACAGGCAATGGTGTACACTTCCTTCTCTCCTTGTCCCCGATCGCCCCCCCCCCCCATCCAAACTTTTCCTTTCACTTTGCCTTCACAGCAGTGGTGAGCGCAGGGCCTGTGAACCCACCTGGACTGAGAGGTCTCTGCGACATTCCGAGCCCTCCGCTCGCACAGGGCTCCTTGCGTCTGAGTAACTCAGCTCTGCCCCTCAGTGCTCCGTTACGTTATCGTCCCCATTTCTCACTTGGCAGAAGTGTAATGGGGTAATAAAAATAATTATAACGGAGAATCGCACCCTCGTCCCTCACCTTGTTCCAGGCTTTCATGCAGCGCTGGCACCGAAAATGCCTCCAGGGCACCTTATATTAAATTAAATTTTGATATTAAATTATAATGTGCTGCAGGATCCTTTATTGATGAAGGGACTATATAAATGTAAATTATTATTGTAATTGCTGTTATCATTTCATCGCAGGCCCTTTAATTTACAATGAAATGGACGTCCTGCTGCAGCCCTGCCTCTGAAGTTTCTGTCAGCGTGAATTTGTTAGAGGTTGTGAAGCCCTGAAATCAGTGTGAGAGCTGCGTCTTGCTCTGCCATTGATCTGATTTGTGCCTGATTATCTCATTTCTCTTTTACTTGGGAGCGCTGTTCGAACTGGACCCTAAGTAGCAGAAGAAGACACGGCCCGTAATGCAATTTCCGAAAAGCTTTTAAAAATTTATCCCAGGCAGTGACCAGAAGGCCTGCGCTTTTATGGGGCCGGTGTGTAGGTGGTTCTGGTCAGAGCAGCAT
This sequence comes from Microcaecilia unicolor, assembly GCF_901765095.1. Lineage (NCBI taxonomy): Eukaryota > Metazoa > Chordata > Amphibia > Gymnophiona > Siphonopidae > Microcaecilia > Microcaecilia unicolor. The sequence continues at coordinate 4,454,257 of NC_044038.1, forward strand.
CACAAATTATGCGCATTCCAGCCTGGGGCGGTCAGTGATTTTAAAGATGCCGACAGCTGCGGCCTGAATTAGACTTGTATATTCCATTCTGGAAGTTAAGCAGGTGCTGGCCAATTTTCGGTGATGGTACCTACGTACTTAACCGGGCAAAGATATTGCGCGGTCATATCTGCCCGATTAAGTTCGTGGCCACTGACACTGACTATGACTGTGCCCCCAGACCTCCCCAGCCTGATTTTCATGTTGTTATAAAATTGTATGGCCACATTCGAGTGCAAAAAGTAAAGACACCAAAAGAACGAGCTCACTTTTATGTCATTTGTGCACAGGGTAAGGGTAGTGGATTTGATATACTGCATTTCTGTGGTACATCCGAAGTGCTTTACATTTATTATGTGGTCTTTTTACCAAGCTGTGGTATAAGGGGGCCTGTTCTAGTGTCAGAATGTGTTTTTGACGTGCGCTGAGGCCTGTGTTTACCGCAGTGGGTAAAAGGCTACCTTTTTTGCTGGAAAAGAAATGGGCGTGCGGTAAGCAGGGCTTTTATTGAGGGGGTACTTGGGGGTACTGAGTACTGGCACCTTTTCCATTGTCTGCTAAAATTGACCCACGGTCCCCAAGTTTTAATGAAACAGCTCAGGCTCTACACACCAATTCTGCCTTGTCATAGATTCTGTGACTGGTTGCAGGGGACCTGGCTATTGTGGGGTGGGTCTCTCAGTGATCACCCCACCCCTGAAGGGTGATCTGGCATTTGAGTACCAGCACCTTTTCCATTGTCTGCTAAAATTGACCCATGGACCTCTAATGAAAGAGCTCAGGCTCTACACACCAATTCTGCCTTGTCATAGATTCTGTGACTGGTTGCAGGGGGCCTGGCTATTGTGGGGTGGGTCCCTCAGTGATCACCTCACCCCTGTAGGGCACCTTTTTTGCTAGAAAAAATGCACTGGTGGTAAGTGAACCACTTGCCACATGACCATTTCGCCGCGGTAACCGGGCAGCATGTGGTATTGTCCAATTATCGTCAGGTAGGCACCAACCCTTTAGTAAGGGTGCCCCTATATGCAGGTACTTTCTCTGTCCCTAGGGGGCTCACGATCTGTTTTTGTACCTGGGGCAATGGAGGGTTAAGTGACTTCCCAGAGTCACAAGGAACCACAGTGGGAATCAAACCCAGTTCCCCAGTCCACTGCACTAACTATTAGGCTCCTCCTCCACTTGTGATCCTGACTGCATGGTTTGGGGGGGGAAGTTACCAGGGGCAGCCCAAGGCAAGATGCCGCCTGAGGCAGGGCTGATGCTGTGCCCCCCCCCCCCCCCCCCCAAAACCAAGTTCCAGTATCTCCCCTCTTCCTCCACTCCCTTCCCTGAGTTTATCTTTTCTCCGTTTTCCAAAAGCCTGCGGTGACGATTCCCATACGCTGCCGGCACCGGCCTCTACTGCGGCTGCCTCTGAGGAAACAGGAAGTTACATCAGAGAGGCGGGCCACAGTAAAGAGAAGAAGCAGGTGCTGGTGGCAGGGCAGCATATGGGAATCGCTGCCGACGCCACCTTTTAAAAAATGTAAAAAGAAGGTATATTCGAGAAACGGGGTGGAGAATGGAAGGGGGAGATGCCGCTCCCGGAAGAGTGTCACCTGAGGCCCCCGCCTCAAATGGCCTAAAGGTCAGGCCGCCCCTGGAAGTTGCAATGTATGTGTGTATTTTATACTGTACATTGCTATATGCGTAGAATACGTAACATATATTTACATGTTTTTCGGAGCAGGTGTAAGTGTATGCATTGCGATTTGCGCACTCTTGGAACTGATTCTAGGCATTTTTTTGACTTCTCACAAAGCATCCACATAAATACCTCATCGTGTTTTAATTTATTTATTTATTTATTTAAACAGCTACTAGACACCCACGTACCAAGGTTCTAGGTGGTAAGAAGCTTGGCTCAAGAAATCCAGGAACTGCAGCTGCTACTCACACCAGCAGAGAAAACCCTACTGAGGAAAAAGCAGTGACATTCTCTGAAAGCTGCCTCTTATATTAGTGCTCCGGTTATCGAATTTATTAGCCATGGGGCGGTCTCTGACCTAGAACTGGAACTCAAAGCGAAATCATTCCTTGCTATTACGTGGAAGCCCGATTCAGTTGACTTTGGCATTACAACCCTGTTAAGCAGTTAATCTGAAAATCATAAGCGTGAGGAGGCTAAAGATGATTGGATTTCATTAGTTTTTTTTTAATGATTTGCTGAGTCAAGTCTTGCCGCCATCTTGCCAGAACCCTTGCAGTCCGCTGCCGCTGTGGCTCAGCTGTTTTGGGAGGGGTAAAGTGGGATGGGGCTAGGGCAGGATGAGTTTAACATTTTCGGAGCGGGAGAGATTTGTTTCTTTACCTGAGTCCATAATTGTCTGACATCATGAAGAAAGAGAGGGTCAGCAAAATAGCTGCAGGTCATGCCTTTCATTAGATGTAATATTAGATATTTCATACGTACCAAGTACCAGAGAATAAAGAGGCAACAAAATAAAGCAGGATGAATTTCAGTTGATATAGAAAGGTAGAATTGCCAACTTTTTGAACGAGAAGAACCCACCACCTGCTGCTAATCACGCTGCATCCCACCCCCAACAATAACTGCAGTGAGGAGCAGTACAAGAGATTGCATTCATAGATCCCACTCAACACAAAGAGGCTCCTCCCATCTAGTATTAAATCCAAATATTTAGGGGCGTACCAAGTGCGGGACAGTGGGGGCAGCCCACCCCATGTTTGTCTGTCCTAATTAGATTGTAAGCTCTGTCGAGCAGGGACTGTCTCTTATATGTTCAAGTGTACAGCGCTGTGTACGTCTAGTAGCACTATAGAAATGATAAGTAGTACTAGTAGTCTTTGGGATTCCGGAATCTTGCTACTCTTTGGGATTCTGGAATCTTGTTACTCTTTGGGATTCTGAATGGAATCTTGCTACTCTGGGATTCTGGAATCTTGCTACTCTTTGGGATTCCGGAATCTTGCTACTCTTTGTCCTTATCCCTTGTTTGTCCTGTTTGTCTGCCCTAATTAGATTGTAAGCTCTGTCGAGCAGGGACTGTCTCTTTATGTCCAGTGTACAGCGCTGCGTACGTCTAGTAGCGCTATAGAAATGATAAGTAGTAGTAGTTGTAGTTTATGTTGTTCAAACAGATCATTTGTTTCCATTCCATTTCTATACCTACTGTGGCCACTCTTCTGCTCCCCCTGGCGGTGCCGCTGAATCCATTCTCCTCTGGCCAGGGCTCTTCTTTCTGCATTGGGCTCATCACACTTTCAGCAGCAAACCCCTCCCTCTCCCACCTTACAGAAAATGATAGCTTACCCTGTAGAACAAATTCACCTTTCCACGTGTACTTCCTTTGCTCCTTTGATAAAGATGAAGGCCAGTGCCCTAAATATTAGCTGGCCGACCTCGGTTTGTGCTGAAAATGAATGGGGACAAGCCATTTACAAGACAAAATTATGCTGTGGCCAGAGAACCGAGATCGATAAGAGTACAAATTAGTTTCTTCCTAACGGCTCCCCAGTAGCAGAGGCCACAGTAAGAGGATCAGTGATCTTATATCCAGGAGTCGCATCTGTCTCAGAAGCAGGCCAATTTCTCATGACATTATTAAGAGTAGCGAATGGCAAAAGCTCAATTGCTAGAAATCTAGGTATTTGTTTCTCGAAGAGCAGTGAACCCAGGCCCATGCTGGCTGGTTCAGCTCCCTTCCCTTCCCTTGAATTGCGTACATTGGAGGTTGATGGTGCACAAAGCTGCTGAACCTTTCAGTCAACCTCAAGTTGTGTCAAGCAGTGGGTTTGGCCCCTGATTGAGAGGAGTCGGAGGGAGATCTGAGCCCTCAATTGACCTGGGTCAGAGGCAGGCACATGTCAAGGGACCAACACAGAGACGAGGATCTGTGAATCAAACAGGCACCAGGGAGATGCATGAATGAGAGGCTGTAATTCTCCTGTATAGGCACATTTCATCTCATCACCAGGTGAACGAGCTAACTGGACACACAAGTCACACACTGCCTGTTGACAAGAGAGGACTCGTATCAGCAGCTGAGTTTATTGCCTGTGTGAGGACTCGGTAACACAGTGGAAATCCTGTTATGTGAATGAACCTTTTGGAGAGCAAAACTGTTGCCTTTTGAATAGACATTTTTCCATATTTTTTTCTGGATATTTCACCATATCAGGAGATACTAGATTTGAATCTTTGCACTGCTTTTAACCCTTTGGTAGACTGAAAGCTAAACCTCACTAAACGTTGATGGCTTGTGGCTGAAGGTTTTTTCTCTGTTCTAAACCAGGTTACCACTGTCATCTACCATCTCCCGCCACCCCACCCCAAGTTTTTAGATTGTAAGCTCTATCGAGCAGGGACTGTCTCTCTGTGTCAGGTGTTCAGCGCTGCGTGCGTCTTGTAGCGCTATACAAATGTTAATAATGAGTGGAGGAATGGCCTAGTGGTTAGGGTGGTGGACTTGGTCCTGAGGAGCTGAGTTTGATTCCCCGCACAGGCAGCTCCTTGTGACTTTTGGCAAGTCACTTAACCCTCCATTGCCTGCCGCATTGAGCCTGCCATGAGTGGGAAAGCGCGGGGTACAAATGTAATAAAAAAAAAAAAAAGGTTCCCTTCCAGGAAGCACTTAAATGCTTCAACAGGAATTTTCAGTAAACAAAAAAAGATAGATTTTTATGGTTTCAGAAGACTTTGTTGTTAAAGAGGAATTGCTAAATATACCACTTTCTACTCTCCTCCAGGATGTCACCTCTGTGGGGCAGCACTTTACAAAGCCAGAACATTGTACCAATGATTTATGGTTGATAATACTAAAAGGGAACTTTAAGACAATCCAGGAACGTAAGACCTTTGAAGTCAAAATGATTAAATATTTTGACACCACCAGACAGGACTTAACAAAGATCTGGGTTTTTTTTTTTAGCCCATTATAAACCATAAAATTCTACTGCTTTGTCACCCTCTTATCTCCACTATATCGCCCTGTCCCTCACCCACCCGGCCCTCCCTGTCTCTCACCTAAACCCACCCCACGGTCATCCTGTGAGACTGTCACTGAAATGCTTTGATGTTTCACTTACATATACTGTTATTTATCAACATTTGCTTATTTTGGAACTGATGAAGAAGGGTTACCTTCGAAAGCTAATCAAAACATGTATTAAGTTAGTCCAATAAAAAAGGTATCATCTTATTTTCTTTTCTATGTTTTATTTTATTCTATTTCTATTGATTACTCTCCTCTATAAAGTTCACTTTCTTCAATGAATACAGAGAGGTACCGAACAGACCCCTTTTCTTGTCCCCAGATGTTCCCTCTAGGAATTGTCCAAGCGTGATGCCTTACATAATTAAAAATAGAATTATATTGTATCTTGTGCTCAGGTGAGATTTTCCTAATATACAGTATTATCCATTACTTTACCCTGGATGCTGTGGAAAAAAAAGTAGTGATTACAGTGTATTAACACAAAGCCACACTAATTCCTCCCCGGGGTTCGAAGCTTTAAATATTGACATTTGCGTCTTGGAACAAGGACCAAACGTTTAGAAGAAGCAACAGCCGAAATGCTCTGGGATCTAAAGCTTCCTTCTAATCACTGCTTACATAAGGACTTGGGAGCCCCTGGCATAGACTCGGGGTGTTCACAGATTAACCAACAATCAATGTTTTCAAGCCTAGGTTTTCAAAAGTAAAATTCTTTGTCAGACATGTGTCGATAGCTAAAGTTGGAGGTCATAGGGGAACCCAAAGGAATCTCTTTTTCAAGTTGGAATGCTTTGCTTTACTACTACTACTACTACTAATCATTTCTATAGCGCTACCAGTCGTGCGCAGCGCTTCACAATTGAACATGAAGAAAAGACAGTCCCTGCTCAAAAGAGCTTACAATCTTTGCTTTCACCAATGTATTACATTATACCAGTGGTTTCCAAACCTGGTCCTGGAGGCACCTCGGCCAGTCAGGTTTCAGGATATCCACAATGAATATTCAAGAGAGAGATTTGCATGTGCTGCTTCCACCTTATGCAAATCTATCTCATGAATATTTATTGTGGATATCCTGAAAACCTGACTGGCTGTGGAGCCTTCAGGATCATTTTGGGAACCACTCCATTATACAATAAGGGGGGGGGGGGGAGAGTAATCAAGGTGCAGTAAAAGGCAGGCCTCTCAGGCTACATTTTGAAAAAGTGGGCGGAGTGTCCTTCTAAGCAAAAGCCTCTCTTGGGCCCTCCAATTAAACCCCTTCCCCATCCTTACTGCTGGCCTAACCATACTCCTTCCAACCCAAAAGTCTCCCCCCCCCCCAGTGGAACCCTCCCCACCCTCCCAAAGACCCCTGGGCCTACTTTAGTTGAAATCCCTTGTATTGGCGATCCCTAGCAGTAGACTTGCAGTACTACCACTGGGGGGGTCATGTTTCTATATCAGTGGCATAGCTGTGGGGGGCCTGGGCCCCCAAATTGGCTCTGGGGTCTCTGGTTTGGCTGGTGGGGGCCCCCCAACTCCTGCTAGCTGAAGCGTTTGTCCCATGCTGGTTTCACCTTATTGCCTACCCTGCTCTTCTCAGTCACGCGGTGCAGGCTTGTTTTAGTGAAACTGAGCATGTGCGACACTTTGCTCAGTTTCATTAAAACGAGTGTGGACAGCACGACTGAGAACAGAGCAGGGCAGGCAATGCGAGACCAGTGCGGGACAAACCCTTCAGCTGGTGGGGGCTGGGGACCCCTGCCAGCCAAGGTACTATCATGCGGCGGCAGCAGCGCGGGGAGGGCGGCAGCAGGGAGGTGGGCCAAAATGTGCACCCCCCCCCCACTTTGGGCTCTGGCCAATATTCAGCACTATTTAACCGGCCAGGAATAGTGCTTGGCTGATTAAATAGCACTTAACCAGCTAAATGCTAATACTGAGTGCGAAATCGCTGATTATCTCCGCTGAAATATTAGCGCATAACAGCTAACCATTGCGCGATATAACCGGCTAGCTGTGAATATTCAGCACCTCACTAGCTAAATAATAGTCCTACCTTTGGCCCAGGGACGTAGCCAGACCTCGGCCGGAGGGGGGGGGGCCACAGCCCGAGGTGGGGGAGCCAGAGCCCGAGGTGGGGGGCACTATTTAGCCGCCTTCCCCGGCCCCACCACTTTGGACCCCCCCACCCACGCCGCAACCGCAACCCCCCCTGCAGTCGCCACCACCGGCCTGCCCCCTGCCACACCGCCGCATCAGGTACCTTGTTTGCTGGCGGGGGTCCCCAATCCCCGCCAGCCGAAGAGTCTTCTTCAGCGCCTTCGTTGTGTGAGTGTTTCTGACACCTTATGTCCTGCATGGGGCTACATGCACGGTGCAGGACGTAAGGCGTCAGAAACAGATGATCACACAACGAAGGCGCCTGAGTCGACCGGTGCTGAAGAAGACTCTGGCTGGCGGGGATTGGGGACCGCCGCCAGCAAACAAGGTACCTGATGCGGCGGAGGCGGGGTCAAATGTAGACGGGGCCAGGGCATAATCTGTGGGGGCCCATGCCCCCACGTAGCTACGCCCCTGCTTTGGCCGCTATAAACTTAACCAGCCAGCGCTGAATATTAATTTGGCTGGTTAAGTTGAAACTGGATGAAAAAAATGGATATTCAGTGCTGGTCACCAAAAATGACCCAGCATTAAATATCCAGGCTCAGCGACGATTGCGGGACTTATCCAACCTGCCTCCCGTGGGCTGGATATTAGCTGGATAGTAATGAGCTACATTGCATTCATTTGCATGTTTTGCATCTCATTACTATGTACTCCACATTCATTTAAATAACACCAGCCAGCCTGTGTTATTCCCCTTCAAATTCCATTAAGGGGGGGGGGTTTTGACCTAAAGCAGCTTGATAAATTCCCCCTAAATTCTTATATGGTAATACAGGGGTCTTTGAAGGTGCGTTTTAAAGTCAGTCCTTACAACTATCAACCATTCAGATTTAAAGGATAAAGAGTGGTACCAACACATATCACAGGACCCCACAGGTGGACCCATAGGGAGATATTCAGTGTAAAGGGTCCCCCTCTAATGTAATGAATATAATTCAATGCAGGTCAGAGAAAAACCACACGGAGTGTGGAGGTGCACTTGATCCCCACAGGACAAAAAAGCGAAAACAAAAAAAGGGGTAGGGAAAATAGGCTCTATTCAAACAATGGGGCAGACGTATAAATTAGTTAAAACAATAATTTTTATTGTGAATAGGTGACTCAACCCATTGTTTGAATAGAGCCTATTTTCCCCACCCCTTTTTTTGTTTTCACTTTTATTACATACAGCAGTGATTTAACCAGAGCTGATACTGTGATGTCATAATGCCCCATTCCACCAATGCCTAAGAGCCAACCTCATCAGTGATGTCACAATGACTTGATTGTCCTGTATTTGGCTCGTTTATTATATATGACAGTGATTTAACTGGAGCTGATACTGTGATGTCATAATGCCTCATTCCACCAATGCCTGAGCCAACCTCATCAGTGATGTCACAATGACTTGATTGTCCTGTACTTGGCTCACTTTTATTACAGAGAAAAACCACACGGAGTGTGGAGGTGCACTTGATCCCTACAGGACAAAAAAGCGAAACCAAAAAAAGGGGTGGGGAAAATAGGCTCTATTCAAACAATGGGGCAGACGTATAAATTAGTTAAAACAATGATTTGTATTGTGAATAGGTGACTCAACACAGCCGTAGCGCCTTCCTCAGGAGTCTTCCAAAATCTCAAGAATATTTGCACATCCGCTCGCCCGCTCTTAAGGAGGAACTGTGCATTTCTTTATGCCATTATCTTCCTGAGTGTTACCCATCTAACCATTGAATACTCCTTTGGAAGAAAGGATTGTGTATCCCCTAGTGTTTTTTTCCCAGTTTGCCAATCACCCCAAAGATTGAAACACTTCCAGAAGACTCCTGAGGAAGGCGCTACGGCTGTGTTGAGTCACCTATTCACAATAAAAATCATTGTTTTAACTAATTTATACGTCTGCCCCATTGTTTGAATAGAGCCTATTTTCCCCACCCCTTTTTTTGTTTTCGCTTATAATTCAATGCAGAGAATGGGAGGGGAGAAGCTACACAGCTTAAAAACGAGAAGCAGGCTCACACAGACAGAAGATAGCACACCACAAAGAAGACCGAGGTGGTGATTCAGGACCCAGAGCAGTGCGTCAGTGACCTTATAACATAGAAGCAGGTTTCAGATAAAGACTACCATGGTCCATCTAGTCTGTCCAGTCATACCTCGTTCTCTTATGATTAAGATACTGAACGGAAACCTCACAACATTCCAGAAACATAAGACTTTTGAAGCTAAAACGATAAGATTCTTTGAAATGAACAAAGATCTGAGTTTCCTATCATTTTATCAACTATAAATTCTACTGCTCTGTCATTTCCTGATAACTTGTCCATCATCCACTCCTCTGCTCCTCCCCCACATGTTCCCATCCACATCATCCTTGGAAGGTTTTTCCACTTCAGTTACACATTCGTCTCTTGCTCCTGCTGTTCTTACCTGAGAAAGAGGGTTTTAATTTTCAACAGCTATTCAAAATGTGTTGTTAGTCCAGTAACAAAGGTATCACTTAAGGAACTCATTGCATTCAAGATCTGCACGATTGTACATAAAATCATTCACGCAGATGCCCCAATCTACATGCTAAACCTCGTGGACCTACCTCCCAGAAACGCCACAAGATCATCCCGCAAATTTCTCAATCTGCACTTCCCCAGCTGTAAAGGACTAAAATACAAGCTGATGCATGCCACTACCTTCTCTTACATGAGCATGCACTTATGGAATGCACTACCTACAGACCTGAAAACAATCGACGAAACAACTATCTTCCGCAAATCACTGAAGACATATTTCTTCAACAAAGCCTACAATGAGAACCAATAACCTCATTAACCCACCTCACCAACCCACTCAGTTAAGAAAGCCCACCTCTATAACTAACCTAATCACTCCCTTCCTTCTTCTCTCTTCCCTTACTTAATCTCTGCACAATACTAACTGTATCTGATATCATGGAATAACAATGTTAACAAAACTATGTAAGCCACTTTGAGCCTGCAAATAGGTGGGAAAATGTGGGATACAAATGCAATAAATAAAATAAAAAATAAAATCACCTTATATCCTTATTGTGAGGGGGTTTATAGAACACTGCCCCTCACAATATTCCCTCAAATAGCCTGAGCCACCTTAACATCACTGGTCCCACCCCGGGAGGAAGTGAGCCGGGAGGGGTGGAGTCAGAACCAGGAAGTATAAAAGGCAGGGCCAGACTGACGTTAATGAGGCCCAGGGAGGGAAGAGTTCAAGCCCCAGCATATGCCGCTGCAGCGGCTGTGTAATGATCTTGACCTGGCTGAGGTAAGCTACCTTTGCTTCTGAATTGGGGCTTACAAACCTTATTTTGAGGTCTGGCGGGAGCCAGACCTGGAACTTTGAAAGGAACCGAGAGCTTACAGGCTGTGTGTGGGACGTGGCATCCCCAGCAGCTGCAGACTGTGTTTTGGGCCTGCCAACCCAAGCCCGCTTAACACTGTGTTACTGAACCACAGAGGTTTTTCCACCTTATGTTCCAGGGCTTCTCACATAACAGGCCTCAGGATTCTGTTAAATAAACATGTTTTGTTTATATTCCCTTCATCCAGTTGTGTTGTTTCACTGGTTAAACCTGCAACCCTCGCTTGGGGTATTACACTTATGTTGCTTTTACTTATTAACCTTTATTTCTGAGTTTAAATGGGTTTATAGTAGTAGTAGTAGTAATCAAAATATTCTAATTAATCTGATTCTTAGACCAAATATATCTCCTGAATGTTCACTTTTTTACCCAGAAACTCCGACCTGCTTATGGATCATGAGTATAGAGTTTGCAACTCCCTCTCCTAAGTTGCATGTGCTCATTACATAAGAACATAAGAATAGCAATACCGGGTCAGATCAATGGTCCATCTAGCTCAGTATCCTGCTTCCAAAAGTGGCCAATCCAGGTTCCCAAAGAGTAGCAACATTCCATGCTACCAATCCCAGGGCAAGCAGTGTATCTCAAAAGCAGACTATGGACTTTTCCACCAGGAACTTATCTAAACCTTTTTTTAAACCCAAATACCCTAACCAGTGATACGAGTTCCAGAGCTTAACTGTTCATTGAGTGAAAAAATATTTCCTCCTATTTGTTTTAAAGTATTACCATGTAACTTCCTTGAGTGTCCCCTGGTGTGGTACGTTTTGAAAGCGTACAAAATCGATTTACATTTACCTGTTCTACACCACTCTCAGGATTTCGTAGACCTGTATCATATCTCCCCTCAACTGTCTCTTTTCCAAGCTGAAGAGCCCTAACCTCTGTAGCTTTTTCTTATATGGGAGGAGTTCCATCTCCTTTATCATTTTAATTACCCTTCTTTGAACCTTATCTAATTTCACTATATTTTTATTTATTTGTTACATTTGTATCCCACATTTTCCCACCTATTTGCAGGCTCAATGTGGCTTACATAATACCATAATGGCGATCGCCAAGTCCGGTATGGGAAACACAATTTGATATTAGGGTCAGGTAAGGTTGGTATATTCAGGTACATAGGGATCAAAGATAGGAAGTGTCCAATACAATCTATGGTTTTGCTGTGTTGCAGAGTTGAGGCATTTAAGTTAGGTAGGTGGGGAATGCCTTTCTAAACAGGTAGGTCTTTAATGATCTCTTGAAGTTTAGATGGTCGTAGATTGTTTTCACAATCTTTGGCAGTACGTTCCACAATTGTGTGCCTATGTAGGAGAAGTTGGATGCATGAGTTCGTTTGTATCTGAGTCCTTTGCAGCTTGGGTAGTGGAGATCCAAGTAGGTACATGATGCTCTGGTTCTATTTCTGGTTGGGAGATCAATCAGGTCGACCATATATCCTGGGACTTCACCGTAGATAAACTTGTGGACCAAGGTGCAGATTTTGAAGGTGATATGTTCCTTGATTGGGAGCCAGTGCAGCTTTTCTCGGAGGGGTTTGGCACTTTCGAAACATGTTTTACCGAATATCAGCCTGGCTACTGTGTTTTGGGCTGTTTGGAGTTTCTTTGTGAGTTGTTCTTTACATCCCGCATATATTCCATTGCAGTAATCTGCATGGCTCATTACCATATCTATTTTAAGATATGGAAACCAGAATTGCGTACAATACTCAAGGTGTGGTCGCACCATGGAGCGATACAGAAGCATTATAATATTCTTTGTCTTATTTTCTATCCCCTTCCTAATAATTCCTAGCATCCTGTTTGCTTTTTTGGCCATCGCTGCACAATGGGCAGAAGATTTCAGCATACTGTCTACAATGACACTTAGATCTTTTTCTTGAGTGCTGACTCCTAAGGTGGACCCTAGCATCAGGTAACTATGATTCGGATTATTCTTCCCAATGTCCACATGAAATTTTATCTGCCATTTGGATGCCCAGTCTTCCAGTTTCCTAAGGTTTTTCTGCAAATTTTCACAATCCGCATGTGTTTTGACAACTTTGAATAGTTTTTTTGTCATCTGCCTCACCTCACTCATCGTTCCGATTTCTAGATCATTTATAAATGTTAAATAGCTCTGGTCCCAGTACAGATCCCTTCGGCACTCAGTTATCCACCCTCCTCCATTGAGAAAAATGGCCATTTAACCCCGCCCTCAGTTTTATGTCCAATAACCAATTCCTAATCCACAGAAGGAAGTTGCCTCCTGTCCCTTGACTTTTTAATTTTCTCGGGAGTATCTCATGAGGAACTTTGTCAAAAGCTTTCTGAAAATCTAGATGCACTACATCAACCAGCTCGCTATTATCCACGTTTATTCACACCTTCAAAGAAATGAAGCAAATTAGTGAGGCAAGACTTCCCTTGCCTGAACCCATACTGACTCTGTTCCCTTAGGCCATGTCTGTCTTTGTGTTCCGTAATTTTATTCTTTATAATTGTTTCACGATTTTAATAACAGGTTACAGATCACTAAGAGCAGATCAGCAATTTCATGTTTGAGTTCTTTCAGTTCCCTGGGGTGTATACCATCCTGTCCAGGTGATTCATCATTCTTTAACTTGTTGATTTGGCTCAGTACGTCTTCCAGGTTCACTGAGATTTCTTTCAGTTCCTCCGCATCGTCACCCTTGAAACCCATTTCTGGTACAGGTAGATCTCTTACATCTTTTTCCGTAAAGACTAAAGCAAAGAATTTGTTCAATCTCTCCGTTATGGCCTTGTCCTCCTGAGTTCCCCTTTTTCTCTGTCCTGATCTAATGGTCCCACAGATTCCCTCATAGGCATTTTGCTTCTGATATCCATCAAAAAGGTGTTACTATGAGTTTTTGTCTCCACGGCAAGTTTTTCTTCATATTCTGTTTTGGCCTTTCTTATCAATGCTTTGCCTCTAGCTTGATAGTGCTTATGTTGCTTCTTATTTTTTTCATTCTGATCCTTTTTCCATTCTTTGAAGGATGCTACTTTGGCTCTAATAGCCTCTTTCACTTCACCTTGTAACCACCCAGGCTGTCTTTGCTCTTCTTTTCACCTTTTTTAATATGTGGAATGCATCTAGTCTGGGCTTCCACAATGGTATTTTTAAACAATGTCCATGCCCGATTTAAAATCCTAACCTTTGCAGCTGACCCTTTTAGCTTCTTTTTAACCGTTTTCCTAATTTTGTCATAGTCACCCTTTCAAAAATTAAATGCTGCTACAGTAAAGTCCTTAGTGACTTCACTCCAGATATCAGCCCAAATTTGATCATGTTATGATCATTGTTTCCCAGCCAGTGGCATCTCTAGACAGAAATATTTGGGGTGACAATAGGGGGCAAGCTAAGTATGTGTGTGTGTGGGGGGGGGGGGGGGGGAGTCAAAGCAACATTTCCATACATAACCCCTTGTCCCCTCCACTTTTAAATTAGCAATCTTCTATACATAAAAGAAACCCTCCCCAGTAAAACCATCAGTATAATTGATAGAATCATTCAACAAATTCTATGTGGGCATTAATTTTGGATTCTGTACAGAATTGGTCAGAATCTCAATGTAAACCTTGAAGCTCCAGTTCTGTATTACAAACTCGAGTACAGAGATAATTCGATATTTATTTATTTGTTACATTTGTATCCCACATTTCCCCACCTATTTGCAGGCTCAATGTGGCTTACATAGTACCGTAAGGCGTCCGCCAACTCCGGTATAAACAGTTACACAGTGATATTGTGGTAGAATGAGGTTCATGTGGAAAAGACACATTAGGGAATCGTAGAGAGGAAGAGTTACGTTATGTCCATTACGTGCTTTGGTTTTGTGGTGTGTTGCAGGGTTCAGGCATTTAAGTTGGGTCGGTAGGGTACACCTTTTTGAACAGGTAAGTTTTTAGTGATTTCTGGAAGTTTAGGTGATCCCAGCTGTACCACCAAGTCAGGTTAGAATCTTACGATTAGTTTTGTACATATCATGACAAAAACAACCTCATTCCTAAGCCAGGCACAGTCTCTCAAGTATGACAGTATTTTGAAAAGCATTAATAGTACATTTTCTTCTGCACTTCATAAGGTGTAATATTAAAGACAACATATCGAGGTGCACCTGTAACAGGGATTCTCCATAGAATAAGACTAAAATAGTGCGGTATAGTATCTGACATACTGAGGAAGCAGATTCCAGAATGATGGTCCAACCACACTAAAAACAGCATGACGGAGCATGTCCGTTCTGATAAATCGAAAAATGGTGTATTACAAGAAGAGTCTGGTTGACCGAGCAAGCCGAGAGTCCTAGTGGAAGCATGCAGAATTAGAAAATGTGCTAGAAAACCTGGTAATCCTGTATTAATAAATCTTGTGGACTAAGCTCAGAATTTTAAATTGAATCCTAGCTGAGACAGATAACAAAAAAATAGCAAGCATTAAATTAGTTATTTGAAACATTTAAACAATTGCAATATTCAAATAAAAAGAAATCATAAATGAACAAGAAAAGCCCAATGAAAGAAGCATGCAAAGCAAAAAAAAAAAAAAAAGAACAATCCATCTTAAGCCCACATTACGGGAGAAGGAGAGAAACTAAACAAACAGTACTATTAAGAAATCAACATAAAGGGATCCATGACCCTTTTACATTAGGTGAGAGCAAACGGATAAAAGGAGCATTCAAGGAATACACATTTCTTGACTTATACTGATTTTCCAGTACTGCCACTTTTTGGTACAGAATAAGACTGACTTGTATCCCAGTTGTTTCTACCTAACACACATCAGCTGGAAAGATTAAAATTCATTATGTGCAAATAAATGTTGGGAGCATTCTCTGGATGTTTGGAAGTGTTGCTGGGCTGTTACCTTGCATTAATGCTACTACTACTACTTAACATTTCTAGAGCGCTGCCGGAGAAAGTGGTGAAGGCGGTTAGGTTAGCAGAGTTTAAAAAGGGGTTGGACGGTTTCCTAAAGGACAAGTCCATAAACCGCTACTAAACGGACTTGGAAAAATCCACAATTCCAGGAATAACATGTATAGAATGTTTGTACGTTTGGGAAGCTTGCCAGGTGCCCTTGGCCTGGATTGGCCGCTGTCGTGGACAGGATGCTGGGCTCGATGGACCCTTGGTCTTTTCCCAGTGTGGCATTACTTATGTACTTAGGGTTACGCAGCGCTGTACAAATTAAACAAAGAAGGACGGTCCCTGCTCAAAGGAGCTTACAATCTAAAGAACGAAATGTCAAGTTGGGGCAGTCTAGATTTCCTGAATAGAGGTGTAGTGGTTAGGTGCCGAAGGCGACACTGAAGAGGTGGGCTTTGAGTAAGGATTTGAAGATGGCATGGCGGATATTGCAGAATGCAGTTAGCTGCACCTCTTGATGTGGCGTTTAACTATTCTGCATTATCTGTAAACTCTCAGAAGAGCGTCTGTGCAAGATGAGAGCTCAAGACAAGGGAGAACAGTCCTAGAGAAGCTAAACCTGTGTTCTGTAACAATCCTCACTTTTAACTGCAAGGTGCAATATCGTGCTCCTTAAAAGTGATATCTGTATTAGGCGGGCAATTGTATAACCGGATGCCTGGTAGGAGCCTATTCGATACAGGAACATAGGGAGCTGTGCTCTTTCATAGAAGTCTAGGCACGAGAACTTACACTGGCTGTTCCTGGTAATCCTCTGGTGGGTTCTGGTTCATTGGCTACCTGCTCATGTTACACAGATGCTCTTCTGAGACTTTCAGAAGACTGATTCAGCTTCTCTGGGCCTGTTCTACCTTGGCTTGATCTCTCGTACAGATGACCTTCTGAGAGAGAACACAGGTTTAGCTTCTCTGGGCCTGTTCTACCTTGGCTTGATCTCTCGTACAGATGACCTTCTGAGAGAGAACACAGGTTTAGCTTCTCTGGGACTGTTCTCCTTTGACTTAGAACATAAAAGTAGCCATACTAAGTCAGACCAATGGTCCATCTAGCCCAGTATCCTGTTTTCCAAACAATGGCCAAGCCAGGTCACAAGTACCTGACAGAAACCCAAATTGTGGCAACAGTGGGAATTGAACCCAGTTTCCCAGGTCTGCAACCCACTGCACTAACCATTAGGCCACACCTCCACTTGATCTCTCATCTTGCTCAGATGCCCTTCTGAGAGTTAGAGAACACAGGTTCAGCTTCTCCAGGACTGTTCTCCGTTGTCTTGATCTCTCATCTTGCACAGACGTTCTTCAGAGACTTACAGAACATAGGTTTAGCTTCTGTGGGACTGTTCTCCTTTGACTTAGAATATACTGAGTCAGACCAATTGGCCATCTAGCCCAATATCCTGTTTTTCAAACAACGGCCGAGCCAGGTCAGAAGTACCAGGCAGAAACCCAAATTGTGGCAACAGTGGGAATTGAACCCAGTTTCCCAGGTCTGCAACCCACTGCACTAACCATTAGGCCACACCTTCACTTGATCTCTCATCTTGCTCAGATGCCCTTCTGAGAGTTAGAGAACACAGGTCCAGCTTCTCCAGGACTGTTCTCCGTTGTCTTGATCTCTCATCTTGCACAGACGTTCTTCAGAGACTTACAGAACATAGGTTTAGCTTCTCTGGGTCAGTTCTACCTTGGCTTGATCTCTCGTACAGATGACCTTCTGAGAGTTACAGAACACAGGTTCCGCTTCTCCAGGACTGTTCCCCCTTGTCTTGATCTCTCTTACAGATGACCTTCTGAGAGTTACAGAAGTTGTTCTCAGAAGTTGTTCTCCCCTGTCTTGATCTCTTAGGATTTTCCCTCTGCTCTAGTCCATAATTAGGTTTTAAGGGCAAAGGGGAAACATTATTATATTAGCTCCCTTGTTCTTAATTGAAGTGTTTTGATTGTGCTTTCATTTTGAGCAGATCATTTCCTTCTTGTAGGGCTCATTAGCATATTCACGTTCCTTTTAAGGGCAATTAGCTCAGGGCCCAGGCCTGTCTGCTGCAGCAGGCTGGTGGGAGCTTGTGTCCTCATCTTGATACTGAATCGGGGGAAGAAAAAGCCAGGAGAATTCATCCATACACTACTTGAAGGGCTCCAGCTGGGTTTTTAAGTGGCTTGAAGAGAAATGCTGGATTCTACCAGAGGAGAAAGAAAAGATTAAAGTAATTAAAGTGAAAAAAAGAAAAGATTTCCTGTTGCCAAAAGGAACTCGGTCTAATTTGCTGTGAGGGTTGATTGTTGAAGGGCTTATTGCCGTGTGAGTGAAAGATACAGGTCACTGCGCATTCCCATGCTGGGCACAGTGCGGCATTAAAGCCGCAAACCACATGGCCTTCTCTGAGGAAACTGGCTACAGACCACGGCTTGTAAGTGACTCCATTAGGGTCTGAGCCAGCGACGTGGATGGAAATTAAGCAGCACGCTCCTCAAAATTATTTCCCCTCCTTGCACCACAACACACTGGGAAAAAGTCTTAAAATAACTCTATGGCTTTAATAAACTGCAGAAATCCCTTTTTAGATACTCAGTCCAAAATGTCTTCTGACCTTGAAACAGCGGTAGAGTTCCTGTTCCTCTTTCTGTCCACAGCCTGCTATGAGTCATAGTATGAGAATCCTCTGTTTGCATGCCTTGGTAGTGGATCCCCCCCCCCCCCCCCCACCCCGATGAGAGATGTACTGGTTGTTTGGGTTCCGAGGGGGATGGGGAAAAAAACCTTTTCAAGGCCCTGGTTAATAGAACATTTGCTCACAGCCACAGTGACCTTCAGTCTTGTACTGACGTATATCTCAACAAGTCACCGATCACTCCAGTAGCTTGGTTAAAATATAATTTACTGAATAGTTACGGTAGAACAGCAGAGACAAAAACAAGATGAAAACTGGACAAGTCAAAAAAAGTAGACACTGACAGTACTTGTCTCCGAGGTTCTCTTCTTAATTCTCCTCTCCTGCGTTCCCACACTTAGGCTCCTCTAGACTGATCCGTGTTCAGACAGTTTCTTGTCTCTTCAGCTCAGGTCAGACCTCTCCTAAGAACATAAGCGTTGCTGTATTGGGACAGACCAAAGGTCCATCGAGCCCAGTATCCTGTTTCCAACAGTGGCCAATCCAGGTCACCAGTATCTGGCAAAATCCCAAAAGAGTAAAACCACCTTTTTTTTTTTCTTCATGAATCTGTTTACTTTCCCAAATTCAGGTTCCCTGAAGCTAAGGACTTCCTATTTGGTGCTTTCTTCACACATAGATCAAGAATTCGTTGACACTTCGAAGACTGGCCAGAACCTCCTTCGCCCGTTCACACCCCAGCTCTTTCCAAACAATAGACTGGGATAACACTTCTACATCAACATCTCTCTTTTCCTAGTAACAACTGGGACAATTCTATCACCTGGCACCTAGAGGTACACACCACTTAATCTTGTCAAAGATGTCATTAATCGAGAGCTGCCTATTTGCACTAAGCACTGTTCTATAAGGTATCACCTAAGCTTTTCCATAACGCCTAACCAAAAGGGGGCACACACATGGGCGGACCACGGGTGTGTGTCTCAGTTATGTGCATAGTTTATAGAACATTAAAAATTAGGCAAATCACTTGGTGTATGTAGGCGCCTCAGTGCCATGTGCGTTGCACCAATTCTATAATGGCAACTTAAGAACATAAGAACAGCCATACTAGGTCAGACCAATAGTCCATCTAGGCTAGTATCCTGCTTCAAATAGTGGCCAATCCAGGTCACAGGTACCTGACAGAATCCCAAAGAGCAGCAAGATTCTGGAATCCCAAAGAGCAGTCACATTCCGGAATCCCCAAAGAGTAGCAAGATTCCGCAATCCCAAAGAGTAGCAAGATTCCGCAATCCCAAAGAGTAGCAAGATTCTGTGCTACTAATCCCAGGGGAAGCAGTGGCTTCCCCCATGTCTATCTGGTGCCAAGATTCTGGTATAGAATACTAGTCTAAGTTAGCATTGGCACAGCTGTGCTTAGACACATTCTCTTACAGCATGTCAATGGCTGGCATAAGTTGGCATACCTAGATGCACCAAGTGACATGCGTAATTTATAATATTCTATAAACTGTGGGGGAGGAGACCTGTGGCGAGTGTGGCAGAGGGACAAGGCTTCTGGGATAAGTGGCAAAAGGAGAGATGGGGGCGCATGAGGAAGGGAATACAGAGGAGAGCAGCTAGACATGGAGAGGGACAGGGATACAAAAGAGGTGCTGGCCTTGGAGGGAACATAGGGACAGGGACACGAGGGAGGGATAAAGACACAGAGGGGCTGCTGTACAGAGTAAGATAGGGACAACCCTGACAACACACACAAGGGAAAAATAGCCTGCACTACACAGCAGGTGCAACCTCAACAAACTCCCTGGGCAGACTCAATATTGGCCCTCTTCCCCTGCCACTCTCATTCCAGGTCCCCTCTCTCTGCCACTCTTGTAACAGGTCCTCTCCCTCTGCCACTCTCATTCCAGGTCTCATCCCTCTGCCATTCTTGTCACAGGTCCCCTCACTCTGCCACTCTCTCATCCCAGGTCCCCTCGCTCTACCATTCTTGTCACAGGTCCCCTCACTCTGCCACTCTCATCCTAGGTCCCCTCCCTCTGCCTTTCTTGCCCCAGCTCTTCTCCTTCTACCACTCTCGTCATAGTTTCATTCCATCTGTCACACTCATCACTCCTTTCCTCCTTCTGCCTCTGTCATCATGGGTCCCCTCGGTCTGGCACTCTCTTCACAGCCCCCCTCCCTCTGCCACTCATCATTAGGCCCCTCTTTCTGCCTCCTTTCATTTTACTATCTGACGTCTGCTGCAGAACATCAAAACACGAGAACCTTGTTTGCTGAGGAACAAGTCTGAGAATGTCCCAGGTCTCGGCGCTGAATAATTCTGCTCTGTTCAGCAGATGATGATGTAGGTTAACGCAGGTTCAGTGACAGAGCTGTGTTCACTACCTTTCCCAAAGTGGCACGACAAAAGGAACTGTGATTTTTCCCCTCATTAGAAGATTTCTAAACTTAAGAAATAAAATCTGTTTACCTTATCAAATTGAGCATACTTCACAATTCCATTAAAAGACATTGTAGTAGGCCCATGCATTTTAGCAGTAATGGGACTTTCTGATGTGAAATCAATTGTTCCCTGTAATGGAGCTGAACTTCTGGCCTCGCAAAACGAATTTATGCACGCTCCTGGCAAAATAAATTGCTCACGGTTTTGAATATGAGAGTTTCTGTGTGGTTACAGCCACTGTTATTCTGTAATCAGGAGCTAACTGCTTCTAGCTCTTTCTTTTTTTCTCTCAGGGTCTGACTAATTAAGAGTTTGCTCCTGGCAGGTGTGTGTCTATGGGAAAACCCTTGAAACATCACACACTTTGTGTCTGTCTCTCCTGAACTATCGGTACCCCATTTTCTGGAATTCTTCTGTTCTCTTTTCCTTCTCTCCTTTCCTGGGTCTGTTCCTTTTGTCCATAGGTTCTTTCCTCTTTCCACTACAATTTGGCTTTTGCCCTCTAAGTCTACAGAAACAGCCCTTGCCAAAGTCTCCAGTGACCTGTTCCTAGCCAGATCCAAGAGCCTTTACTCATCCTCACTCTTCCTGACCTATCTGCTGCTTTTGACACTGTTGATGATCATCTACTCTTCAATACATTGTCCTCACTTGGATTTCAGGTCTCTGTTTTGGCCTGGTTTTTTTCTTATTCCATTGGACTTTTAGTCTATGCTCTGGTAGAACCTCTTCCACTGCTCTCCCTCTATCAGTCGGTGTACATCAGAGCTCTGTCTTGGGACCTTTTCTCTTTCTAAATTTGTTTCCTTGGTGCTCTGGTATCCTTCTATGGTTTTCAGTACCATCTTTACATTGATGCCTCCCAGATCTACCTCTCTGCACCTGAAATTTCACCAGGAATCTAGGCCTGTCTGTCTGACATTGCTGCCTGGATGTCTCACCGCCGCCATCAGACTAAACACTTCCAGTCTCCTAAGTTACTCTTGGACTCTCCCTTAAAGGTGGAGCATTTAGGTCAAGTAGCAACACGTTTAAAAATTAATGGGTTGGCTTTGAATGTGGGGAAGACAGACATATGAGATGTCGCAAGACGTATGGGGAGAGGATTGAGGATCCTGGAGTAAAGGAGAGACAAGAGTGACGTGATACAGATGTTCAAATATTTCAAAGGTATTAATTTATAAGCAGATCTTTTCCAGAGATGGGAAGGTGGTAGAACTAGAGGACATGAATTGAGGTTGAAGGG
This sequence comes from Microcaecilia unicolor, assembly GCF_901765095.1. Classification (NCBI taxonomy): domain Eukaryota; kingdom Metazoa; phylum Chordata; class Amphibia; order Gymnophiona; family Siphonopidae; genus Microcaecilia; species Microcaecilia unicolor. The sequence continues at coordinate 4,476,063 of NC_044038.1, forward strand.
CGGCAGACTCAGGAATAATGTCAGGAAGTACCTTTTCATGGAGAGGGTGGTAGGTACCTGGATTGGTGGAGTTGAAAACGGTAATAGAATTCAAAAATGCATGGGATAAATACAAAGGAATCCTGTATAGAAGGCCTGGAACCGAACAAGCTTAGCAGTGGTTAGATGGCAACACCAGTAATCGGGAAGCAAAGCCAGTGCTTGGCAGACTTCTATGGTCAGTGCCCTGATCGTAGCTGGACACAATCCATAACTGGAGAACAAGGCCAATGTTGGGCAGACGTCTATGGTCTGTGCCTTGAAAATGGCAAGGAGAAATCAGGATTAAATATGCATAGGTAGTATCACATCATACCTTATGCTATGAGTTTATCATGTTGGGCAGACTGGATGGACCATACAGGTCTTTATCTGCCATCATCTACTATGTTACTATGACAGAGTGTTTATGTACTGGAGACCATGATTGCAGTAGATTCACCCCTAGACCAGGCATTAATAGGTTAAATATCCCAATGAAAGATTTGATTAGACATTTTGGGGTATAAGTGGATCTGAGATGCTATTTTTTCATTTTCAAGTAACTCAGGTTACCAGAAAAGCTTAAATATAAACTTTTTATTGGCGAGCTATTGTAATAATCTTTATGTAGGACTTAATAGAAAGATGGTGCATATATTCCAGATCTTCAGAATCCAGCAGCTCAGTTGCTGCTGGGACTGAAAAGGAAAACAATCATTTGATCAGCTTTTAGAAAACTTCACTGGCTTCCAGTAGCTCTGACTTTTAAGGAGTTTCACCAGTGAAGGCCAAAATATCTTGTGGGTTGTGTATCCAGGGAGAGATTTTAGATCTTCTCAAGATGGTGTATGTCAGTGACTCCTCTTAATAAAAGTGATGGCGTGGACCGGGCTTTTTCAGTTGTGGCCCCTGGACTATGTGATTGAAAGGATTTGTTAAAGTTTAGGGGAAAAACTAAAAACTCACTTTTTTCATTCAGAATGAGGGGTAGGAGACAGAGGCCATCTGCAGGGCAGAGATGAAAGTACAATCTTCAATCACATTTTTGTTGTGTATTGAGAATTACATGTATTTGTGGGATTTTTAAAAATGTTCTTTATCATGTTATAGATTTTATGCATTATAAACCACCTTCAATGGTGTTTGTATCAAGAAGGCAGTATCTAAATTTAATTAACTAAAATTAAGTTCACGTCTGTGAGTACAAAATTCTCCAGCTGTCTTTTATGAAGAACAAGAAATATCATTTTCAATCATTTATTAGCAGGCTGGAAAAGTCGATGAACCAGATGGCTAGGGTACGCGGTCATGGATAGTCATGTGTGTTACATCGACATTTCTGGCCAGTCACCCTCTTCACCATATTTTTTGTATCTGTAAAATTTTAAGACATTGATGTTGGAACTAGTTCAAAATTAATTGATATTTCCTCAGCTGTCTGCAAAGCTTCATCTCTACAAATTAGTGAATATTCAGGTCTGAAGTTATGTGAGGATGGATGATACCAATACCCTATTGTGCTTTTTCTCAAATAATAAACTAAGTGTCCCTTTTTCAAAGCGTCGGTAAACCCAATGCGGGCTTACTGCACACTAACCCGGAATAGGGTTACCATATTTTGCCCCCCCAAAAGGAGGACACATGCCCTGCCCCCTTTCACACCCACCCCGCCCCCTTTCATGCTCTTGCTCCGCCCCTGTCATATTTTCCCCTCCCCCCTGTCACACCCCCCCCTCCCCATCACCCCCTCCCCTTACCTTACTACTGCCCTGGTGGTCTAGTGACCTCTTCGGGGCAGGAAAGAGCCCCCTCTTTCCTGCCCGGAGCGCTGCCCTGCATGCATCCTTCCTGTTGGTGATCTCGGCGCCGATTCAAAATGGCTGCCGAGAGTTGAAGTCTCATGAGGTCACTTCAACTCTCGGCGGCCATTTTGAATCGGCGCTGAGATCACCAACAGGAAGGATGCATGCAGGGCAGCGCTCCGGGCAGGAAAGAGGGGGCTCTTTTCTTACCTCGAGGTGGAAGAGGTCACTAAACCACCAGGGCAGCAGTAACTAAGAGGAGGGGAGGCTAGCAATCTGCCCATTCCTCCGGATTTCTGGACAAGCGGGCCGCCAGCCTGCCCATTTGTAACCAGAGCTCAGATTGTGATATCATAATGCCTCGTTCAACCAATAAGAGCCAACCTCATGAGTGATGTCACAATGGCTTGATTGTCCTATACCTGGCTCACTTTTATTACATATAGTGATTTCCTCTACCCCTTCCTCTACCCCCATCCCTCTCTCTGTTGGAGTTCCTCAGGGATCTGTCCTCGGACCCCTTCTTTTCTCAATCTACACCTCTTCCCTGGGCTCGCTGATCTCATCTCATGGCTTCCAATATCATCTCTATGCTGACGACACCCAGCCTTATCTCTCCACACCAGACATCACTGCGGAAACCCAGGCCAAAGTATCGGCCTGCCTATCCGACATTGCTGCCTGGATCTCCAACCGCCACCTGAAACTGAACATGGCCAAGACTGAGCTCTTTGTCTTTCCACCCAAACCCACTTCTCCTCTTCCCCCACTCTCTATTTCAGTTGACAACACCATCATCCTCCCCGTCTCATCTGCCCGCAACCTCGGTGTCATCTTCGACTCCTCCCTCTCCTTCTCTGCGTATATCCATCAGACAGCCAAGACCTGTCACTTCTTCCTCTATAATATCAGCAAAATTTGCCTCTTCCTCTCTGAGCACACCACCCGAACTCTCATCCACTCTCTCATTACCTCTCGCTTTGACTACTGCAACCTACTCCTCACCGGCCTCCCACTTAACCATCTATCCCCCCTTCAATCCATTCAGAAATCTGCTGCGCATCTTATCTTCCGCCTGGACCGATATGCTCATATCACCCCTCTCCTCAAGTCTCTTCACCGATCAGGTACCGCATACAGTTCAAGCTTCTCCTACTAACCTACAAATGCACGCGAACTGCAGCCCCTCCTTACCTCTCTACCCTCATCTCCCCTTATGTTCCTACCCGTAACCTCCGCTCTCAAGACAAATCCCTCCTTTCGGTACCCTTCTCCACCACCGCCAACTCCAGGCTCCGCCCTTTCTGCCTCGCCTCACCCTATGCTTGGAATAAACTCCCTGAGCCCATACACCAAGCCCCCTCCCTGCCCATCTTCAAATCATTGCTCAAAGCCCACCTCTTCAATGTCGCCTTCGGCACCTAATCATTATACCTCCATTCAGGAAATCTAGACTGCCCCAATTTGATTGACTGCACTCTTGTCCTTTAGATTGTAAGCTCCTTTGAGCAGGGACTGTCCTTCTTTGTTAAATTGTACAGTGCTGCGTAACCCGGGCAGCGCTTTAGAAATGTTAAGTAGTAGTAGTAGTAGTAGAAGTAATTTCTGGAGACATTTGTTTTTTCTTTAATTAAGATGGGAGTTATCAACTTGGGCTCTCATTAAGACATGCTATTTTACTGATACCCCCTGTTATTAATAACTGGGTCTGTTCTGCCCCCATATTCATTAATAAAATAGGACCTGCACTAAAATAGCATGAGTTAGTCACTAGTACCCGTCAACAATAACCCACATTGATAACTATGTCCCTAAGGATTTCCTTTCTTTGTAAAGTAGGGTGATGTTATTGTTATAATAATTCATCAAAGTCAATAATGCCCAAGGAGAGTAAATGTGAATCGGCACGCTGTTTTTATACTGCTTTGATTTCATTGGCCCCAGTTTCAGGCTCACCTGAGGGCAGGCGGATGGGATGCACAAAAGATTTGGGTGGAAATAGATACTAGGTAAGCAAAATATTCCAGGGTTCTGCTCCAAGGAAGTGAGGCAGCTAAGCTTAGGATGAGAGGGACAGTGTTCAGGATAAACTGGTTCTGTCAATATGACCTGACCTTTACCCATTACAGTCGCATTTTCTTGACATCTCAAAGCCCCTGATTGCAAAGATAATCATAGGTTCAATTCACTGAGATAAAAGAAAATGTCTGGAGCCAGCTAAGAAACATGGATTTTACTATTTATTAATCATCAAAATTCATCGGCTTAAAAGGGAGGTAAAAATCTTCCACTTTTCCTTGGGGGCATTATCCTTCTTAGCCGAATTCTGTGACGGCTGCCTGGCTGCTCTGGCATTTGAATTTTGAGCTGCGTACCTGTAGGCAGTGCTTAGCATTCCAAAGACATTCCGTTAAGGTTAATGAGAATTAACTCAATTTAATTAAAGTTTCCAAGGCTCTCACTAAAGAAGTCGGGTTCTTATTGGCCAGTTTAATCTAGATCTGAGGAGAAAGGGTTATCAATAATTAACAGAGGTAATTTACAGGAAGGTACTCTAGAGTTAATGAAAATGTGAAATACTATAGTGTAATTATCCATAAAGGAGCTGAGAAGTTTGTGTGATGGAGGCAGAGATAATAATGACCCATCACTTGGAGACTGAGGATGGAGTGTGGAATAGTTACATGAAAGTGTGGCCTTATCAGACAAAGTGCCCCTGACACTAGCTTCTGTAACAGGCACGAAGCAGCAGTTACAACCTTAAACAAAAACATGGATGTTAGGGATAATCTGTGTGGAGCGGCAGTTACAACCTTAAGCAAAAACCTGGGGGGGGGGGGGGAGGTTGGAGGTAATCTGCATGGAGTGGCAGTTACAACCTTAAACAAAAACATGGGGGGTTGGGGTAATTTGCATGGAGTGGCAGTTACAACCTTAAACAAAAACAAAGGAAGTTGGGGTAATCTGTGTGGCGTGGCAGTTACAACTTTAAACAAAAACATGGGGTGTTGAGGTAACTTGCACGAAGTGGCAGTTAGACCCTCAAACAGAAACATGGGGGCAGGGGTTCCAGGGCTCTGTCCTCTCCTGGTTCTCCTCCTATCTCTCCCACCTAACCTTAAGAGTACACTAGAGAGTTGCACGGGGACAGAAATCTTACCCATCCCCGCCCGTCCCCGCTGGAATCTTACCCGTCCCCACCCATCCCCACTGGAATCTTACCCATCCCCACCCATCCCCGCAAAAATTTAAACCATCCCAACCCGTCCCCACCCGTCCCCGCAAGAATTTAAACCATCCCCACCCATCCCCGTAAGAATTTAATAGTACATAAAAGAAAGTTCCAGTCAGCTCCCTCAGTCTCTCTCTGGATTTGAGCCACAGCACTGTAGGCAAGGAAGGAACGGAAGTTGGAACTTGGAACACTCTGGTGCGCACATGTAAGATTTGTCTCTGATTCACTGGCAGTGTGTGCTGAGAGGTCGCCACATGCACGCGCCAGTAGGTCAGGTGACATCTGATTCTCGTGCCTGTGTCAGAGCTGAGATCTGTGCACCAGCCTGGGAGCAAAGAGGATTAATAGTAACATAGTAAGTGACAGCAAATAGACCTGAACGGTCCATCCACTCTGCCCAATACACTCATGATCAATTCATCATTAAATCAACGAGTGTGATATTATATACTTGATTATGGTCTTTCTTTCGTGTTTCTGGAACAAAGACCACAGAAGTCTATCTGGCCCCATCCTTATGTTCCAACTGCTGGAGTTGCCATCGAAGCCCACTCCAGCCTATTCATGTTCTCATTTGTGGGACACAGACCATAAAAGTCTGTCCAGCACTGTCCTCATGTTCCAGCCACTGAAGTTGCTGTCTATGCCCTTTCCAGCCCATCCTACACCAGATTGCCATGTATGAGACACAGACCATACAAGTCTGCCAGGTATCAGCTCTAGTTCATCACAGCCAGAGTCCCCATCTAAGCGTCACTTGACACATCCACACACATGCAGCCATTTAAGGTTAGGTTTTATATAACTTCCATTTTCTAATTAGAGATCCTCTGTGTTCATCCCATGCCTTTTTGAATTCCGTCATCATTTGTGACTCTACCACCTCCTTAATGGAAGACTTTCCACATTTATGCTGTTAAAGCAAAGAGGAGGAGGAGGAGACAGCACTCAAAGAAATTGGTATTCGGTAGATGAGAGGCTGGTGCAGGTGGAGCTTACAATTCCACGGGAAGCCCACAGAACTGGTTCCATCCCCGCGGGAACCCCGCAGGAACTGACTCCGTCCCCGCGGGAACCCCGCAGAACAGCTTCCATCCCTGCGGGAACCCCGCAGGAACTGCCTCCGTCCCTGCGGGAATCCTGCGGGTTCCGCGGGATTCCCGCGGGGACGGAAGCCGTGCAGCTCTCTAGAGTACACTCTCATGGATCTTCCTCCACCTCCATCCCGCTCTCTGTTGGAGTTCCCCAGGGATCTGTCCTTGGACCCCTTCTTTTTTCAATCTACACCTCTTCCCTCGACTCACTGATCTCATCTCATGGTTTCCCGTATCATCTTTACGCTGATGACACCCAGCTGTATCTCTCCACACCAGACATCACCGCGGAGACCCAGGCCCAGGTTTCAGCCTGCTTATCCGACATTGCCGCCACCTGAAACTGAACATGGCCAAGACCGAGCTTATCATCTTTCCACCAAAACCCACTTCTCCTTTTCCTCCGCTCTCGATCTCAGTAGATAACACCCTCATTCTCCCCGTCTCATCCGCCCGCAACCTCGGAGTCATCTTCGACTCCTCCCTCTCCTTCTCTGTGCATATCCAGCAGACAGCCAAGACCTGTTGCTTCTTCCTCTTTAACATCAGCAAAATTCGCCCTTTCCTCTCTGAGCACACCACCCGAACTCTCATCCACGCTCTCATTACCTCTCGCCTTGACTACTGCAACCTACTCCTCACTGGCCTCCCACTCAACCATCTATCCCCCCTTCAATCCATTCAGAACTCTGCTGCACATCTTATATTCCGCCTGAACCAATATACTCATATCACCCCTCTCCTCAGGTCACTTCACTGGCTTCCGATCAGATACCGCATACAGTTCAAGCTTCTCCTTCTTACCTACAAATGCACTTAGTCTGCAGCCCCTCATTACCTCTCTTCCCTCATCTCCCCTTACGTTCCTGCCCGAAACCTCCGCTCACAGGACAAATCCCTCCTCTCAGTACCCTTCTCCACCACCGCCAATTCCAGGCTTCGCCCATTCTGCCTCGCCTCACCCTATGCTTGGAATAAACTTCCTGAGCCCTTATGCCAAGCCCCCTCCCTACCCATCTTCAAATCCTTACTCAAAGCCCACCTCTTCAATGTTGCTTTCGGCACCTAACCTTTATACCTTTCAGGAAATCTAGACTGCCCCAGTTTGACGACCCCTACTTGTCTGACTGTACATTTGTCCTTTAGATTGTAAGGTCTTTGAGCAGGGACTGTCCTTCTATGTTAAATTGTACAGCGCTGTGTAACCCTAGTAGCGCTTTAGAAATGTTAAATAGTAGTAGTAGTAGTAGTCATATGAACAGAGTGGTAGTTACAGCCATAAACAGTCATGGGGTAAACTGCAACCTTGAAGGGATTATTGTAGAAGCTTCTCCGTGTGCAAACAGGGATATTTCCAGCTGCACATTACATACAAAGCTTTACATGTGGGGATACTCGCCATGCCGATTTCAAGGGGGTGTGGTGGGGGCATGATTTGGCTGTGCCTTGCAAGAAACTTCTCCGTTTTTCAAAGGCGTGAAGAAACGTGTGGTTAAATGGAAGCCAATTCATTTACCTGGATTTTCAGAAAGCTTTTGACAAAGTCCCTGTTGAGAGACAATAGGACAGGAGACAATGGTTAAAAGTTAGAAAACCAAGGGTAGGTTAAACGGCCAATGGAGGAGGATGAACAGTGGAGTGCCACAGGAATCTGTACTGTGACCAGTGTTTTTTTAATGTATTTATCAATGATCTGAAAGGGGGAACAAGTGAGGTGATAAAATCTGCAGATGACAAAAATCTATTCAAAGTTGTTAAATTGCATAAGGACCGTGCAAGATTGTAAGTCTGGGGATCCAAATGGCAAATAAAATTTACCCCTCCCCCCCCCCCGATTACTAAGCCACTCTAGCTGCGCAGCAGTGCCGACACAGGCCATTCAAAATGTGGACAAGTACAAAGTGATGCACATAGGGAAGAATAACCCATATTACAGCTACTCAATTCTAGATTCCTTATTAGGAAAAGGATCGAGACATCAAGAAATCTTTTGGAAAGGGGGTACTGGCCTAGATGGGCATTACATCTTGTATCCCGCAAAAGCCATCAGGTTCATCGTGGGTAACAATAACTAAACTGAAGCATATTTCAAAGATTTACAATTCATTACATCCATAGTCATTGACCCAGACCCATAAAATATTTGTAATAAAGAAACGTCTTTTACAGCCTTCTGAAGAGAGGGGACGAGAATTCCAGCCTGACACGAAAGAGAAGCTTGAAATATTCGTGTAGCTTTCATTTAACAAATATTGATTCCCGGTGGATCTAAAAGGATTCCCATTTAGAAAAGAGAGTGTATATAATCAAATAAGCAGGAAGTTGACCATGCAGTGCCATAAAGGCTAAAACAGCTGTCTTAAATTAAAGTTCTAGCCTCTACAGGTAACCAATGTAATCACAATAGAAGAGGGGGAATTTGTTCCTATTTATCTACTGAAAATATAAGTCTTGCCGGAACATTCTCTACCCTTTGCAATTTTATCTTCAGCACCTTTGAACAACCAATATATATGGAGTTACAATAATCTAATTGAGAAAGTATTAATGTCTGTACTAATAGTCTAAATACTGACAAATTCAAAAACTTACAGATGACTCTCAGGGCCTCTTTAACTAAACCACACTAGTAACATAGTAACATAGTAGATGACGGCAGAAAAAGACCTGCACGGTCCATCCAGTCTGCCCAACAAGACAACTCATGTGTGCCACTTTTTGTGTATACCCTACTTTGATTTGTACCTGTGCTCTTCAGGGCACAGACCGTATAAGTCTGCCCAGCACTATCCCCGCCTCCCAACCACCAGCCTCGCCTCCCAACCACCGGCTCTGGCACAGACCGTATAAGTCTGCCCAACACTATCCCCGCCTCCCACCACCGACTCTGGCACAGACCGTATAAGTCTGCCCAGCACTATCCCCGCCTCCCAACCACCAGCCTCGCCTCCCAACCACCGGCTCTGGTACAGACCGTATAAGTCTGCCCAGCACTATCCCCGCCTCCCACCACCGGCTCTGGCACAGACCGTATAAGTCTGCCCAGCACTATCCTCGCCTCCGAACCACCAGCCCTGCCTCTCAACCACCAATGTGACACAGCCCATTCAAAATGAATTATTAGGTGTATTAAAAAATTTTTTTTTAAAGTATTTACAAGGAAAAAATGGCAAAAGTAGCAAAGTTAATACGATACAGCTCAATTCTTCACACCCAATGTTGTGGACTTTTAGTGAACAGAGTTAATTTTGTATAATTAAACTTTCTTTTCCTTTTTCTTTGTTTATACATTTCTATTTATTCTTAATAACCTGTTTTTGGGGGTCCTTTTACTGAATGGTTGTAAAAAGTGGCCTTAGCGTGCCCTTCTGCGGGTTTTTCCTGCGCGTTAAAGCATTTTTACCACAGCAGGACAATGGCTGATTTTCCGTGTTTCCTATCAATGGCCATGTGCTAATGTTTCACAAAAAAAAACAATTGATGTAATGTTAAGATGTTTGAACAAATCCTGACCCAACAAGGGCCATGTTTTGGCAATAAAAGCCTTCCTTAGGGGTCTTTGCTGAGTGGAGGAGTGGCCTAGTGGTTAGGGTGGTGGAAGTTGGTTCTAAGGAACTGAGTTCGATTCCCACTTCAGGCACAGGCAGCTCCTTGTGACTCTGGGCAAGTGACTTAACCCTCCATTGCCCCATGGAAGCCACATTGAGCCTGCCATGAGCGGGAAAGCGCGGGGTACAAATGTAACAACAAAACACCACATCAGAAATCTGGAGAAAAGTGTATTAGAGGTAAAATTCAGTCTCCAACGATAGGAATAACTGAAAACAGCAAGCGCACAGGAAACAGCCCGCAAAGCTCAGGATTGGTTTACTCATCTTAACATTGGATCAAGATTTGTCCACTTGTTTTGTACAATTTTGGAGACTAAAGGTTTACATGTTTAGAAGCATTGAACTTCTGCACTTTCTTACAACATTTGTATGATTGCCATCCTGGAAGCTCATTGGCTGTTTTCTTCCACCCCTTTCTCCTTTCCATGTGCTAATGTTGCCTTTAATAAAAGTTATCGTGGGACACCTGTTTTGTAGGTAATCCTACGCTAATCAGTTCATGCACGGTAAAGCGGATGCACTGATTAGCACAAGAATACTTATTCTCCACCCCCAGACACCCCCCCCCCCAACAGTCATTTAAAAATATTTTTTAGTGAGTGGGTAGCACTCGCAGATTTGGAACTTCCTGCAGGACATCTGAGCACATCCTGCGATAAGCCATTTTCCGTAATGGAAAGCACATGCTAGCGCTAACCGTGGCTTCATTTATTAAATGCATATTTGTATGTATTTGTGTTTAATAATTGCATAAATAAAACTATTTTTTATTTATGGGGAACTTTATCTCTCTGGAACACACTATCCAATCTGATCCATTTTTGAAATCAGCTTGTCTTTCCCTGGCGTTTCCTCCTATTATGTTACATTTTCAGATAGTTATTTTTTCCCCAGACATCCCTTTTGTATAGTTCCGTTCCAACATCTGTTGGGTTGGAAAGAATAAAAAAGGGATTGTCAGCTTAGAGAAAAGACAGCAGAGGGAAGATATGATAGAGGTCTAGAAGTTTCAGCGTGCTTGTCTGACATTGCTGTCTGGATGTCTCAACACCACCTGAAATTAAATATGACCAAAACCGAGCTTCTTATTTTCCCCCCCAAACCCACCTCCCCGCTCCCCCCGTTTTCTATTTCTGTTGATGGCTCTCTCATTCTCCCTGTCTCCTCAGCTCGAAACCTTGGGGTTATCTTTGACTCTTCTCTCTCCTTCTCTGCTCATATCCAGCAGATTGCCAAGACCTGTCGTTTCTTTCTTTACAACATCCGTAAAATCCGCCCCTTTCTTTCCGAGCACTCTACCAAAACCCTCATCCACACCCTTGTCACCTCTCGTTTAGAATACTGCAATCTGCTTCTTGCTGGCCTTCCACTTAGTCACCTCTCCCCTCTCCAGTCGGTTCAAAACTCTGCTGCCCGTCTCGTCTTCCGCCAGGGTCGCTTTACTCATACTACCCCTCTCCTCAAGACCCTTCACTGGCTCCCTATCCGTTTTTGCATCCTGTTCAAACTTCTTCTACTAACCTATAAATGTACTCACTCTGCTGCTCCCCAGTATCTCTCCACACTCGTCCTTCCCTACACCCCTTCCCGTGCACTCCGCTCCATGGATAAATCCTTCTTATCTGTTCCCTTCTCCACTACTGCCAACTCCAGACTTCGCGCCTTCTGTCTCGCTGCACCCTACGCCTGGAATAAACTTCCTGAGCCCCTACGTCTTGTCCCGTCCTTGGCCACCTTTAAATCTAGACTGAAAGCCCACCTCTTTAACATTGCTTTTGACTTGTAACCACTCGCCTCCACCTACCCTCCTCTCTTCCTTCCCGTTCACATTAATTGATTTGATTGGCTTACTTTATTTATTTTTGTCTATTAGATTGTAAGCTCTTTGAGCAGGGACTGTCTTTCTTCTATGTTTGTGCAGCGCTGCGTACGCCTTGTAGCGCTATAGAAATGCTAAATAGTAGTAGTAGTTACTTTAAGATGCTGCTGGAACTCCGTTATCGTGAACCATTTAGACCACCCACAAAAACTCCATGTAAAGATTCATTTTGTTTTGATTTTAGCAGTGAATGCTTTCGCATGTCAGACATTTCAGCAGCTGCAGAAATTAATTTGCTCAGGGCTATTTTCATTTGCCTGGAAACTATAAATTAAGGCTTTCATTGTCCCAGATGGTTTTCTGGTTATTTGAGTCCGCAAAAAAAAAATCACAGATCATGTTAAAATGGTTCTCTGAGCAGAGCAAGTCCCCTCTGATTTTTAAAACACTATTATGCCACACAGAAACAACGCAGGCATGATAAAAGATTTGTGATTTACATCAGGATAAATAATTCTCTGTCACAGACACATAAAAGATGATGGTAGATAAGGGGTATCAGGGCCCATTGAGACTGTTTGCTTACAAGTAATAGGACTAGCATCCTACCAGGGAAGCCAAAAAAAAGTAGGAAAACATATTATCAATATTTCATGCAACCAATCCCAGGGCAAGCAGTGGCTTTCCCATGTCTGTTTGGACAAGTTCCTGGAAGAAAAGTCCATAGTCTGCTATTGGGTTTTTAAACCCAGATATGCTAACCACCGTTACTACATCCTCCGACAAAGAGTACCAATGAGTACTAATATTCCGCCAGTGTCGTTATGCTCATATTAGCCCTCTCCTCAAGTCACTTCACTGGCTTCCTATCCGTTTCCGCATACAGTTCAAACTCCTCTTATTGACCTATAAGTGCATTCACTCTGCAGCTCCTCAGTACCTCTCCACTCTCATCTCTCCCTACATTCCTCCCCCGGGAACTCCGTTCACTGGGTAAATCTCTCGACTTATCTGCACCCTTCTCCTCCACTGCTAACTCAAGACTCCGTTCCTTTTATCTTGCTGCACCATATGCCTGGAATAGACTTCCTGAGCTGGTACATCAAGCTCCATCTCTGGCCGTCTTCAAATCTAAGCTAAAAGCCCACCTTTTTGATGCTGCTTTTAACTCTTAACCCTTATTTTATCATCCTCACTTTAATATTCCCTTATCTCTTGTTTGTTCTGTCTCTCTGTCCTAATTAGATTGTAAGCTCTGTCGAGCAGGGACTGTCTCTTCATGTCCAGTGTACAGCGCTGCGTATGTCTAGTAGCGCTTTAGAAATAATAAGTAGTAGTAGCAGCTGTTTCCAGTTCTACCATAACATCTCCTTGTATTTGTTTACCCCGGAGCCTGTAAACACCTCTCCGGCGCCACATTGAGGTGGGAAAATGTGGGATACAAATGTAACAAATAAAATAGTTTGTGCTATGCATTGTTCTGTGACTCCCACCTCCTTTCATCTGACGATCAGGGTCTCTCTACCTCTGTGGGGAATATCTTGGGCTTGTGCTCTAAGCGGAGATTGGGTGGCAGAGCCGGTGGTATGAGGCGGGGATAGTGCTGGGCAGACTTCTACGGACTGTGCCCTGAAAATGGCAGATACAAATCAAAGTCAGGTATACGCATAAAGTAGCACATATGAGTTTATCTTGTTGTGCAGACTGGATGGACCGTACAGGTCGTTCTCTGCCGTCATCTACTACGTTACTATATTGTGGAACTAGCAGCACTGATTGCAGTGGGTAGAATCAGGGACTACAAATCCCACACTGCTTTAAGGAGGTACATTTAAAACCAGAACTGGCCAAAAAGTCCTTCATGGAACTGGGTAACTTTGCAGCTCTAGAGCAGTGTTTCCCAAGTCTGGTCCTGGAGTATGCATGAACTGTCTCCATTATATGCAAATCATGCATAGTCATTGTGGATATCCTGAAAACCTGACTGGCAAGGGGTACTCCAGGACCAGACTTGGGAAACACTGCTCTAGTGTTCTGTCTCTTCTATAATAGGCAGCCTGCAAACATCTGCTTTGCATCCACCTCAGCAAAAGGATTTAACCTAGTAGATGGCGGCAGAAAAAGACCTGCACGGTCCATCCAGTCTGCCCAACAAGATAAACTCATATGTGCTACTTTTTGTGTATATCTTACCTTGATTTGTATCTGTCATTTTCAGGGTACAGACCGTAGAAGTCTGCCCAGCACTATCCCCGCCTCCCAACCACCAGCCCCGCCTCCCGATCTCGACTAAGCTCCTTAGGATCCATTCCTTCTGCACAGGATTCCTTTACGTTTATCCCACGCATGTTTGAATTCCGTTACTGCTCTCATTTCCACCACCTCCCGCGGGAGGGCATTCCAAGCATCCACTACTCTCTCTGTGAAAAAATACTTCCTGACATTTTTCTTGAGTCTGCCCCCCTTCAATCTCATTTCATGTCCTCTCATTCTACCGCCTTCGCACCTCCGGAAAAGGTTCGTTTGCGGATTAATACCTTTCAAATATTTGAACGTTTGTATCATATCACCCCTGTTTCTCCTTTCCTACAGAGTATACATGTTTAGGTCCGCAAGTCTCTCCTCATAGCAGGTTGGAAGGCTCCAAGTCCTACCTAATTAATTCCCTCTGGCCGGCCCCACAACAAATATTCATTGAACTGAGAGGTATATGGCAGAATATAAGTTTATTAATATTAATATTCAATGTCACTGAATAGATGCTGTGATTGCTGGGATGGTGTGAGGGTGAAGCCAGGACTTACTCAGTTAGTGGTGGTTTCAGAGATACCAAGTAAAGTTGCTCAGTTTCAGGCTGGAGATCTTGGAACAGTCCTGGATTTGTGACCGCCTCATTATGGTGCATTATGGGACTTGCAGCATTGATTTCCATGGGCGGCTCAGGAACTACAAATCCCACGTGGCTTTGGAATGTAAATTCAAAACCAGGCGTGGCCAAAAAGTCTCCACCCTGGATCTGGGTATCTTGATCGATCTTTTTGTGATTTTCAGTCCATTAACCAAATTGCCTGGATAAAGTTAGGGCAGCAAAGGAATATCCTAACTTTATTTGGACACTGGTCTGGTGGCTGCTAAAGACCTAAAGATCCAAAGCCAGTGCCTGGATTATTCATATTCCGGTCATTTACTGCTCATGGGTGTGAGTTGCCTCTGTAATCACTGACGACTGCGGTCTAAATATCGGCCGACAGGATTTGATGGCTGCAAATATTTCTTGGTATTTGTGCTTTCCTGGGGATTTGCATTCCAGAGCAAGAAATAATGAGAACATTCCAGATTGTCTCAGCCATCAATTTCTCTCATCCTGCTGAGCGTCTCCAGCTTTCGCTTGTGACATCACAAACATTTAACCCAAGCAGAGGATTACTTAACTCACTATTTCCCTCCCTCCTCTGCATGTAACAGCACAATCACTTAACCCAAAGAGAGGATTACTTAAAACACTATCCCTCTTCTGCTTCTCATAATTTCCCAGGGGGCTCTGATGTTTGGAGATTATGTCCCTATTTTGCAAACAATTCTAGGGATGGAAGCCTGCTTCATAAGGCTTGAGAGTCTGGTGGGCATGCCGCCCCTCCTTCCCCCCCCCCCCCCCCAAAACACACACTTACCATGCATGGAAAAAGTTCTGCATCTTTGAAAAACTTTTCTTATCTGGGATTGGCACAGCTGTTGGTAAAGATCCAGACTTTTCAGTGACTAAATCTCTGCAAAGGTTTCCTGCAAGGGATGAGTGTCTCCACTGAATGACTGGATTCTGCTGCTGGCACTGCTACCTATCCTCGAAAGAGAATGCCTTTAGTCAATTCTTTGTTTTCACCTCTTTTCTTTTTTCCGGCTGGTAGAACTGGATCTCATCCTGCCAGATAGTCACAGAATGAGTTTAGTCGGGTGCAGGGGAGAGGACCTCAGAGAAAAGTGACTGCTGTTCCTTCATGTGAATCCTTCACACCACAAATAGACTTCAAACAGAGAGTAGGGTTAAATGGTCAGTATTCTCAATGGAGAAGGGTAGTTAGTGGGGTTCCCCAGGGGTCTGTGTTGGGACTGCTGCTTTTTAACATATTTATAAATGATCTAGAGATGGGATTAACTAGTGAAGCAATTAAATTTGCTGATGACACAAAGTTATTCAAAGTTGTTAAAATCACAAGAGGATTGTGAAAAATTGCAAGAGATTGGGTGACTGGGCATCCAAATGGCAGATGACGTTTAATAGTGATAAGAAGAATCATACTGGGTCAGACCAATGCTGACACTTAGGGGTGGGGGTTAGAGGGGTCATAAGTGGGTCAGATAATGATCGGGGATTCAGGTTGTGATCAGGAGGAGCCGAGTGGTTTGCCAGCACCATAATGCACATCCCTGCTGGCCAATGAAACCAAAATAAGGTGTCCAGAAAGTCCAGGAAAAAGACTTTGTGAGAGACTTTTTCCAAAGAGTTAACAAGGTGAAACAAATCATAAGAACCTCTCTATTTAGTTTTAAATTTCCTCATTTTATCATAGACTTGGTTTTGAAAGTTAAATGCTTGTGCACAAGTCTTCCTTAATATACTCTCTCTACTGACCATGACAAATCTATATATATAAAACTCACCCTCAACGTTCTATTCTCTGACGTCACTGAAGCCAGCCAAGGTTCGTAAGTTCGTGGTGCTGAAGCCACGAAAATCACCCAGTCTCTGGGCCCCGCCCTCGTGTCAAACATTATGACGTTGAGGGCGGAGCAATTCAGTCACATATCGACGGTGAGCAGGGCGGCGCAATGGCGTCAGTGACGACGAAGGTGCGGTGGTTGGGTGGTTGGGGGGGGGGCAGAGGAAAGCTTTGCTAGCGCTCGTTTCATTGGCTCCAGAAACGGGCCTTTTTTACTAGTTTGTTTCTATTATGGTCACCATTGCCGAGAAGCTTTGCTACTATTACTCCTTGTATCAGCTCCTGTGTTTCAGTGAGGACTAAATCTACAGCAGTTTCCCATATCATTGCTTCCAGGACCCATGGCATCATGAAACAATTATTTTATTTATTTGAAATTTTTTTATATACCACCTTTAACTGAAAAGCAGAGCAAGGTGGGTTACATTATAATAAAAATAAAAGCAAGGAAAAGGTAATCAAACATACAGACAAAGACAAACATTCCACGAACCTTTTCCGGAGGTGCGAAGGCGGTAGAACGAGAGGACATGAAATGAGATTGAAGGGGGGCAGACTCAAGAAAAATGTCAGGAAGTATTTTTTCACGGAGAGAGTAGTGGATGCTTGGAATGCCCTCCCGCGGGAGGTGGTGGAAATGAAAACGGTAACAGAATTCAAACACGCGTGGGATAAACATAAAGGAATCCTATTCAGAAGGAATGGATCCTAAGGAGCTTAGACGAAATTGGGTGGCAAAGCCGGTGCTGGGAGGCGAGGATAGTGCTGGGCAGACTTATACGGTCTGTGCCCTGAAGAGGACAGGTACAAATCAAAGTAGGGTATACACAAAAAGTAGCACATATGAGTTTGTCTTGATGGACAGACTGGATGGACCATGCAGGTCTTTTTCTGCCATCATTTACTATGTTACTAGAGATAAACATTAAAGAACTTCTCTCTGATAAGTGCTGATACCCAGCAGGCCAACTCAATCAGCCAGTATACGCTTGCTCAAACAACCAAGTCTTCAGCATGACTTTAAATTTCTTTATGTTTAGTTCGTAGAAATAGAGGCATGGAATTCCAGAGATAGGGGACTGCAAAAAAAAAAAAAAAAATGCATGGCAACGAGTCGTCTCCAGTTGTGTAAAACGGGGCCCTGGTAGAATCATACGATGATCATTTACAGAGTGTAATACCCATAGTGAGGAATGTGGAATGGTCAATGAAGCCAGGTATAAAGGTGTTCCTTGTCAAAAAGCCATGAAACCTAACAATAATGCTTTAAACTGAATCTGATATTGAACGGGCAGCCAGTGATGATCCTGTAAAGCGAATGCTACATACCTGTAGAAGGTATTCTCCGAGGACAGCAGGCTGATTGTTCTCACTGATGGGTGACGTCCACGGCAGCCCCTCCAATCGGAAACTTCACTAGCAAAGTCCTTTGCTAGCCCTCGCGCGCCCGCGCGCACCGCGCATGCGCGGCCGTCTTCCCGCCCGAAACCGGCTCGAGCCGGCCAGTCCAGTATGTAGCAAGACAATACAGTTCAAGGGAAGACACAACTCCAAAGGGGAGGCGGGCGGGTTTGTGAGAACAATCAGCCTACTGTCCTCGGAGAATACCTTCTACAGGTATGTAGCATTCGCTTTCTCCGAGGACAAGCAGGCTGCTTGTTCTCACTGATGGGGTATCCCTAGCCCCCAGGCTCACTCAAAACAACAACCATGGTCAATTGGGCCTCGCAACGGCGAGGACATAACAGAGATTGACCTAAAAAATTTACCAACTAACTGAGAGTGTAGCCTGGAACAGAACAAACAGGGCCCTCGGGGGGTGGAGTTGGATCCTAAAGCCCAAACAGGTTCTGAAGAACTGACTGCCCGAACCGACTGTCGCGTCGGGTATCCTGCTGCAGGCAGTAATGGGATGTGAATGTGTGGACAGAAGCCCACGTCGCAGCTTTGCAAATTTCTTCAATGGAGGCTGACTTCAAGTGGGCTACCGACGCAGCCATGGCTCTAACATTATGAGCCGTGACATGACCCTCAAGAGCCAGCCCCGCCTGGGCGTAAGTGAAGGAAATGCAATCTGCTAGCCAATTGGATATGGTGCGTTTCCCTACAGCCACTCCCCTCCTATTGGGGTCAAAAGAAACAAACAATTGGGCGGACTGTCTGTGGGGCTGTGTCCGCTCCAGGTAGAAGGCCAATGCTCTCTTGCAGTCCAATGTGTGCAGCTGACGTTCAGCAGGGCAGGAATGAGGACGGGGAAAGAATGTTGGCAAGACAATTGACTGGTTCAGATGGAACTCCGACACCACCTTTGGCAGGAACTTAGGGTGAGTGCGGAGGACTACTCTGTTGTGATGAAATTTAGTGTAAGGGGCCTGGGCTACCAGGGCCTGCAGCTCACTGACTCTACGAGCCGAAGTAACTGCCACCAAGAAAATGACCTTCCAGGTCAAGTACTTCGGATGGCATGAATCCAGTGGCTCAAAAGGAGGTTTCATCAGCTGGGTGAGAACGACATTGAGATCCCATGACACTGTAGGAGGCTTGACAGGGGGCTTTGACAAAAGCAAACCTCTCATGAAGCGAACAACTAAAGGCTGTCCTGAGATCGGCTTACCTTCCACTTGGTAATGGTACGCACTGATTGCACTAAGGTGAACTCTTACGGAGTTGGTCTTCAGACCAGACTCAGACAAGTGCAGAAGGTATTCAAGCAGGGTCTGTGTAGGAAAAGAGCGAGGATCTAGGGCCTTGCTGTCACACCAGACGGCAAACCTCCTCCAATGAAAGAAGTAACTTCTCTTAGTGGAGTCTTTCCTGGAAGCAAGCAAGATGCGGGAGACACCCTCTGGCAGACCCAAAGAGGCAAAGTCTACGCCCTCAACATCCAGGCCGTGAGAGCCAGGGACTGGAGGTTGGGATGCAGAAGAGCCCCTTCGTCCTGCGTGATGAGGGTCGGAAAACACTCCAATCTCCACGGTTCTTCGGAGGATAACTCCAGAAGAAGAGGGAACCAGATCTGACGCGGCCAAAAAGGAGCAATCAGAATCATGGTGCCTCGGTCTTGCTTGAGTTTCAACAAAGTCTTCCCCACCAGAGGGATGGGAGGATAAGCATACAGGAGGCCCTCCCCCCAATCCAGGAGGAAGGCATCCGACGCCAGTCTGCCGTGGGCCTGAAGCCTGGAACAGAACTGAGGGACCTTGTGGTTCACTTGAGATGCGAAGAGATCCACCAGGGGGGTGCCCCACGCCTGGAAGATCTGTCTCATCACACGGGAATTGAGCGACCACTCGTGAGGTTGCATAATCCTGCTCAACCTGTCGGCCAGACTGTTGTTTACGCCTGCCAGATATGTGGCTTGGAGCACCATGCCTTGACGGCGAGCCCAGAGCCACATGCTGACGGCTTCCTGACACAGGGGGCGAGATCCGGTGCCCCCCTGCTTGTTGACATAGTACATGGCAACCTGATTGTCTGTCTGAATTTGGATAATTTGGTGGGACAGCCGATCTCTGAAAGCCTTCAGAGCGTTCCAGATCGCTCGCAACTCCAGAAGATTGATCTGTAGATCGCTTTCTTGGAGGGACCACCTTCCTTGGGTGTGAAGCCCATCGACATGAGCTCCCCATCCCAGGAGAGACGCATCCGTGGTCAGCACTTTTCGTGGCTGAGGAATTTGGAAGGGACGTCCCAGAGTCAAATTGGAGCAAATCGTCCACCAATACAGGGATTCGAGAAAACTCGTGGACAGGTGGATCACGTCCTCTAGACCCCCAGCGGCCTGATACCACTGGGAGGCTAGGGTCCATTGAGCAGATCTCATGTGAAGGCGGGCCATGGGAGTCACATGAACTGTGGAGGCCATGTGGCCCAGCAATCTCAACATCTGCCGAGCTGTGATCTGCTGGGACGCTCGCACCCGCGAGACAAGGGACAACAAGTTGTTGGCCCTCGCCTCTGGGAGATAGGCGCGAGCCGTCCGAGAATCCAGCAGGGCTCCGATGAATTCGAGTCTCTGCACTGGGAGAAGATGGGACTTTGGGTAATTTATCACAAACCCCAGTAGCTCCAGGAGGCGAATAGTCATCTGCATGGACTGCAGGGCTCCTGCCTCGGATGTGTTCTTCACCAGCCAATCGTCGAGATATGGGAACACGTGCACCCCCAGCCTGCGAAGCGCCGCTGCTACCACAGCTAGGCACTTTGTGAACACCCTGGGCGCAGAGGCGAGCCCAAAGGGTAGCACACAGTACTGGAAGTGGCGTGTGCCCAGCTGAAATCGCAGATACTGTCTGTGAGCTGGCAGTATCGGGATGTGTGTGTAGGCATCCTTCAAGTCCAGAGAGCATAGCCAATCGTTTCGCTGAATCATGGGGAGAAGGGTGCCCAGGGAAAGCATCCTGAACTTTTCTTTTACGAGATACTTGTTCAGGGCCCTTAGGTCTAGGATGGGACGCATCCCCCCTGTTTTCTTTTCCACAAGGAAGTACCTGGAATAGAATCCCAGCCCTTCTTGCCCGGATGGCACGGGCTCGACCGCATTGGCGCTGAGAAGGGCGGAGAGTTCCTCTGCAAGTACCTGCTTGTGCTGGAAGCTGTAGGACTGAGCTCCCGGTGGACAATTTGGAGGTTTGGAGGCCAAATTGAGGGTGTATCCTTGCCGGACTATTTGGAGAACCCACTGATCGGAGGTTATGAGAGGCCACCTTTGGTGAAAAGATTTCAACCTCCCTCCGACAGGCAGGTCGCCCGGCACTGACACTTGGATGTCGGCTATGCTCTGCTGGAGCCAGTCAAAAGCTCGCCCCTTGCTTTTGCTGGGGAGCCGCGGGGCCTTGCTGAGTCGCACGCTGCTGACGAGAGCGAGCGCGCTGGGGCTTAGCCTGGGCCGCAGGCTGTCGGGAAGGAGGATTGTACCTACGCTTGCCAGAAGCATAGGGAGCAGTCTTCCTTCCCCCGAAAAATCGTCTACCTGTAGAGGTAGAAGCTGAAGGCTGCCGGCGGGCGAACTTGTCGAATGCGGTGTCCCGCTGGTGGAGAGATTCTACCACCTGTTCGACTTTTTCGCCAAAAATGTTATCCGCACGGCAAGGCGAGTCCGCAATCCGCTGCTGGATTCTATTCTCCAGGTCGGCGGCACGCAGCCATGAGAGCCTGCGCATCACCACACCTTGAGCAGCGGCCCTGGACGCAACATCAAAAGTGTCATAAACTCCTCTGGCCAGGAATTTTCTGCACGCCTTCAGCTGCCTGACCACCTCCTGAAAAGGCTTGGCTTGCTCAGGGGGAAGAGCATCAACCAAGCCCGCCAACTGTCGCACATTGTTCCGCATGTGTATGCTCGTGTAGAGCTGGTAAGACTGGATCTTGGACACGAGCATAGAGGAATGGTAGGCCTTCCTCCCAAAGGAGTCTAAGGTTCTAGCGTCCTTGCCCGGGGGCGCCGAAGCATGTTCCCTAGAACTCTTAGCCTTCTTTAGGGCCAAATCCACAACTCCAGAGTCATGAGGCAACTGAGTGCGCATCAGCTCTGGGTCCCCATGGATCCGGTACTGGGACTCGATCTTCTTGGGAATGTGGGGATTAGTTAATGGCTTGGTCCAGTTCGCAAGCAATGTCTTCTTCAGGACATGGTGCAAGGGAACAGTGGACGCTTCCTTAGGTGGAGAAGGATAGTCCAGGAGCTCAAACATTTCAGCCCTGGGCTCGTCCTCCACAACCACCGGGAAGGGGATGGCCGTAGACATCTCCCGGACAAAGGAGGCAAAAGACAGACTCTCGGGAGGAGAAAGCTGTCTCTCAGGAGAGGGAGTGGGATCAGACGGAAGACCCTCAGACTCCTCGTCAGAGAAATATCTGGGATCTTCCTCTTCCTCCCACGAGGCCTCACCCTCGGTGTCAGACACAAGTTCACGGACCTGTGTCTGCAACCTCGCCCTGCTCGACTCCGTGGAACCCCGTCCACGATGGGGGCGTCGAGAGGTAGACTCCCTCGCCCGCATCGGCGAAGCTCCCTCCGCCGACGTAGTCGGGGAGCCTTCCTGGGAGGTGGCCGCGGTCGGCACCGCACGCGGTACCGACGTCGGGGACCTCAACCTGGGCGATGGGCCAGCCGGCGCCACGCTCGACGGTACCGGTGGCGCAAGCACCGCCGGTACCGGAGGGGTAGGGCGCAACAGCTCTCCCAGAATCTCTGGGAGAACGGCCCGGAGGCTCTCGTTTAGAGTGGCTGCAGAGAAAGGCTGAGAGGTCGATGCAGGCGTCGACGTCAGTACCTGTTCCGGGCGTGGAGGCTGTTCCGGGCTGTCCAGAGCGGAGCGCATCGACACCTCCTGAACAGAGGGTGAGCGGTCCTCTCGGTGCCGATGCCTGCTGGGTGCCGACTCCCTCGGCGACCCAGAGCTCTCGGTGCCAACACGGGGAGGAGACCGGTGTCGATGCTTCTTCGATTTCTTCCGAAGCATGTCACCGGAGCTCCCCGGCACCGACGAGGAGGACGTCGAATCCATCCGTCGCTTCCTCGGGGCCGAGACTGAAGAAGGTCGATCTCGGGGGGGCTGTACCGCAGGAGCCCTCAGGGTAGGAGGAGACCCACCCGAGGGCTCACCGCCACCAGCAGGGGAATGGACAGCCCTCACCTGCACTCCACCCGATGCACCACCGTCCGACGACATCAGCAGACGAGGTCCTGGTACCACCGACGTCGATGCAGCTATCCGATGTCTCGGCGCCGATGCAGAGGCCCGATGCCTCGATGCACTCGATGCAGGGGCGGCCGAGGAAGATGGTCTGGACGCTGACGACGTCGATGCACTCGAAGATCCCGGTGCCGATGCCGACGAAGAGCCCGAGAACAACACGTTCCACTGGGCTAGTCTCGCTACCTGAGTCCGCCTTTGAAGCAGGGAACACAGACTGCAGTTCTGAGGGCGGTGCTCGGCCCCCAGACACTGAAGACACGACGAGTGTCGATCAGTGAGCGAGATAACCCGGGCGCACTGGGTGCACTTCTTGAAGCCGCTGGAAGGCTTCGATGTCATGGGCGGAAAAATCACGCCGGCGAAATCAAAAGCCGAAATGGCGAAATTTGGAGCACCAAAATTTAGAGGGAGAAAAAAATCTCGACCGAGGCCGAAAAGAGGCCTTCCCCGACGACGAAAGAAAACTTACCGGGGCAAAAAGCTGGAAGTACGGGGAGGATTTACACGAAACCCGGCGGGGGGTTTCCGGAGCACTTCCCGACTAAGGAAAGCTTTCCCGAAGGAAAAAACACGCTCAAACAAGTTGGACGCGCGAGGTCGACTTTCCGGGGCTCGACACGGCGAAAACACGACCGTACCGAGTGCGGACAAAAGAAGACTGGCCGGCTCGAGCCGGTTTCGGGCGGGAAGACGGCCGCGCATGCGCGGTGCGCGCGGGCGCGCGAGGGCTAGCAAAGGACTTTGCTAGTGAAGTTTCCGATTGGAGGGGCTGCCGTGGACGTCACCCATCAGTGAGAACAAGCAGCCTGCTTGTCCTCGGAGAAAGCAGATGTGACATGGTCATATTTTCATGAATGGCTGTATTTTGAAGTGTCTGGAGCCTAGTAAGTAAGGTGTTTGTGATCGCTAAATAAGTGATATCACAGTAATCCATGTGATTCATGAAAAGAGATAGGATAAGAGAATGAAATGTGTCATGGTCAAAACGTGAACAGACCGATCTAGGTTGATGCAGAAGAAAAAAATTGGGATTTGCATAAAGCAGAAACCTCCCTGGTATGTCCTGATGAGATATTTACACAATCAATATTGGGGATAACTGAAATCTTCCATTTTTATTGTGTTACTAATTCTATTTGCCTATCTAATCTCTGTTAGCGTTTCACTGCATCTTCTTCTTGGCCAGGGAGGCAGTAGTATACCCTCACTTCTATACTCTTCCTTGTCACACATGGAACATCTATCCATAGAGATTGAATAATATAGTTTGTTTCCTGCAGTACGATGTAAGTGTATAAATAACAGACTACAATAAATAGTTCTCATTATTAAGTTCAATCAATGTACATAGTGCTGCGAAAGTTAAATCAGAGTGGACAACTTTCTACAAATTCTAACCACATTTCCTCTGTTTTGCAGGAATCTGATGCCGAGGACACTGGATGGACAGATTACCATGGAGAAAACACCAAGTTACTTTGTAACCAAGGAGGCTCCAAAACGCATTTACAATATGTCCAGAGATACCAAACTGATTGTTGTAGTACGTAATCCAGTTACCAGGGCTATTTCGGACTATACCCAGACACTCTCTAAAACCCCCACACTTCCCAATTTCCAAGCGTTGGCTTTCAAGAATATCAGTAGAGGCCTCGTCGACACATCATGGAGTGCCATTCGGATTGGAATTTATGCCAAACACTTGAACAACTGGCTACAGTATTTTCCCCTTTCTAAATTTCTTTTTGTCAGTGGTGAGAGACTGGTGAGTGACCCAGCTGGAGAAATGGGTCGTGTTCAAGACTTTTTAGGCCTTAAGAGGGTCATTACAGATAAACATTTCTACTTCAATGAAACCAAGGGCTTCCCCTGCCTAAAGAAGCCTGAGGGGAGCAGCAAACCTCGTTGCTTGGGGAAATCCAAAGGAAGGCCTCATCCAAAAATTGAGAAACAGGTCATTCAGCACCTTGAGGAGTTTTACAGACCTTTCAACATGAAGTTTTATCAGATGACCGGAAAGGACTTTGGGTGGGAATGATGTGTTTGTAGATTCATTCTCAAAGATGAAGTGGGGGGCAGGGAGAGGACTTTGCCTTCTGCTGTTGGCCCCCCCTCCCCCAGGAGAGATTGACACAAGGTGTACATCTCTTGGCATGGATAGGCCAGGAGAAATCGAGCAATTCCTTTCCTGGGAATGAATCCATTATTTCTGGAGACTCTGAGCCTGGGGTGGGACATGTTCCATTGGGAAACAGTGCAAATTTTCAGGGTACATCTCTGAATTTTCATTACTGTTATAATTTATATCAACTCTTACCAGAGACAGTGTAAACTGAAATACATAGAGATAAATATTGACAAAAAAAAAGAGATAATAAAAATCGGATAATCTTTGTAGTAATGTTGCTAATTTATATTAATCAGAATGGGGGTGTGAGTGTATCCAGACCAGGAGTAAGGGAGGAGCATGGCCTGTTGTGGCATCTACGTATCTGGTATTGTTATTCTTTCTGGGATAATTATGATAATCAAATCCAGAATCAGAATTACCAGCTTTTCATTCATGGCTGCTACAGAGATAGCTGCCGATTGGTTGGTGGAGTTGTAAAAGTCATAAATATATAGGTGGAGGTGTGCTTACTAACTGAAAAATCATACCCTATTGCCAAAAAATTCTCAAATTGCCAAAAAAGGGGTTGAATTAGCCAGGGCTGGGCTTAGCAATTGCAGGGCCCTGTGCAGACCAGTTCAGTGGGGGCTCCCCCGGCCCCTGCCCCACGCAGCCCCACCTAACTCCGCCCCCTGCTGACAAGATTAAAAAAAAAATTTATTTATGAAATTTCAAATAAAGTGAAATCAAGCAAAACTTGTCCAGCAAAACTGATTCAAATAAGCACAATGCTATCATAGGAAACGTGGTATTAAGCAATGACAACAATTATTCAGTTCAAGTCCATTACAATTAGGAGTTCCAATTCTCATAACATAGAGGAGAATAAAGGAAAAATATTAATTAACTAGATCCAGGTATATGGGTAGAGTACTTTCAAATTCCCCTGTTACTGTGAACCACCAATCCGGAGGGACAACACCGTACATCCCCCCAGTAGCCAAGAAAGATGTCATGTGCAGAGGTTCCCAAAAAGAATCAGGTGGGGGGTGGGGGGGGGATGAACATGTGAGTAGGTGCGTGAGTGGGGATAAGCATGTTGGGAGTGTGTGAATGTGTGCATGGGGGGATACGTATCTGGGAGGAAGTTTGGAGTGGGGCAAGATGGATACAAGTTTCACGCGTTTGAGTTATTTTCCAGGCTTGCTTTGCCTTCTCTACATCCATCTGGCACTGGTCTTTGCCTTTTTTTTTAAACTCTTCTCTTTTATATTTGATTTTACCTTCATTCTCTCTATCTCTCACCTTCTGAATTTCCAGACATCACGAATGTGCTGAGGAAAAATCAGTGGATCTTTCCTGGACCTCAGTACTCAGCTCTTCTATTAACCAGCAGTGTTGTTCAAAGTACTAGGTGAAAGTACTCAAGTAAAAATAAATGTGTATTTTAATAGTTAAAGTAAAAGTACAGTGAAGAACACATTAAAATTTTACTTAAGTAAAATTTAAAAAGTAGTTGTCTAATATAATACTTTTTGAGCAAAAGTAAAAGAACCACAACTATAATGAATGCAACCATTGTTTTTTTTTTTTAATCTCAACAACTTTATTGCTCTACAACTTAATCCACTTTGCTTTTAGTAAAACTACATTTTTGAAAATGACTGTCACTCATGTGAGTGTGAGCCATTGATCCAGCACAGCTAAAAAAAAGTTTAACAACTGAACTAGCAGAAAGTGGATTGTTCAGTCTGATAAAAAGTTCCTTCAAATCAGGTCAGGTTACAGTATTACTGATGTCTTCTGAATGGATCTGCAGGTTATGATCAAGGGAATCTCCGAAACACTTGACTTCTAAATAGCAAAGAGTATTTTATCACCATTATTGTCTTTATCATCAGCATTAAAAGTGATGCTAATTCATCACTTGTATCTTCATCTTTTATCTTTGCTTATCATCATCATGCTGTCCAGTTACAGACAGTGGTGTACCGAGGGTGGGGCAGTGGGGGTGGTCCGCCTCAGATGCACGCTGCAGGAGGGGTGCAGGGAGCAGCTTTGCTGCGTGGCTGTTGGCTCTGTTGGGTCCCTGCTCCCTCTGGTGTTACTTCCTGTTCCGGGGCAGAGGGAGCAGGGAACTAGCGGAGCCGACAGCCGCATGACTGCTCCCAGCACCCCAGCACCTCAGCAGGTAGGAAGAATACACCGGGGGGGGGGGGGGAGGGATGGTGATGCACCGAGGGGGGATGCTGCATCTGGGGAGGGGGTGTTGTGCTGCACCTGGGGGGGGGGAAGGATGATGCTAAACCTGGGGGGGGGGGGGGGGATGCGCAGCTGCGATCTGCCCCAGGTGGCAGCCGACCAAGGAACGCCACTGGTTACAGAGAAGGCTTTCACAAAGTTGGAATTATTATGTTGTTTTAACAATTTTTCATCTGATGGCAAACTCTGTTTGAAAATCTTCAAGCACTGATGCAAGAATGTCAAATGTGTGGGAACCCTTAAGGCCAGTCAAGCAGACTTCTCTAAAGACTATCAATCCACTGGACAGTCACCCCAATGTAAAACTTTCCATGGGATGACCAGCAGTCCGTTGTGGTAGAGACATATGTCTGTTCACCAAGAATTGCTGAAAGCTTCTGCTTCATCTCCGCTTTAAAGTGACCCAACTCATCACTGCTCTGTTTGACTGGAGACCAGTAACCAATTCATCAACCACAGGCAACGTCACATAGGCGATATTTACTGAACAGCAAAATTTTAAATGAGATGATCCGCTTTTTGCGTGATGAGGTTTGCAATATCAAAATCCTGTTCCTAGTTTTGCTGTTATATTTGGCTTACTGAGGAATTATCATTGACATCTCCCTTCCATTTTAATATTTTACTTTTAACTGCAAGCATCAGATGTAACTGAGTAAAAGTAGTAAAAATTGGTGAAATTATTACTTCTGTAAAAGTAACAAATGTTATCTTGTACTTCTTTACAAGTAAGAGTAACAAAACTTTTACTTAAGTACAGTAACTAGTTACATTTACTTAGTTATTATACAAGCTCTTCAGCTTGGAGAAAAGACAGCTGAGGGGAGATATGATAGAGGTCTATAAAATAATGAGTGGAGTTGAACGGGTAGGTGTGAAGCGTCTGTTCACGCTTTCCAAAAATACTAGGACTAGGGGGCATGCGATGAAGCTACAATGTAGTAAACTTAAAACGAATCGGAAAAACTTTTTCTTCACTCAACGTGTAATTAAACTCTGGAATTCGTTGCCAGAGAATGTGGTAAAGGCGGTTAGCTTAGCGGAGTTTTAAAAAGGTTTGGACGGTTTCCTAAAGGAAAAGCCCATAGATCGTTATTAAATGGACTTGGGGAAAATCCACTATTTCTGGGATAAGCTGTATAAAATGTTTTGTACATTTTTGGGATCTTGCCAGGTATTTGTGACCTGGATTGGCCACTGTTGGAAACAGGATGCTGGGCTTGATGGACCTTTGGTCTTTCTCAGTATGGCAACACTTATGTACTTATGTAACCCTGTTAACCAGTCTAGTAATAGGAAATGAAGGTTGCCATAGATTAGTTTTGGGCTTCAGAGGGGTCTTAAACAAGCAGAGATCAGTACAAATGTTGCCTCATTCCCATCGTGCCAGGGAACTGTAAGAAAGGCTTTGATGGACACTGATGTCAATGTCTTTTACATAAGCACAAATTTCTAATTGATGGCCTGGGCCAAAACTGACAAATGTTTGAGTAATTTACTGTCACAAATGGTATCTGTGTCTTTTGAAAGAGAAGGAGCTGATAATTTAGAGGCTACAGGTTTGTCTGCTGTAATCACTTGTTGGTACCAGGAGAGGGCTTGATGGATTTCCTGCACTTGGGTTAATCAGGAAGAGTAAAGCCTGGGAATTAAACGACGACTTTTCTGTCACTTCTGGTTATGTGCTCGCTACCTGGTCAATGCTGTGCCCTTCCCCGCTGAGGTCACTGTGCATCACTGAGGTTATCATAGATGTTTCATTTAACATAGTAACATAGTAGATGATGGCAGAGAAAGACCTGTACGGTCCATCCAGTCTGCCCAACAAGATAAACTCATATGTGCTACTTTATGTGTATACCTGACCTTGATTTGCATCTGCTATTTTCAGGGCACAGACCGTAGAAGTCTGCCCAGCACTATCCCCTCCTCCCAACCACCAGCCCCGCCTCTCCCCACCGGCTCTGCCACCCAATCTCGGCTAAGCTTCTGAGGATCCATTCCTTCTGAACAGGATTCCTTTATGTTTATCCCACGCATGTTTGAATTCCGTTACTGTTTTCATCTCCACCACCACCCGCGGGAGGGCATTCCGAGCATCCACCACTCTATAATGCCTATGGTATATTTATTGTTTTAGAAACCTCATTTCCGGGCACATCAATGTGCAGAACAGCGCACATAACATGGTAATAAAAACATGCAAACTTTAAACATGCAATATTACAAACATAAGCAAACTTCACTGCCACCCTCCCCAAGCCCCACCAAATTGCTTTCCTCTTGGTCCCTAATCCCAGGGATAAAGCCATGCCCTCACAGCTTTTAATCATCAAATAATTCAACTCCTATCCGATGCCCTCTGCAATTCTATTTCAAACTGGTGGTACGACCCCCAGAAAAGCCCTAGGACACACTGCAATAGCTCTCACCTTAGTCACATGACAAAGCCTGAGAGAGGATGGGGAGCTTATCATCTCAGTTTATCCTTCACCTCTCATAGCTTGAAAAGTTCTTATGATGGTCTTAAATTTACTACAGGATCAGCAGGTACTGAAGTGCCTGCATTGAGGGGACGGGGCTGCTTCGGACCCGCAGTCTATCCCTCTGGTCACAGCATTCTGGTCCAATTCTAGTTTCTGCATTAGTCTACCAGATAGAACCACACACAGGGGTCCTTTTACTAAGGTGCGCTGAAAACTGGTCTGCGCTAGTGTAGCTGCGTGTTTTGGGTGCAGGGCAGATCCATTTTTCAGTGCACCTGTAAAAAAGACCTTTTTTTGATGTGCTGCAAAATACCAACGTATTTCTTTTATTATTCTGATATACTTAACTTATTTTTCTTCATCAATATTCTGTAATATCCCTGTTACTATGTAAGCCGCATTGAACCTGCTCTGAGCGGGAAAGCGCAGGGTACAAATGTAATAATAAGTAAATAAGTAAGAGTAAGTAAAAATTGGCGTGCATCCATTTTGGGTCTGAGACCTTACAGCCAGCCATTGACTTAGCGGTAAGGTCTCACGCGGTAACCGTGCGGTAATTGTCTATGACTGTAGAATGATGATTACCAATTATTTTCCAGCACGCGTAGCAGACGCGTGTAAAAACAAAATTACCGACCTGGCCCTGCTTTAGCTGGGTGGTAACTCCAAATCGACACACCTTGAGTGCACATAGGCACCTCATGCAACTTAGTAAAAGGGCCTCACACACTATTGCAGTAGTTCAGCAGACTAATGACTAGTTCAGTCTTACTACTAGTACTTATCATTTCTATAGCACTACTAGACGTATGCAGCGCTGTACACTTGAACATGAAGAGACAGTCCCTGCTCAACAGAGCTTACAATCTAATTAGGACAGACAAACAGGAAAAATAAGGGATCAGGACAAAGGTTAGAAAGATTCCGGAATCCCAAAGACTAGCAAAGATTCCCAAATCCCAAACACTACTACTACTTATCATTTCTAAAGCGCTACTAGACGTACGCAGTGCTGTACACTGGACATAAAGAGACAGTCCCTGCTCGACAGAGCTTACAATCTAATTAGGACAGACAAACAGGACAAATAAGAGATAAGGACAAAGGTTAGAAAGATTCCGGAATCCCAAAGAGTAGCAAGATTCCCAAATCCCAAACACTACTACTACTTATCATTTCTATAGCGCTACTAGATGTACGCAGCGCTGTACACTTGAACATGAAGAGACAGTCCCTGCTCGACAGAGCTTTCAATCTAATTAGGACAAACAGGACAAACGAGATAAGGGAATATTAAAGTCAGGATGATAAAATAAGGGTTCTGAACAAGTGAATAAGGGTTAGGAGTTAAAAGCAGCATCAAAAAGGTGGGCTTTTAGCTTAGATTTGAAGACGGCCAGAGATGGAGCTTGATGTACCGGCTCAGGAAGTCTATTCCAGGCATATGGTGCAGGAAGAAAAAAGGAACGGAGTCTGCAGTTAACGTGCATCCAATTTGGGTTCAGTCTTAATGAGGTCAAAACTGGCGCACCGAAAGCAACGTTAAAAATGCACTGTCATTAAATTCAGCTGCAGTTCAAGGGTCAAAACCTAGTCCAGTATTACTCCCAGATCTTTCAGCTTTTTTTTTTGAATAAATGGCCTTTTGATACAGTCTGTATTTCAGCTGCGAAAAGCCTTTCCACCTTCCTAACCCACTGCCATCACTTCAGTCTTATCTGTGTTGAAAACTAGACAACTGTTCTCCATCCATAAACACATCTTTTGTTAGTCTTATTCACCCAAGCTATTGAGCACCCTCCCCCCCCCCCATGTTATAAATTAAACATCCTTAGCATAAATAAAAGCTGACAATCTTAAGGAACAAATCGATGCTGCATAAAGATGTTAAACAGTATTGAGGACAGTGATGAACCCTGCAGTACAAGGACCATGATTTGATACGTCCTCCTTAGCACTTACCTCAAAAAGTTTGAACTGATCTTAAAATCATTCCCCCACTCCCTAACGCCTGACTTCTGTATTATAAAATGTCATGGTCCACCATATCAAATGCACTAGATAGGTCTACCACAGCACATAACTGGGA
This sequence comes from Microcaecilia unicolor, assembly GCF_901765095.1. NCBI lineage: Eukaryota > Metazoa > Chordata > Amphibia > Gymnophiona > Siphonopidae > Microcaecilia > Microcaecilia unicolor. Next base: position 4,508,011 of record NC_044038.1, read on the forward strand.
TATGTATATTATATGCTGAGTCATGTTTACATAGTATGTGACTAGAATGGGTATACTGTGTGCTGAGTCAGGGGTACATAGCAGAGTCACAGATACACAGTTCATACCCGAGACGGTTATACTGTATGCCGAGTCACAGGTACACAGCACGGGATGACTATATGCTGAGTCATGGATGCATACCATGTGCCTGGGATGGGTATACTGTATGCTGAGTCACAGGTACACAGCACGGGATGACTATATGCTGAGTCATGGATGCATAGCATGTGTCTGGGATAGGTATACTGTATGATGAGTCATGCATACATAGCACATACCTGGAACAGCTAATCATGTACACAGCATGCACCTGGCATGTTTATACTGTATGCCGAGTCACAGGTACACAGCACGGGATGACTATATGATGAGTCATGGATACATAGAACATACCTGGAACAGCTATATTGTATGCTAATCATGTACACAGCATGCACCTGGCATGTTTATACTGTATGCTGAATCACAGGTACACAGCATATATCTGGGGTAGCCACACTGAATGCTGCATTATGGGTACACAGTGCATACCTAGGACAGCTATACTGTATGCTGAGTCATTGGTGCACAGCACTGTCTGGGTTTCTTTTTCTTCGAACAGAATTCTGGGGCAAGTTAGTTATGCAGAGTGTTTGTCCTTTGCTGCAAGGTTGGACAGTTTTCTCTTAATTCAAAGGTCTGCCGTAAAGTGGAACAGAAGTAAATGGGTTGCATTAATTATTGAACTTTTATAGCAAGCAGAAGACAATCTTTAATATACCTCAAATGCTCTTCTTTGTCCTCCTGAAACCGACCATGAGAAGAAAAGAGTTGGGAGATAAATCACATCTCATCTGAAATCTTTAGACCAATCTGCGATCTGAGAAAGCCCAAAGTGGATTCACTGTACATTATTGTCTGGCTGTCACCCAAATGTAATATCATTCTGCGCATCGTGAATGGTACCGAGAAGAGCAGCTCCATCCACGCTGACCTGTGTTATCTAGTTAAAAACTCCTCTTTAGCCTTTAATTATCAGGATCAGCCACACCCACCTCCTGCCGGATGACCAGACTCAGCATTTCAGTAGGACTTGAGGAGAAATCCCTAGTAAAGTGAAGGAACCAGTAATATCTCATTATACAAGCTGAAACGTGAAAGGTAACAAGTACTTAACACATCGGTCTGAACAGGTTGTATCAGCATTAATTTAATTTAAAATCACGTTCATATTCCAATTTTAGCACAATGTAGATTTGTAGCTACGTTACACTGGGGTGGATCAAGGCTTTTTTTGAGGGGGTACTGAGTACCGGCACCTTTTCCATTGTCTGCTAAAATTGACCCATGGTCCCCAAGTTTTAATGAAAGAGCTCAGGCTCAAGACACCAATTCTGCCTTTGTCATAGATTCTGTGACTGGTTGCAGGGGCCCTGGCTATTGTGGGGTGGGTCCCTCAGTGATCACGCACCTTTTTTGCTAGAAAAATTGCACTGGGGTCGATAATCAGCTGGTGGCGATCCACACTTTGCTGACTGCCATGGTGCTATGCTTAGAAGTTCAATGCCGGCCATGTCCAGGCTCCAGCATTGAATTTCCAGGTTTATGGGGTTGTCTTCTACTACTACTACTACTTATCATTTCTATAGCGCTACTAGACGTACACAGCGCTGGAAATGATAAGTAGTAGTAGTAGTAGAAGACAACCCCATAAACCTGGAAATTCAATGCTGGAGCCTGGACATGGCCGGCATTGAACTTCTGAGCATAGCAGAAGTTCAATGCCGGCCATGTCTAAACCGGTATGTCTAAAACATACCGGTTAAGTGCAACATTCAGCACTTTAACCGGCTATGAGCAACTGCATAAAGATAGGGTATGTTTTGCACTTAACCGGCCAAATGCTGACTCCTCCCCCATAATGCCCTCAAAATAGCTGATTTTCAGTTCGGCGCTAACCAGACATTTTCAGCGACATTAACTGGTTAAGTTCCACTGAAAATAACTACATAGCCCTGAACAAGCGATGTAACCAGCCAAGATCCATTTCTGAACCGTTACATTGCCTTGGATATCGACCCCACTGTGTCTATTATAATATTCTTGAATCTGCCCACTCTCTTGTAAATGCCGGAGACTACAGTACCAGCAGTAGCCACAAGGTATCCGCATTGTCTATTCTGATAATAGAATACTGATACCTTGTGGCCACAGTTGTTACTGCAACCTCTGGAGTTTCCTAGAGAGGCATCAGCGGAGCATTCACACCGGTTGCAGTAATAATTGGTGGAGGTAAAGGGGAAGGCAACCAACGCAACTGGACTGGGGCCCATACAAAGAAGGAGACCCCTCTGCAATGAAGGTGTGCCTGTAGTGTTCAAATAGGCAACATCATGGGGGGGGGGGGGTGTAATTCTTCTTTTCCTTCAGTGCAAATACAAGGCTACTGGACCTATTTTGCCCAAACATCTCTGCTTTCTTCCCTCCCTCCTCTGCAGCCCAACCTCATCTAGCAAGAGACTGGTGCTTGCAACCTAGTCCTCCCTGGCATTAGGGCTTCTCTCCCATGTGGTTTCATCAATCAGCTTTTGGGGGGGGGGGGGGGGGGGGGGGCATCAATACAGAGTACTGTGTGGTCTAGTAGTGCTATAGAAATGATAAGTAGTAGTAGTAGTCTTTAGGATTCCGGAATCTTGCTACTCTTTTGGATTCCGGAATCTTGCTACTCTTTGGGATTCTGGAATCTTGCTACTCTTTGTCCTTATCCCTTATTTGTCCTGTTTGTCTGTCCTGATTAGATTGTAAGCTCTGTTGAGCAGGGACTGTCTCTTCATGTTCAAGTGTACAGCACTGCGTACGTCTAGTAGTGCTATAGAAATGATAAGTAGTAGTAGTAGTCTTTGGGATTCCGGAATCTTGCTACTCTTTGGGATTCCAGAATCTTGCTGTTCTTTGGGATTCTAGAATCTTGCTATTCTTTGGGATTCCGGAATCTTGCTACGCTTTGGGAATCCGGAATCTTGCTACTCTTTGTCCTTATCCCTTGTTTGTCCTGTTTGTCTGTCCTAATTAGATTGTAAGCTCTGTCGAGCAGGGACTGTCTCTTCATGTCCAGTGTACAGCGCTGCGTACGTCTAGTAGCGCTATAGAAATGATAAGTAGTAGTAGTAGTAGTAGTGGTTCAGACAGCTGATCTGGAAGAAAGGCATGTAGGAACCTTAGTTAGCAGATTGTATGAACATAAGCTCTGATGAGGACAGCTAGCTGTGAGTCCAGAGGGGAAGGGCAGGAATGGATGCAAGCTGTTTTCTGGTACAGCAGGATGTGAGATACTTCATAGCATTCTCTTTTATATCTTACTGGAAGATCAAAGTATCCCACAACAGATGTAGAAACTGTGAGATTCTCCCAGTCCATTCTGTGGTATTTATAATTAAAAACACCACTGTTTTCTCATTCTTTTCTCATAGACTATGTAAGAAAAGAAGACAAAACGGGGTCTTGTGTCAATGGAAGTGTTTTCTCAGCCTACAGTCCATGCTCTCAATTATGCATTTGGGTTCAAGGGAAATAACAAACACGTTCCAGAGCTGGCACTGGTCACTTTGAAGAGGACGCGCATTGCCATAGTAACAGGAAATAACGGCAGAAAAGAGCATATTGGTCCATCTAGTCAACTCAGTTGCACTTCTTCACTTTGGATGGCTGAGAGGAACTAGGAAAGCCGAAAGTAGGCAAAACCACAGGGCTGGATGAAATCCACCCCAAGATACTAAGAGAGCTCAGAGAGGTTCTGGCAGCTCTTCTGAAGGATGTGTTTCACAGGTCTTTGGGGTGCTTCCAAGGGTGTCTGTGTTCCCTCTTCACAAAAGTGGCGGTAGAGAGGAGGCCGATTAGCCATATAGAAACGCCAAGGGAGTGCTGTCCCAAACAGTGAGATTTACTGGCCCAATGAGGAATGTAGCCAGCCCCTCAGTGCAGTGGGGCTGAGAGTGACCCTGGGATAAGTACTCATGTTACTTTTAGTGTTTGTGGCTATAAGTGGAGGAGTGGCCTAATGGTTAAAGCAGTGCCTGAGACCCAGGGAACCTGGTTCAAATTCCACCACACCTCCTTGTGACATTCGGCAAGTCACTTAATCCTCAATTGCCTCAGGTACAAATAGGGCAGTTCTCTAATCAGGCACTTAAGTGCACCCTATACAATCTGTATGTGAGTCCTGAACATGCCGTATGATCTGTGTGACCTGTATACTCTGTGTTCCCTGTGTGCCCTGCACACTCTGTATACACTGTGTGCCCTGTGCACTCTGTATACCATGCGCCCTATACATTCTGTGTGCCTGTGTGCCATGTGCCCTGTACAGTCTATGTTCCCTGTGTGCCCTGCGCACTCTGTATACCATGTGCCCTGTACACTTTGTGTGGCCTGTACACTGTGTTCCCTGTGTACCCTATCATGTGCCCTATACATTCTGTGTGCCTGTGTACCATGTGCCCTGTACACTTTGTGTGGCCTGTACTCTGTGTTCCCTGTGCACTCTGTATACCATGCGCCCTATACATTCTGTGTGCCTGTGTGCCATGTGCCCTGTACAGTCTATGTTCCCTGTGTGCCCTGCGCACTCTGTATACCATGTGCCCTGTACACTTTGTGTGGCCTGTACACTTCGTGTGGCCTGTACACTTTGTGTGACCTGTATACTCTGTGTTCCCTGTGCACTCTGTATACCATGCGCCCTATACATTCTGTGTGCCTGTGTGCCATGTGCCCTGTACAGTCTATGTTCCCTGTGTGCCCTGCGCACTCTGTATACCATGCGCCCTATACATTCTGTGTGCCTGTGTGCCATGTGCCCTGTACAGTCTATGTTCCCTGTGTGCCCTGCGCACTCTGTATACCATGTGCCCTGTACACTTCGTGTTGCCTGTACACTTTGTGTGGCCTGTATACTCTGTGTTCCCTGTGCACTCTGTATACCATGCGCCCTATACATTCTGTGTGCCTGTGTGCCATGTGCCCTGTACAGTCTATGTTCCCTGTGTGCCCTGCGCACTCTGTATACCATGCGCCCTATACATTCTGTGTGCCTGTGTGCCATGTGCCCTGTACAGTCTATGTTCCCTGTGTGCCCTGCGCACTCTGTATACCATGTGCCCTGTACACTTTGTGTGGCCTGTACACTGTGTTCCCTGTGTACCCCGTATACCATGTGCCCTGTACACTGTGTACATTCTGCACATCCCACCTGCCGTGCACACTAGTGTACCCTCTCAGCCCTGTACATCCTTCATACTTCACAAATCCTGCACGCTCTACATGCTCTCTATATTCTGCACACTCTTCTGCACTGCTATTTCCCATTTTCCCAGTTATTGTTTCACTTTCTAATGATGAAATTGCAGTTGTTTGTTTCTCTTTTTTTCCCAGTGAAATAATCTTCCTTCCGTCTGATGTTTCCTGCAGGGCCACTGCTCCTTCAGACAGGAGACTGATCTGTTTACGGCATAACAAAGGGCGCAGTGACATGAAATCAATGGCAGCACCAGAAACAACACATCAGACATCTTTTTAGCAAAGCAGTCCAAAGTTTAATGTATTTACAAATGGGCCCCCTGTAGGATTTATCCTACTCTTACTTCTCCACCTCTTGCTCAGGATTTCTTATAACCCCACAGCCCTTTTCTTTTACCTGTGTACACACAGAGTGGTTATGGACCCCAGGAAAGGGCTGAGCTGTCAGGGGCTTTGCATGTCAGAGTCACTAGAGGCTATTGCCAGGGGTCTTGGCAGCTCCATTTGATGGACTGCGCTCAGCTTGTTCAGCACTTATTTTTTCTAGCCTCAACATTGGGCCAAATTATTCTCTGCAAAGGCTTTCAAGTTTCCCAAGTGCCTGTGAAAGGTGGAAGGCCTGTTAGTGAGCTGCCTTTCTCAGATGACTAGTTACATTCAAGGCCCGTCAGATTGATATGCAAAGCGTATGAGCCATGTCTATAGACGGGTCTGTGTCTGCCCTTGTGAATAACAGCCATACTGTCTTTTTTTTTAAAGCCTGGGGTTTCTAAAGCCACACAATGCCATATAGACTCTGCCATTTAAAGCATCTGAAGCAACCTGAAATGTATTGAAAAGCTTGCTTTGGAGTCTCATTAAGGGGACTGAATGAGTCCTGGCAAACACTTTGCCGGGGCTCAACGCATGGATTAAGACTTTTGAAGTGTTACATAAACCCCAGCTCTAACTAAATGCCGTCCTAGCTTTGGAGGTCAGAGATCGGTATTCATTGCACTAGTGAAGCCACTTGTGGGGTTACCCAGCCCACGCTGACACTTCCTGAGAGCTAGACAAAGAGTGAACCCCTCAGAAAGGGTGAGGGGGCCCTCAAGGAAAGCCCAGTGCACTCACCTGTTTCCTTTTGAATATTTTTTTTGTTAATAAAAAAAAGATTAATTGCATCACAGCTACATTGACATGGCGAATGGAACGATATAGAGAAAATATCTTGAGATCATGAAACATTTTGTCTTTGTTCCACTCCACTTTTGCATACGCTAAACATTCTGCCAGGAAAGCGGCATGTTAACGGCCAGTTAGGATGAGGCAAAAGGCACTTCGGAAATTGTTCAAAGAGGACGTTTTCCTATTCTGTGGCTTTAGGAAAAGAATATTTGGCTATGATATAACCAGACAGATGACAGCTTATCACTCCATAGCATTTCAAAAGTCTGGGCCAGCATTAGGGATGGGCAAACAGGGCAATTGCCCTGAGCCTCCATGTCACTGGAGGCCCCAGTGGCGACCCTAGGTCGGCTGCCACCCGGGGCGGATCGCAGCTGCGCATCCCCCCCAGGTGTAGCGGCGTCCGTCCCCCCAGGGTGCAGCACGACGCCCCACTCCCCGGCGCATCAAGCCCACACCCCCGGGTGCATTCTTGGCTTCTGGAGGGTGCAGAGAGCAGCCACGCGCCTATCGGCTCCACTGGCTCCCTGCTCCCTCTGCCCCGGAACAGGAAGTAACCTGTTCCGGGGCAGAGGAAGCAGGGAACCAGCAGAGCCAACAGACGCGCGGCTGCTCTCTGCACCCTCCAGCAGCGTGCACCCGGGACGGACTGCCCCCACCGCCCCGCCCTTGGTACGCCACTGGGAGGCCCCAAACATGCCTGAAGTTGAAATCTGTAAGCAAGCTATGGGGCCCCCTCCCTAGCGTCTGCCCTGGCCCTCATCATGTCTAGCACTGGCCATGGGACATGGGACGTTAAGGTCAGGATATTCACATTTCTCGCAGTATTTTATTAATGGCTCTGTTGAACATGAAGCCTTTTATAAAACAGATATAAGGTTGCACATGTGCAGAAAAAGAGCAGGGGGATACAACGGCATTATAACGTTTTAATTTTTTTCCCATTCCTTTCCTAATAATACCTAACATTCTATTTGCTTTCTTAGCTGCCGCCGCACACTGAGCAGAGGGTTTCAACGTATCATCAAGGATGACGCCTAGATCCCTTTCATGGTCGGTGGAACATTGCATTACATAGCTATAGTTCAAGTTCCTCTTTCCCACATGCATCACTTTGCACTTGCTCACATTAAACATCATCTGCCATTTAGATGCCCAGTCTCGTAAGATCCTCTTGTAATTTTTCACAATCCTCCGGCGATTTAACGACTTTGAATAACTTTGTGTCATCAGCAAATTTAATTACCTCACTAGTTACTCCCAACTCTAGGTCATTTATAAATATGTTAAAAAGCAGCGGTCCCAGCACAGACCCTTGGGGAACCCCACTAACTACCCTTCTCCATTCAGAATACTGACCATTTAACCCTACTCTCTGTTGTTTTCTATCTTTTAACCGGTTTTTAATCCACAATAGGACACTACCTCCTATCCCATGACTCTCCAATTTCCTCTGGAGTCTTTCATGAGGTACTTTGTCAAACACCTTTTGGAAATCCAAATACACAATATCGACCAGCTCACCTTTATCCACATGTTTATTCACCCCTTCAAAGAAATGTAATAGATTGGTGAGGCAAGGTTTCCCTTCAACAAATCCATGTTGGCTTTGTCTCATTAATCCATGTTTTTGAATACTCTCTGTAATTTTGTTCTTTATAATAGTCTAATAGGCATCAACACCAGGTCTCACTGGTCTATAATTTCCCAGATCACCTCTGTGGAACCTTTTCTAAAAATTGGCGTTACATTGGCCACCCTCCAGGTAGCAGTTATCCCAGTTTGAAGCCAGTTTCCAGGGCCAAAAACTATTTATTTGTGGGTTTTAAGGAGTTGGGGGGAAGATTATGTTTTCAGGGCCCAAACTGGAAATAACAGTCACTTCTCCTCACTGTTCTGTCTCACCTCTCACTCCAAAGACCCACTTCATCTCGGTGGCTTGGATTAAAATTTAATTTACTGGCTGAATAAAAATACTCACAATTTCATCTGTTAATTCATAGCGTTTTTCAAAAACCACAAATTACTTGCTGTAGGGTTCGGTGGATGTTGGATGAAATTCTCCCTCAGGGTTCTCCTCTCCTCCAATGCTACTTTCTCCTGTTGAAAGCCCAATTCTCTCCTCTTCCTTGTTGTCTCTGAATCTCTGGAATGAATGAGTTCAGTTCACACACACATTGGGACGCTCCTTCGGTATAGGGCCATCTACTTCATGATACATTGATATGGTCTAATGCTCTTTGCACTAGTAGAATGGCTTTCAATAATTCAATCTCTGCATAAACCTCTAGACCATATGCAATTTACCACTTCTCACTGTACTTACACACTACCCCTATGTATGATGCCCAGGTTTGAATGCCCAAGTTGTGTGCATAATTTAATTGTGAAATGAGCCTCTAACTAATCAATAATTGGGTGCTAGCAATCAATTATTGAAGTTAATTGTATGCGTCTCTGACTGCGAACTATTCTATAAGGCATGGCGTCTAACTCTACTAGTGCATAACTCAAAAGGGGGTGTGGCCATAGGCATATCAGGGGTGTTCAGAAAAGTCACATGCATTGTTACAGAATACTGTCTAATTTGGGTGCTAATATTTACACCAGCTTTCAGCAAGCGTAAGTCTTGTGTCTAAAGTTAGGCAAGGGAATTGGCGCTAACCAAATGTTCCACTCAATGTGGAAATTCAAACGCGTGAAGCAATTCTTCCAGAGGGAAACATTTTGCAACCTGATACAATCAATGGTACTAAACCATGTAGACTACTGCAATGGAATTTATGCGGGATGCAAAGAACAAACCTTAAAGAAACTTCACGCCGCTCAAAACACGGCAGCTAGGCTTATATTTGTTAAAACGCGATTTGAAAACGCAAACCCCCTCCGCAAAAAACTACACTGGCTCCCAATCAAAGAACGGATCGCCTTCAAAATCTGCACCCTGGTTCACAAAATCATCTACGGAGAAGCCCCGAGTTACATGACAAACTTGATCGACTTACCAATTAGAAATACATCCGAATCAACACGATCATATCTAAATCTGCACTACCCAATCTGCAAAGGACTTAAATACAAAAATACTTACGCATCTAGTTTTTCCTACATAAACACTCAACTGTAGAACGCATTACCAAAAGCCTAGAAAACAAGGTACGACCACCTAAACTTCCGGAAATCACTAAAAACCAACCTGTTTAAAAAGGCAGACCCTACCAATCCAACATAAATGCCTAATCTCTGTAACACAACCAAACTAAAGCACATAATGGATATAACACAACTCTACCGTTCTCCGATTCCCTAATGTGGCTGTGCCACATGAACTTGATCTTACCACAACGTCACCCTGTATTTGTTCATACCGGAGCCTGCAAAGGCCTCTCCGGTACTATATAAGCCACATTAAGCCTACAAATAGGTGGGGAAATGTGGGATACAAATGTAACAAATAAATAAAATAAATAAATAAAATTCTACATATTGCACTTAGATTTAGGCGCTGATATTGGCATGGAATTTATAACACTGCGCATAACTTAATTGGCTTAACAAGCTTAACAAGCACTAATGTCAGCACTTGAGAAGCAATAATGAGCACTAATTGCATTGACTAGAATTTAGGCATAGAACTCGCTAAGCGTTTTCTGTAATGATGTGTGCCGAACTTCTGATGCGTGCAGGCAAAAGGGGCAGGGTTATGGGTGAGGAAATAGGAGTTTTGTTTGCATTCTGAAATGTAGGCACCTAGTTATAGAATATGGCCCAGTGTGCCTAAGTCTACGTGCCGGTATGTATGCCATGTTTTTGTTGGTGTAAATGGATGCGCACAGATTTAGGTGCTGATATATTAACTAAATGTATTCTATAATCAGATTATAGAATATGCTTAGTCGGCAGTGATTTCAGCATCAAGTTTTTAGGCACCATATTTACTGTCACCTCGTAAGTGAGATTCTATAAAGGGTACGCACCCTTCATAGAATCATTCTTAGTTCCAATTTTTTCTGACGCCAAATTTTGAGCGCCATTTGCTGCCCTTTGTACAAACTCCTCCTTGGGTTCCTGGATATCACTGGGTGGCTCCCTAGCTGACTAACACAGGGTTTGCTTCCTCTCACAGGGTTATTCGACCAGGCCTCAACCTGCTTCTCCAGGAGTAACACTTCTCTCTCAGGCTCCCTGGCCCCCTCTCTGCTTCTACTCCTGTATTTTCATTTGGAGTACACTTTTTGTTTCACCGTAGCGCCTGGGTAGTGGGGTGATCCTTGATGAGGAGAAGCAGTGTTGATCCTCATCATCATTCTAAGGAAATGTAAATATGAGAGAGATCCAAGATGGCTGATCCGTGAGACACACCGGTGACACGCACTGTCCTCAGTAGATGCAGGCATGCCTGGAAATGTCCTGAATCCCCTGTATTATGGGGAAAACAAGGAAGGGTAGTGAGCGGTGAATCCCCCCTGTATCCACTCCTACTTCTAGGCTTCGGCAGACGACTATTGAGAAGTTCGGCATCACAGCAGCTTCCACTCTATTAGCTTCTTTGACTCTGCCCGCAGATTCCTTTGCGGTCAGCGGTGGAGGCGGAGCTTCATTGAGCCCCGTCACACAGGCAACACCTCCACAGATGGCGACTGTGTATTGAAGAGTTATGCTAGCCCTTGCTCTCAGTAAAATACAGGCCAACGGCTCATAATAAGAGCTAGGCTTCTTAAAATCAAAATCATCTCTGATACAAAAGAGAGCTAGCTTGTAAGAATCAGAGATCACCTTTTACTGTAGCAAATGCTGAAGTAAGTGCTCAGAGAGCTGACAGAGGGTGGAGGGAATCTACTCTGTAGATAATAAGGAGACTGGCACCTACAAGACGTCATGAGCAAGATTGCCATGGTTATGTAGAGATAGTACTGGGTCAGCTGCACCCCGGGTGAGAACATCCAAAGGAGGGGGCTAGGGGAAAGTTTGGGGAAAATGCAAAGTCATCTAATAAGATGCGCTCTGAGCATATCTTGTTTATACTTAGAGCTTGGTAGTATGTGAAGTCATTTCGATCAACTGATAAGGTCCAAGAACCCTGGTGACAAAGCTAGGGTCCATTGAAATGAAAAGGGTGAAAATAGTATAAAAATGGGAGTCAGAAGGGTATTAGATCAGACAACAGAAGGAAGGCTACAAGAGAAGGCGGGGTGACAGACGTGTCATGTAATGCTGCTCCATCATATGACTGCCTGATTTGCCTGTACTGCTATTGGTAAGATTGTAATAAACTATCTTCTTATATCCCAGCGAGTCCTTCTGATTATGGAGTTCGTTAATTCCTGGACTGTGTAAGAGCAGTCTGGGGGAGGATGAGGTCAGAACAGGTGGGGGAACACGCAGAATTATTAACAGTATGCCACAGGTGGGCAGAGTTTGACGTCAGCTGGAAGCGGGCTGTTTACAGATTCATTGGAGGGGTCTCCTATGGCCATTTCCACTTTGCATCGTGTTACCGCTAGAGAGAAGGAATTGCAACTGATACAGCAAACTGTAAGTGTACAGCCCCCCCGGTAGGGGAGTCGCTGCTGGTTAACCCTCAGCTGTTGGAGTTGGTGAGACCTAAAGTTGTCACAATGGACTCTATATGGGAGACCCTGCAGGCTCTCAATAACTCTTTTATTAAAGTTACTGTGATGTTTCCGGTTCTACTGCAGCTCACAATAAGATCTTAGACCAGCAAGCTAATCAGATTGTGTCTCTGGAGGCCAGATTGGCTGAACTTCAAATAACCAACCTGGCTTTGATGAAGGATAAATTATACTCATTTAAAAACTGGAGTGACTTGGAGAATCAGATCAGAAGGAAAAATTTAAGATTTGTGAACTTTCCTAAGTCACCATTGATTTCACCAGCTGATATGGTGCAGAAGTACTTTATGGATGTATTAAACATACCTTCAGATGCATAGTTAATGTTGTTAATTAACCGCTTGTTAATGGTGGGGAATAATAAAAGTCCTGGAGGATGTCAGAATGCGCAACTGAACCTGACGGAATTTGTTGAGTCATCTTTTGAAGTTGTTACCCAAAGAACAACATTGCTGGTGACTTTTGCTTTACAACCAGATAGGAAAAACATTTTATGTTTATATTTTGTTTTACGAATGAGCAATTTTTTTGGGAAGGCATAAAAATCAGTTGCAAGTAGCATGTGGGAATCGCTGACGAAGACCCTATAAAGAGTCAGATAAATGCAGGGGGGGGGGTGCTGGACCTGTGTGTTTGGGAGGGGGGGGGATCTGCAGAAGGAGAGAAATGGGTGTCTGTGTGTCTGGGGTAACAGATTTAGAAGCAGAAGGGGACTCATGGGTATAGTACAGGGAAAGGATGAAGCAGGAGAAGAGAAAGGTAAGGTACCTGTGGGAAGGAAGTGTGTGTATGCAACATTTTATTATATTCAGCAGGTTTAAAAAAAATGTCCATGCAGTGGGAATTTAGTAACAGCAAGACATCCAGTCCAGAGGTATTGATTTATTTGTTGCATTTGTATCCCACATTTTCCCACCCATTTGCAGGCTCAATGTGGCTTATGTTGTTCCGTCATGGCGATCGCCATTTCCGGAGTGAGAGATACAAGTGGGATTACATTAGGGATTATGATTGACGTGAAGGGGCATAATCGAACGGAAACGTCTATCTCCATGGGCGTTTATCTCCGAGAACGGGTCCGTGAAGGGGCGGACCGAACCGTATTTTCGAAAAACATAGACGTTTATCTTTTTTTGAGCTGGGCGTTTTTGTTTTTCAGCGATAATGGAAAATGAAAGCGCCCAGCTCAAAAACGAATAACTCCAAGACATTTATTCGTGGGAGGGGCCAGGATTCGTAGTGCACTGGTCCCCCTCACATGCCAGGACACCAACCGGGCACCCTAGGGGGCACTTTTACAAAAACAAAAAAAAAAGGTAAAACAGCTCCCAGGTGCATAGCACCCTTCCCTTGTGTGTTGAGCCCCCCAAATCCCCCTCAAAACCCACTGCCCACAAGTCTACACCATTACTATAGCCCTAAGGGGTGAAGGGGGGCACCTACATGTGGGTACAGTGGGTTTGGGGGGCGGTTTGGAGGGCTCCCATTTACCAGCACAAGTGTAACAGGTGGGGGGGGGGGATGAGACTGGGTCCACCTGCCTGAAGTCCACTGCACTCCCTAATAACTGCTCCAGTGACCTGCATACTGCTGCCAGGGAGGTGGGTATGACATTTGAGGGTGAAAATAAACAGTTGTGAAATGGCATATTTTGTGGTGGTAGGGGGTTTGTGACCACTGGGGGAGTCAGGGGAGGTCATCCCCGATTCCCTCCAGTGGTCATCTGGTCATTGGCTTTCTGGTTGGCTTTCGGAAGATTATGTAATTGTCGTTGAGTTTTAGGTCTTTCAGTAGTGTGTTCCAGAGCCTGATGCAAACATATGGTGTGCATTTTGTCTGCTTCGAATTCGGATCTGAAGGCAGTCTACGGTGGGCAAAGGGTCTGGCGTGCTCTAGACGCGTTGCGCTCTGATCCAACAGATTATGAGTTTGCCCGGGTCCTGAAGGAGATACGCAGCAGCTCATGTCCGTCACATCAGGTTACACAGCCTAACAGACGAATGGAATTAGTAGAAGACCCTATATCAGCACATTTAGTGAAACTGAGCAGTTTTATTAAAAGGAGTGTGCTGGACGTGAGGGGAAGAGAAAGCAGGGCAGGCAATGCGATGGCACCACCGCAGACCAGCACTGGATGAAGTCTTCAGCTGGCGGGGGTTGGAGACCTCCATCAGCCAAGGTATTTGTGGCAGCGGTGCTTCAGCTGGCGGGGGCTGGGGACCCCTGCCAGCCAAGATGTAGAGCGCAGAGGGTGGGGAGCAGCAGGGCAGTGAGGCGGCGGAAGGAGGTGGTGAGGTAGTGGGGAGGGAGTGAGGTGGCAGAGGGGGGGCGGCAGTAGGGCGGTGACCAAAATGTGCCCCCCCCCACCTTGGGCTCTGGGCCCCTCCCACCTCGAGGTCTGGCTATGCCCATGTTGTGCTGGGCTTCTGCTGGCTCCAGTGCTTTTTTTGTAGTACGGTGTACCGGCACCTTTTTTTCTGAGGGTCGGCAGCTCCCCTACATTCCGTTCTGCCCCCTGCAAAATATTCTATTTACCGAAGTCGCAATATCCCACCTTCCTCTGATGTCATTTCCTTTCTGTGAGGGCGGGATGCTGAGAGGGCAGGGAAACGAAAGACGGAGGTGAACCTGCCTGCTTGCTGCCTTTACTGCCGCCGCCCACCGGTTCGCCGCTGCGACTTCGTTAAATAGAAAGTGGAGTGGAAGTGAGCCTATCTAGTCCACTGTAAGTAAGGAAGACATTTGATTAATCTCTGTTTCCACTCCCCCGCGCAGCCATTGCCGTTCACTCAAAACACAGCAAGCAAACCTGTGAGCTGCTGCATCCACATTGTCGTTCTTTATTGTTGGTCCATCTGTAACAAGTCTAACATTGTTTTTGTTGGATAGGCAGTGCCTTATGAGGTGGAGGAGAAAAAACATAATGGAATATCACTAAAACAACAAACAGCAATTATTTTTCTTCACTGTGCTTCTATACAATTCAGATGGCCAGATGTCAGTGAGAATATTCTGTTTCCTGATGGTTTCATCGTAACTGGTTGTAATCTGACTTGGGAAGCCTGGTGTTTATAAAGATGATGGAATATATTAAAATTAAATGGAAGTAGAATTAAACTCTCCTTTCATTGGGGCACATGGAATCACGTCTTCATCTGTTTTGTAGACGTTTACCCTGGACATGGATGGGAGGGGAGGGCAGGAGAGAGGACAGTTGCTGGACATGGATTGATGGAGGGGAGGGCAGGAGAAATGCTAGACATGGATGGAGGAGAGGGAAGACAGGAAGGAGATGCACATGGATGGAGGGGAGATAGGAGAAAATGCTGGACATAGATGGACTGGAGGGCAGGGAAGAAAAATGTTGGAGGGAAGGAAAGACAGAGGAAGGAGATGCACATGGATGGTGGAGAGGGGAGGGAGTTGAAATGCTGGACATGGATGGAGAGGAGGAAAGAGAGAGGAAGTGAGATGAACATGGATGGAGGGGAGGGGGAGAGGAGAAATGCTGTACATGGATGGAGGGAATGGAAGACAGAGGAGGAGATGCACATGGATTTAGGGGAGATGAGAAATTCTGGACACGGATGGAGGGGAGAGAGTTGAAATGCTGGACATGGATGGAGGGAAGGGAAGAGAGAGGAAGTGAGATGAACATGGATGGAGGAGAGGGAAGAGAAAGGAAGTGAGATGAACATGGATGGAGGGGAGGGGGAGAGGAGAAATGCTGTACATGGATGGAGGGAATGGAAGACAGAGGAGGAGATGCACATGGATTTAGGGGAGATGAGAAATTCTGGACACGGATGGAGGGGAGAGAGTTGAAATGCTGGACATGGATGGAGGGAAGGGAAGAGAGAGGAAGTGAGATGAACATGGATGGAGGAGAGGGAAGAGAGAGGAAGTGAGATGAACATGGATGGAGGGGAGGAGAGAGGAGAAATGCTGGACATGGATGGATGAGAGGGAAGAGAGAGGAAGGACAGGAGATGCATATGGATGGAGGGGAGGGAAGAATAGGAAGGAGATGCATACTGATGGAGATGAGGGAAAGGGAAAACTGCACATGGATGGAGAAAATAGGCAAAAACTGGATCCACTCTATACCTCCTCCAGTCAAGTCTGCGGAGGCCCCAGCTTTTACCTATGGATGTAGAACAAGAAATGAAGAAGAAAGGAGGAAAGTAAAGAAATAAATGGAAAGGAATCCCTGGAAACGGAGTTAAGGGAACAGATAGAGAGCAGCAGAGTCAGAGACTGGGACCGACATGATCAGAAAAACAAAGTCACCAGACAACAAAGGTAGAAAAAATCATTTTATTTTCATTTTAGTATTTGGAATATGTCCAATTTGAGAATTTACATCTGCTATCTTATTTTGCACTGGGTATACTGGAGCTGTAACAGCTTACAGAAATTATTTATAATGAAAAAATTCAAGTTATTCTTTTCTCTTATACTGGTATAATTTTTTTTTTTAATGTTTGAATATTTTTATTAACCAACATCACAATACAGCAATGTAAACTTATCCATTTTTCCCCACGTTTCCCTCCCCTCCCTCCCAGCTCTATTACAACTGTCCTTATTGGGTTAATCGCTGAAATCGAGACCACAGTTCAGAAGATGGGTTGTACCTTCCCATTCTTTTGTCCGTTAGCTGCTCCAGTTCCCCAACCAGGGAAAGTTTTTTTTTGTATTGAGATTTTGCTCACACCTTTTTCAGTGGTAGCTCAGGGTGAGTTACATTCAGGTACTCTGAATATTTCTCACAATCTAAGTTTGTACCTGAGGCAATGGAGGGTTAAGTGACTTGTCCATGATCACAAGGAGCAGCAGTGGAATTTGAACCGGCCACCTCTGGATTGCAAGACCAGTGCTCTAACCACTAGGCCACTCCTCCACTGATGCCTGTTTATATGCGCCATGGTTGGCATAAGGGGTGTGGCTATCATAGGGGTGGAGCCAAAAAAGCACTGGCTGGCTCATTCCTCTGAAAAGCGTCTTACCTGCAGAAACCAGCTTCCCAAATTGCTCTTTCCATTTCCAAATGAAATCTAAGAAACCTTTCTACAAAAATTATTTCAAAATCTGTTCTTTGGCTAATTTGACAAACGGGGTCAAAGGGAGGTTTTGATGCCAAGCAAGAAAACTTGGAAAATGTTCGGCATTCTAAGCAGATTTAGGGTGTTTTGACTTCTGCTCCTACACAAAGGATATTATGCACAGACATGTGGGAAGAGTGACACAATCCCTTATGCTATTTTTCCTGTATGTGGTCGGGGTGTTGGATGCCAGCTGCTGGGCTCCAGAAGTCAAAGAAGGTGAGGATTAATTTTGGTACCTCCTTCCTCTTCGACATGCAAACTTAAGTCGACTCACATATGCTGATTTTTTTATGAATTCTGCCAGCTCAGCGCTTCAGAACAGGCTGCAGACAGATGGGACTCGGTCTACCCAAGAGAAAATGCTGTGAACTGAACCCAGAGTATTGCAGCAGGGGATATGGTTAGGATGTCAGGAAAAGGTTTCACAAATCGTCAGCCTTTAATTACGAAACTTTAAAGTCAGGGCCCAGATGGATACTATTGCTCTGCTAAACTGGAATGCTTTAGAAGTCATTCTTTGTTTTCTGTAAAGTTGTGCATACGCTATATTCTTTATAAGGCTCTCTCTGATATAAGAGCATTCCGGTTTCCTTCAGTTTAACTCTGGAGTGACTGTGATTTGTTTGAGGTTATCGGGTATGTGCCCACATTCTGAGTAGCAGCATAGATTGCTTGGTGACCTCTCAGCTCCCCCAAAACCCCCTCCATCCTAGAACGCAAGATTTGCCCAATGGTATACCTCACTGAGCAAGAGAGCGCCCCCTTGCTGTAGACTTCTAACACTTGAAACACAAGGAGGTTGAAATTCAAAATGATTTATGTGGCTAACTTTAGATTTCTTTGTGCTCTTTCATTATTTGTACTGTGTGTGTGTTATATCGCTCTTGTTCCTACCCTGGAATGCTAATGTAAGGTAGTGCCTCTGATTTAACAAATAAATCAAATACAATGCCTAATGCTGACATTCACTGTTATCTACCTACTTTTATCTGAAGACTGTGTAAATTGTTATGCAAACTTAAAAGGTAACTTGTTTGTTCAAGTTTAGAACTGCATATTCCGAAGTCCCATTTAAATGGTTAGTGTGACTGAAAGTCCATTTAAAGATACCTGTATTAGCGGTCAGCATCCTGATGAATTCTGCCCTCACAATTTACAACCAGTGGTGGGGGACGTGTCAAGATGGTGTCGAGAACGGGAGAAGTGTAACTCGCTCTAGTCGGGTTGGTCGAGGAGAATAAAAAAAAAAAAAGGTTTCCACTTCACAAAATGCTACATTCTAAACGCAAAGGGACGCTGAGGTTAGTGCCCCCGCCTACCTCGACTTCCTCCCCGATTCAACCAAGTCTCGAGCGGTTCTTCCCCGGGATTTCCCAAGTACAGAGGGGAACAGAACCCGCAGCGGTTGTAGCCAGAGAAGCAGACCAACCGCGGGAGAATGAGACCTCGTTGTCCCCTCCACCAACATCAATGATTCCCCCGTGCCCAGCGACGTCAGCGACTCGGGAGGCTCTCCAAGCGACTACCGGAAGTGTGATCGGAGGAAAGCCCAGCGGGGAACCAGGATCGCTACAGGCGTCGTCGCTGAGACCCAGAAACCAGGTGATTTCACAATCTCTGGAAGGAAATTCGGAGGACAAACTAGATAAGATATGGGTAAAACTTTTGGAAATGGATTCAACCTTACAGAGATCCTCTGGCGAGGTAAACGCTTTAAATGTTAAGATTGAAGAATTGAAAGACTCAGTAGAACTGGTTAAGCAAGATTTGACTTTAAAGGTTTCAACATTATAGAGTGGAGTAGAGCAAATACAAGAGTTCAAATCAGCAGTGGTAAAGGATAATACTGAACTTCGAAGAAAGATCGAGCAGATTGAAAATTATAATAGAAGATTGAATCTGCGTGTGCTAAATTTCCCTAAACTTCGTGGGTCAAAACCATTAGATTTGTTTAAAAGATTTCTTCTAGAAAATTTAAAAATTCCACTCGAAGCAATTCCTCCTAGTAATAAAATTTACTATATTCCTAGAAAACCCAAAGGAGTAGAAGGAGAAAGAAAAGCTATAGAAAAAGAGGACATTGATGTGAATAACATCTCAGCAATTTTGGAACAGTCTTTAGAGAATGTCACAGCTACAATGATAGTCTCTTTTGTATTTGAGCAGGATTTGAACTCAATTATGAGACTTTACTTCAAATCTACCAATTCTCAGTTTGGAGGAGAAAAAATCTGGTTATACCCTGATGTTACCCAGGTGACACAACAGAGGAGGAAAGATTTCCTAACTATGAGGATGAAAATATTAGAACTAGGAGGCACCTTTTTGTTAGCCTATCCCTGCCTAATACGGTTGGCCCAGACTAAATATGTTTTTTATATACCGGAGCAGCTGAAGTCTTTTCTAGATTCAAAATCATCAAAGTAGAATGAATATTGGGAAATAAGACGCCTTATTATGATTTGTTAAATACCTTATAATCTTCTCTGATTCCTAGCCCCCCCCCCCCCCTCTACATTTTTGTGGTCTAAGAAAGCTGTATAGATATTGCTAAGAGAGACGGTATCTCTTGTATTTTTTCCTTTGGCTGTATTTTATTTGACAGGTGTATTCTGTTTAAGTATTTAAAATGTAATAAATAAATAATAATTTACAACCAATGGTCACTATATAGTGAGTGCTCTTCCCTCTTTCACCCCCCCCCCCCCCCCCCCCCCCGCGACCCAAATTCTGCTGTTGGTTCTGAATCTCCTAATAACCCAGCTCACAAGCACTAGAGTTTAAACACAGTTTAAAGGCTTAAATAATAGATATTCTACAGGACAGTACCATTACGACAGAAAAGAGATACGGAAGCAGCAGAGGGACAGAAAGGGACAGTTTGTGATGGGCAGCACTGTTTTGTTCCAATATCTGTGGCTCCAGTCTGGTCTTTCTGGACAGCTTCCGCTCATTTTTTGTTGTGACCATGTAGATATAGAACACAGTAACATGGACAATATCAGAAGATAAGGCACATATGACCCTTCAAGCTGGACTGTCTGCAGGATATCAGTTCCTTTCTGTTCTTAGCAGGAAATTATAGCCAAGTTAGTCTACAGCCCATGCTAGGGAACTGGCATTTCCCCCCTGATTGAATGGAGGAAAGTCTTCTGCTTTTCATGCAGCTCTACCATTCCTCTCCGCAATTGGCTTGTCTTCTCTTTCTAGCCCTCTACTCTCCCTGCACTTACAGCCTTCCCCTGTATCTGTCCCAAGTATGTTTAAATCCTGCCACAGTTTTGGTTACTGTTACTTCTGCTGGGGCTACTCCAGGATCCGCTGCCATCTCAGGAAAAAAATATCTCCTCACATTATTATTATTATTATTTACTGCATTTGTATCCCACATTCCCCCACCTATTTGCAGGCTCAATGTGGCTTACATAGATTTGATAACATTGTCATAACAGGATATCGGATACAGTTAGTAATGTGTAGTGATTAAGGAAGGGGTGAGGGAGGAAGGAAGGGAGTTGTTAGGGTAATTATGGAAGGTGTGCGTTCATAGTTGAGTGGACTTAGTGAGGTTATAGGTTCTCGTTGTAGGCCTTGTTGAAGAAGAATGTTCTCTTGTGAGCTTTCCTTCCTCCAACTTTAGAGGGATCATGTGGTGAAGGTGAATGGAGCAGACTCAGAAGTAATTTTAGGAAATATTTCATTATGAAAGGGTGGTGGATGCATGGAATAGCCTTCCAGTGGAGACTGTGGAAATTAGGACTATAATGAATTCAAGAAAGCATGGGAGAACCACAGAGGATGCCTACCAGAGTGACCCAGACTGGTCTCTATTAGAAACAGGGCAATGGGCTGGATGGACCATCCTTATGTTCTTATGCCTTATGAAGGGATTGTAAAGTTTAGTACTTGGTGCAGATGGGGAGACTGGACAGATCATATGGCCTTTATTTGTTACATTTCTATCCCACATTTTCCCATCGCTTTGTAGGCTCAATGTGGCTTACATAATTCCGGAGAGGTGGTTACAGACTCTGGGGTGAACAAATACAGATGTATAGTGTAACTCAATAGATCTGGTGTGGTCCGTCCCAAGCAGGTTGCAAGGAGTGGGATCATACGGCGAGGGATTGAGTGTGGTTCATTTCCTGGTTAGGTGTTGTATTTCATTGTTCTGTGTTTATGTTAGTTCCATGGGGTATGCCTTTTTGAAAAGGTAGGTTTTTAGATTTTTTTTTAAAGTTTAGGTAATTTTTCGTGGCTTTCAGGTCTTTTGGTAGTGCGTTCCGGAGCTGTGTGCATATGTAGAAGAAACTGGACGCGTATGTTGATTTATACTTGAGACCCTTGCATCTTGGGAAGGGAAGGTTTAGGTACGTTCTTGCTGATTCAGTTGTGTTTCTAATTGGTAAATTGATTAGATCAGTCATGTAGCCCGGAGCTAGGCCATGGATTATTTTATGCACCAGAGTACATATCTTGAAGGATATACGTTCTTTGATAGGTAGCCAGTGTAGTTTTTCATGAAGGGGTTTTGCGCTTTCAAATCGTGTTTTTACGTAGATCAGCCTGGCTGCTGTGTTCTGAGCAGTCTGAAGTTTCCTTAAGATTTGTTCTTTGCATCCAAAGAACTAGACAGGAGAGGCTCCTGCATAGTTAGAACATAAGAACAGAAGCGTTGCTATACTGGGACAGACTGAAGTCCAGTATCCTGTTTCCAACAGTGGCCAATTCAGGCCACAAGTACCTGGCAAAATCCCAGCACAGTAAAACAGATTTTATGCTGTTAATCTTAGAAATAAGCAGTGGATTTTCCCCAAGTCCGTCTTAATAATGGCTTATGGATTTTTCTTTTAGGAAATTATGCAAACCCTTTTTAAACCCTGCTAGGTTTATGAACCTCAACATGTATACGCTGGAAGAGAGGTGAGAAATAGGGGATATAATAGAGACGTTTAAATACCCCAGAAGCGTTAATGTACAGGAGCTGAGCCTTTTTCAAATGAAGGAAAACTCTGGAATGAGAGGGCATAGGATGAAGTTATAGGCTTAGGAGGAATCTAAGAAAATACTCTCCTGGAAAGGGTGGTGGATATGTGGAATGGTCTCCCGGTGGAGGTCATGGAGACAAAGACTGTGTGAGAATTTAAGAAAGTGTGGGACAGACACGTGGGATCACTTAGAAAAAGGAAGAGTTAGTGGTTACTGAGGAAGGGCAGACTGGATGGGCCATTTGGCCCTTATCTGCCTCTTTGTTTCTATTCTTTTTAATCTTCTTGTTGAGTCTGAGAAGTGGATTATATGTGTGCAGAATTGGTTTATTTCTTTATACATGTGCCTTATTTTTTGTTACTTATGAGGCTGGCTGTTGCTTGTACATTTCTTTGAGGAATTCATGTAATTTTTAAATATTCAATTAAACAAGATAATCTCAGGTCACACACAAGACATTTCTTGAGAAGCAGGCACATCCAGAATCAAAGTTCTTTTTGCAGAAGTAACAGAATTAATTTATTTTTACTTTTTATTTATTTAGAGTCTGTTCAGACCTTTTTCAATAGTAGCTCAAGGTGAGTTACATTCAGGCACACTATTAATGCTTCCAAGAAAAGGAGAGTCAGAAGGCTTTCATTGAACCTTGAGGATCTGAACCAACTGAATTTTTCTGCTCATGGGAAATACTTGAAAGATCCAGAGATCGCCTATCAGGAGACCAAAAGATACCCTCTGGAAGCTATACCTTATCCCCCACATATTCCTTCAATTCTGAAGAGTCAAAACAAACAGAAGAATTTGGAACTGCATCTTGGCCCAGCTAGTGATCTTCCTACAGCCCTCCAGCCTTGTCTTCTGATGACTTCATTGAGGATGCTGATCTCCACATTGCACTAGAAGGACCTTCCATAGCTTCCTCAAATACCACGAGCAATTCATCATCATTATCATCCTATGCCAATATTAAATCATGGACTCCTGTAAGGTAGATGCCCACTGAGAAGACTCATCCTCAGAACCAGCTGAATGTTGGGGTAGCACTGATGGGCAAGAGTAAGTAGGTAATGCTCCGGCTTTTTTCCTGCTAGACCACCAGGGATCAGGCAGGTAGGCCTGCAGCAATCCGGGGTGGGGGAGATCTAGATGGTTGGGGAGGTAGGAGGGAAGGAGGGGGATTGGAATGGGGGATTTCTTGTCCTTTCAGAGGGTGGGAAGGGGGGGGGGGGGGTTCTGCATGTTCCAGAGAGTGGGAGGGAGAGAGGAGGAATCAGATACACTTCAGGCTGGGACCTGGAAGTTATGCAGGTGCCGGCCGATATAGCTAAGCAACCAAAATCATGACTGCTATTTATCCAGTCCTATTTGGTCACTTAGCTATGAATGCACCGTCCAGCTACTGCCCTTGGAATGCCCGTCTCTGGCTCACCAGAGCCAATATTCAGCAGCACTGCCCAGTTAAGAGCCACTGAATATCTGCAACTGGTCTGCAGATCACAATTTAAGGGGAAAGGGGTCTCTCTTGCCTGCTTAAATCATTTTGAATATCAACTAATCGAATAATAATTGAATGTAGGAGGGAAAGCACATCCCAACTGAGAGACAGTGCAGTGCATGAACATCTGATATAGCCATCTTGGATCTCACTTGAGATCATTGTGGAGGAGGAGATAAACCACATGGCGTTAAGATGAAGAATTGCTTGTGTAAAGCCCTGGCCAAAACGTGCACTTTTAAAAAAAAAAAACCGTTGAACTGGTGAAAACCCAACGTGGAAGCTGTACAGGTATTCCCTTTGTCCAATGGGGAATCAAGTGTCCAAGCCACTCAGCCCATGTCCTCATGACTTCGCTGTGTGCTGTGGATCTCCACTTGTAACTTTCTGAAATCAGTATTTACATGTGCACTTGATCTACTATTTAGAATTCTTTATTTACGGGTAATGAACATCGTAACATAAACAACAAGTCTTCATCGCCTGAGCACTGAACGAAAACATCAGTTGCGAGATGCCCAAACACGGCCCCCTCAATCCCCCCTCCCCCACTAGCAACCCCCTCAAACATTTGCAGTAACACAAATGTAAATGCTACTATTTATAAGTTGGATTTGTTTCATCCAACTCACCCTTATCCACAGGTTTCTCAACAGCTTCTAATAAATATAACAGATTGGTAAGGTAAGATCACCTTTGAAAAGGTACAAAGAACGGCAAACACAG
The DNA here is from genome assembly GCF_901765095.1 of Microcaecilia unicolor. NCBI lineage: Eukaryota > Metazoa > Chordata > Amphibia > Gymnophiona > Siphonopidae > Microcaecilia > Microcaecilia unicolor. Next base: position 4,532,445 of record NC_044038.1, read on the forward strand.
CATGACTATGATCGAACAGGACATCACGCAATCTTCATTCCGACCCTCCACTTATACCTCATAAGATCATTATACAACTTTGTATTTGTTATCCACCGACTGGGCAAACACCTCTCCGGTACTATGTTGAGCCCGCAAATAGGTGAGAAAATGTGGGGTACAAATGCAACAAATAAATAAATAAAGGGGATGGAACTTCTCTCATATGGAATTTCTCTCACCTATCCACCCCACCCTGTCAGACTGTCACTGAAATGCTTTGATGTTTCACTTACATATACTGTCATCTACCAACACTTGCTTATTTCCAATCTGACGAAGAAGGGCAACCTTCGAAAGCTAATCAAGAAATGTATTAAGTTATGTCCAATAAAAAAGGTATCATCTTATTTTCTTTTCCATGTTTTATTTTGTTTGATTTCTATTGATAACCTGAAATGACAGAAAACTAAACTTTTCTGGCTGTTCAAGTCTATAAAATCTTGAGTGGAGTGGAATCAGTTGTTTACTCTTTCAAATAGTACAAAGTCCAGGAGACATACCACTAAGTTACACAGTAATACACTTAAAACAAATAAGAGAAAAAAAATTCATTCAATGCATAGTTAGGGTCTGGAACTCTTTGCTAGATGATGTGGTAAAAGCAGTTAGCATAGCGGGTTTCCAAGAAAGGTTTGGACAAATTCCACGAGGAAAAGTTATTAAGGTAGAGACCTGGGGAAAGCCACAGCTTTTCCGTAAAAATAATAAGTATTATTATTATGCTTTGGTTTGTAGTATCTTCATTAGGAAAACTGTTTCCATTTGTGGCTCTGAGTCTTCACATGAGAAACCACAGCATTCATAGATACTTCATAGCACAGACGTTACTCTTGTAAGTATGGTACTGACAATCTGCCGTCAGGTGACGAGACATCATGTTAGTTATACCTCGTTAAGAACATATTTCTATGCAAGTATTAATGAGGAGTGTGCTTTCAAAACATCTCTCCTTGTTAATACAATTACAGCTAAATCATGTCAGCTGCTTGTGAGGGTCTCCAGAGACTGCTACTCTGGTTGTAAACCTTTATTACAGCTTCATTACTAGAAATGGGGTCTGTAAACTCTCCTGCCCTTGTTAAGTGGCTGATGCCCTGTAAAATGTATTGAATGGTCACCAGTTTGGGGCACCTGTGAGAAGAGAAGGCTGAGGGATGTGTGTTAAAGTCCACAGGAAAGGCTGAGTTGTTACCTTGGCAGGACAAATACTAGAATTGGAAGGATACAGAGAATAACACAGCCCCTGCACCAGAAAGCCATGTAAGTTCATGAAGCATGTCATATGGTGAAACCTGCACCAAGTGGTCATGGTTTACAACTTTAACAGCATAAAGGTTGCAGTAACCATGTTTAGATCCCTAACCGCAGCTGTACAGGAGCATAAGATAGGTCAAATATAGTCTTTCATTGTTTAAATGATTATATATATATATATATTCTGGCTTGGATGCTATTTGTGTGATTCTAAGGAATTTCCAGACTCTGTTGGGTATTATGAAGATGCAGTGTTTTAATCAAACCTGTGGCGTAGCCAAGGGTGGGCCTGGGTGGGCCCACGCCTACCCACTTTGGGCTCAGGCCCACCCAGTAGCAGCACACCTATGATGTGGCTGGCAGGGATCCCCAAGCCCCACCAGCTGTCCCTCCTGCATACCTTGTAAATAACATTTTGCCTGCAGCGAGCAATGACCGATACATACTGCTCACACTGGCCCCCCAGCCTTGGCTCTGATGTATTCCCGCCTTTGCAGAAACAGGATGTTGCATCAGAGGGAAGGCTGTGGGGTCAACATGAGCAGTGTGTATTAGTTGCTGCTTGCTGCCAGTGAAAATCTGCTACTTAAAAGGTATGTGGTGGGGAGATGGGATGTTTGAGAGACCATATAGCATGCAGGTGAGAGAGGAGAGACCAAATCACTTGTGGGACAAGGCAGAGTTCTTCTGCCCACCCATTTTGGACCCAGGCCCACCCAAAATTGGGTGTCTGGCTACGCCCCTGGCTGTGGTGTGCGAAACTTAGATTCTGTGAGAAAGAAAGCTGCAGTGATTGTGTTCAAGTACTGGTCAGCTTATAGTGTTAGTAGGGGAATGAAATTTATATATTAGAAAATAATTTAATAAATGCATTGCTCTTGATTGTAATTTTTCAGAGCATGTAGTCCTGACATTCAGTGACATCAATGGGCTTTTTTTATTCCGGATTCTGCATCAGGTTGGTCGGCAGTGTAGACCAGTGTCTGGACTCCTCTACCCTATTTTAGTAAGAATCTATATCATGCTTGTCCTTAATCAGTTTCATAACCGAATACAAAACGGGAAAAATCTCAGTGCTACTTTTTCTTGTTGCTTGTGCACAGTTTGGATAAACATAAAAAGATGTTGTTGGGGTTTTTTTTACACGTTCTCACAATGTTTCTGTCTCAGAGGACATTTAACTACATCTGCATTGACTAAATGTGCCAGACTTGTTGTCGAAGTCCTTGTTAAAATGGCTGTCCCAGTTGTCAGCCTGTGCTTGCAGTTCCTGGGACTTGAGTGTAATAATCTCCTATGGGTTTAGCAGAGGACCTGCCACCTTCAATCTCTGACAACACCCAGTGGGTTTAGCAGGTTCACTTTCACACAACCAAACCTCGGTTTTCAGTTTTGGTTTCGGCAGACAAGAAGTTTCTGCTGAAACTGATAAAAGTAGTTCTGGTCAGCCTCTAAAGTGCTGATGCTGGCTCAGATTCGGATTTATTACTCTCCTTTTCCAAATCTGAGTTTGAGGTGAATTACACCTGGCAAGATGTACAAGTTATTTCCCTGTCCTGGGGGTCCTTTTGACTAAGGTGCACCGAAAAATGGGCTGCGCTAGTGTAGGAGTGTGCTTTGGGCAAGCGCAGATCCATTTTTCAGCGCACCTGTAAAAAAAGGCCTTTTTAAAAACATTTTTGCCGAAAATAGATGTGCGGCAAAATCAAAATCGGTGCTCGTCCATTTTGGGTCTGAGACCTTACCGCCAGCGTGTGGTAAAAACAGTGCATTATTTCCAGCAAAAAAGGGGCCAGTACTCAAATGCCAGGCCACCCTTCCGAGATGGGGGTGATCACTGAGGGACCCACCCCACAATAGCCAGGACACCTGCAACCAGTCACAGAATCTATGACAAGGCAGAATTGGTGTGTAGAGCCGGAGTTCTTTCATTAAAACTTGAAGACCATGGGTCAATTTTAGCAGACAATGGAAAAGGTGCTGGTACTCAGTACCCCCCTCAAAAAAAGCCCTGGGTAAAAATAAAAATTATTTTCCGGCGCACGTAGCAGATGCGCGTAAAAAATGAAATGACCACCCAGGCCTGGCAGTAGCCGGACGGTAACTCCAAACTGACACGCATTGGGCACGTAGCCACCTCTGCAGCTTAGTAAAAGGGACCCCTAGTGAATTCACGATCTAAATTGTACTTGAAGCATTGGGTCTGGCACTGCTCCTTCACCTCTTTCACACCCCCAGCGATCCTGTAAAGTTTACATTGGTCGCCAGCGGCAGCAACATGACATCAAGAAATTGCATCAGAGGAGGCAGGATGCGGTAGAGGGAAGACCCAGGGGCTGGCCGAAGGCAGCCTGTCATGCTGCTGCTGTTGGTGACCAAGGTGAACTTTACAGGATCACAGGGAGTGAGAAGGGTAAGGGAACAGTGCTGGACCTGTGGGGAGGGGGGGGGGGGGGGGGGAAGAGAGACTGCACTGGGGGGATGGGGAGGGAAGAAAAGGCTTAACCTGTAGACCAGGTAAGGTCAGAGGCTGGATATTTTGGTGTCCTTAATTCTCGGCACCCTGGGCCAGAGCCTCACCTGGTCTAATGGTTAAGCAAGCACTAAGGGCAGGTCACAGAACCCAAATCCAGCCCCAGGTATTTATCAGGGTTCTTCTACCGGTCCCCAGACCTTCCTGTCACTTACTTAAAAAGCACAAGTTTAGCAGCAGAGAGAGAACATCTCAGGTCCAGCTTAAAGCACAGTGTAAGAAAGCATCCTGGGTTGTATATTTGTTTGTGTGCATGTAATTTGGGGGGGGGGGGGGGGGGGGAAACTGAATAAGTATAGACATGGCTGTTTATATGTCGGGGGTGGAAAATCAATGAATTGCTTTACCTAAAAGTGTTCTAATCTTGTTTCTACTCCCAGATGTAGATTGATTCTGTGTCTTTTTGAGTATGGCTTCCCTTGTACTATGCATATGACACAGGAATGGGGAAGAAGTGAGCGAGATCAATAGCAAACTATAAGCACAAGCAATCAAATATTGATGAGGCCAGAGCCCCAACAGCTCCCCAGACACTTCTCGGCAACGACACTGTGTCTACGTCCCTTCAGCAGAAAGGAGAATGGACAAGACTCACAGTGCTGCCGTCTGTTCTTTTAATGGAAATCGGCACAAAGGGCTGATGTTCAGCTCGACAGCATAAACGGAAGACGAGACCAGTGTCCAATGCCTGCATTAGAAAGGGGACTCTGGGCCTTTAGCAGCTGGTCTTTGACTGTCATGTAGGGTCGGTTGCATCAGTTTCCAGATGCCCTGGGATGTTCTGGACACATCCTTTGCGGTCCTATTGGCTGGTGTGTGATGTTCTGCTGATTAGTCAGGAAATCAGCACTGGATATATTCCTATAGCTGGTCCTAAAAAACAGATGGGCAAACGGTCTGCTAGTCCTAGCAGAATGTTAGATGAAGAAGCGGACATGAAGGAAGATGAAGGACCACCTGAACTTCAGGAAATCACTAAAAACCATCCTCTTCAAAACGGCCTACTCCAACGACCCCACGTAAACCTCTTCAACCATCAACACAGCATGACTATAATCGTACCGGACAACATGCAATCTTCATCCCTTGAGACCCTCCACTTATAACTCATACGATCACTATGCAACCTTACTCTTGAGAGCCAAGTAAACTCTGTAATAAAGAAAATGTTATATTCAATGTGGAAGCTCAAACGATTAAAACCTTTCTTCCCAAGGGAAACCTTTCGAAACCTAATACAATCAATGGTCCTAAGTCATGCAGATTACTGCAACGGAATCTACACGAGATGCAAAGATCAACTCACAAAAAAACTCCAGACTGCCCAAAATACAGCAGCCAGGATCGTTGGGGTAGGCCTTTTTGAAGAGGTTGGTTTTTAGTGATTTCCTTAAATTCAGGTGGTCATGGATTGTTTTCACAGCTTTTGGGAGGCCATTCCATAGTTGTGCGCTTATGAAGGAGAAGCCGGATGTGTAGGTTGTTTTGTATTTCAGTCCTTTGCAATTTGGGTAATGTAGGTTTAGGTATGATCTTGATGACCCAGCTCTGTTTCTTATCTATAAGGTCTATCATGTATCCTGGGACTACGCCATATATAATTTTGTGGACTGAAGTGCAGATTTTGAAGATGATCCATTCTTTAATTGGGATCCAATGCAGTTTTTCTCGAAGGGGTTTGGCACTTTCGAAGCGTGTTTTGCTGAATATCAACCTGGCTGCTGTATTTTGGGCGGTCTGGAGTTTTTTAGTGTAGATTCCGTTGCAGTAATCTGCATGACTTAGGACCATTGATTGTATTAGGTTTCGAAAGGTTTCCCTTGGGAAGAAAGGTTTTAATAGTTTGAGCTTCCACATTGAATATAACATTTTCTTTATTACAGAGTTTACTTGGCTCTCGAGAGTAAGGTTGCGGTCAAGTGTGACTCCGAGTATTTTCAAGCTGTCTGAGGTAGGGAGGGTGTGTCCTGGGGCCATATATAGAATGTGGCCCAATGCGACAGCCTGACTTGCGTCTAACATTTCAAGATTTGATCGAGTTTTCTTTACCAGGAAGTGATGTCTGTCTGTTGGCATTCAGTTATTCCAAGCTGGATTGAGGTGGCCCCCTGCACTCGCCACCCACCTGATGGCAGTGAGACCACTATCCCATCCCCTCCTTCCCACTGCTGTGGGGGTTGGCAGATCCAGAAGACAGCAGACCACCCTTCGTGGACTAGAAGAAGCAGTGGCGTATCTACGGGTGGGCCTGGGTAGGCACAGGCCCACCCATTCTTGGCTCAGGCCCACCCAGCGGCAGCACCACACTGCCCTCTTCACCCATCTCCTCCGCGGCGTCCCGGCATCTGCGCTGTCTCTGAACCCCATCCCTCCGCAGTGTCAATACAGTCATCCTCGGCCCCTGCAGCGATTCATTCTTGCTGCCTGTGCCAGCCCTGCAGGCTTCCATTTGTCGCATTCTTCCAGACAGGAAACAGGCAGTGATGTCAGGAAGGGAGGAACACGGCAGATGGAAGTTTATGGGTGTGCGCAAGCAGCGAGAATGAATCATTTCAGGGTCCAAGGATGCCTTTATGGTACACCAGGGAGGTAGGGGGTTCAGAGACAGGAGCGCAGATGCCAGAATGCCTGGAGGAGAGGGAGGAGATGTGGGACAGGTGAAAAAATATCTATGTTCTTAAAAATTATCTCTGGGAAGATATTTGTGGTGTGGTATGGGGGTGGGGAGGGGGCAGCACGTGCATGTGGAAGGGCCCATCCAATTTACCTCTGGGCCCATCCAAAATGCTGAGTCTGGCTAAGCCTCTGACTGAAGAAGCAACAGCATGAGACAGGGGACAGTGGAGGGGAGGAGGATTGGGCAGAGTCCTAGGGCTAGCTGCTACAAATGTTTCATAGGCATCTGCTAGTCAATGAAAAAGTGTTGATCTCATTCTGAAGTTGACAGCAACCCTGAGATTAAAAACCTAATTCCCTGTTTATAGAGCTCTGTGTGGTATCAGTCTGCGGAAACCGCTTTCTTCATTGAACGTGTTAGCAGGAGAAGTGGAGCGTAGGATCCAGGGCCAGGCTCCTGCAAGAAAATGAAAGCCCCGTGATATACTGGCGCTCCTTCCCAGCAAGATTTATGAACAATAGAAAAAGAAAGAAAGTATTCACGCTCACTGTTCCAAACTGCAGGGAGGCCTCATCAATAATACAGCAGGCTAGTTCTAGAAAAGTGTTTAACTGCGGCTCATCTTGTGAATCTTACCCTCAGAACGGAAGGCACAGGCAGTGCATATTATATGTTTAAACACCTTTCCTCACTATGTGTAGCCAGGGCTGGTCTTAGTAATAGTGGGGCCCTCTGCAAACCAGTTCAGTGCCCCCCCCCCCCCCCCCCCCCCGCCCCTGCCTGCCACCATAAGCCATAATTTGTCAGAGTGTAAAAGGAGGGTAAAAGCTCTTGGAACCCCACCTTACCCCATACCTTGATGCGCATCCACCATGTTTCAGTAGAGAGTGGCAGACACTGGCAGCGATTTTCATATCCCTTCAGCTACCGAGCCCAGAGTCTCCTCGCTGCTGCATCCTGCCCTTGAGGAAGCAGGAAATTACATCAAAAGTGGGTGGGACGCAGCAGCGAGGAGGATCTGGATGCACATTAAAGTACGGAGCAGGGATGTGTTCCGAGACAGAAGGACAGACAAGCCACAGATGTGGGGCCTCTAGGAGTGCGGGGCCCTGTGCGACCGCACCTCTCACCCGTGCCTAAGACCAGCCCTTTTACTAAGTGGCGGTAGAGCTACTGCTTGAGTAAAAAATGCCTAGGCAGAAATTTTTGGTGTCAATTTTTCAGGCACTATATATAGAATCAGGTCCGATGCTCCTCACAAGGGTTTGGCGTGAGCGCTTATGCCTTGGCCTGGCGTAAGTAGTTGCCTTAAAGTTAGGTGAAAAACTACAGATTTAGGTTACTATTCTGTAATGGTAGTTCCATGCAAAACTGGGCCTTTTTGCTAAATGTTTGCCTTGAGGCAACCTGGAACTCCTGCCAGCCCAACATGGCCACCAGAAGTAGTTCCACCTCGAGCGCACACCTTTCCTGGCACCATGGAAAATAATTCTGTAATTTCTAGCATGGCGTTAACCTAGCAGGAATCCAGTTAACGCCGAGTTACCGTGGAAGTCCTTACCTAAGTGCCCCCCCCCCCAGTGGCGTAGCCACAGGTGGGCCTGGGTGGCCCGAGGCCCACCCAGTTAGGGCTCAGGCCCACCCAACAGTAGCACACGTTTAGCAGTAGCTGTTGGGGATCCCAAGCTCCACCAGCTGAAGACTTCCCCCTGAGGTAATAAAAATGCTGCTCTCCATGATACAGGTACCTGCACATGCTCAATTTTCAGTGCATGCCTGCTGCAGACTGCCAAGGTGGGGAGAAGCATTTTCCCGCCAGCTGAGATATTTTTTTTGGTGTGTGGGGTGGGGGAGGACACTTGGTGCCCACCCACTTCTTGCCTAGGCCCACCCAAAATCTGCTGTCTGGCTACGCCCCCCCCCCCAGGCATGGCCCGCTGTGGTAAGAAGGGTCCTGAGGTGCAGGAAAAACAGCCCCTGCTGCTACCGCAGGGCCCTTTTTACTGCAACTTGGTGAAATGACCCCTTAGTGCCTATAATCCTGCTACCTGAATTGTGGTGCTTTCTGTTGAATCTTCCCCACAAAAAATAGATGCACCACAGGAAAGAGACTACTTATATGTGATCTGAGTTCCTGTGCACACACACATGTACAAAACACAATCACTCAACTAGCACCAACTGAGCACATTCGAGGGCGAGGTCATTGAATAAGCCTATCTAATTATGTTCACTTTATGAAACAACTAGCCGTTAGCCTGTAACAACGGGCAAGCTTTTTGTTTTCCTATGGCCTCCCCCCGTCTACCAACTCTGCTCTCTCCCCTGCCCTCCCCCCATGTCCAGCAACCCTCCTCTTCCCCCTCCCATCCGCTCCATCCACCGTGTCCATCAACTGTTCTCTCCCCTCCATCCTCGGGCTCTCATCCATGTCCACCCATCTCCTAAGTGTACCGCGATTGTGACCTCCTCTGCCTTGCTGTCCCCTCCGCCGCCGTTTCACCCCCCCCCCCCCCCGGCGTCGCCCCCCTCTTTCCGCCATTGTCGTGTCCTCCTTCAGCTGCTTTCGTTACCTCCCGTGATTCCTCCTGTCGTGTCGTCAGTTCTCCTCCATCACTGCGTCCGTTTCCCTCAGTTCCGCCCCCTCCTTCGCTCCCTGCTCCCTCCTCCTCCGATTTCCACGCCCATGTCCAAGCCCTCCTCCCTGTTGGGCTGTACTGCTGGTGGAGGGGGGGCTTGGACTTCTGCACTCTCAACGTTCGGTTTCTACTGCGCATTTGCGGGTGAGTCGGTCACTTGTCATTTATTATGTTTGATGGTGACACGATAAAAGTCCAGACGAGAAGTTAAATGCTGTTTCAAAATACCTGAGACCGTGCACAGCTGTTTGATTCTTCAGGTAGAGTTTGCTGAAAACACGGTTCTGTGTCGGTGGAGAAGGTTCAGCGCTGAATCAACTACTACGCAGTCTGATGCAAAAATTAAGTGAACCAAAAAGTGCATTAATATGATAAAAAGAGAATTGGCCTCTGGTTGTATTATGGAAATTCAGCCAGACAGGCTTTTGCATGTTAACTAGTAAAATAGCAACAAGTAAATGTCCTTTTGGGCATTTCACATAGGCACCTGCTATGAAAATTCAGCCCACGTATATTTTTTAAATGTAGTTCAACCATTTGGACATTTTTGAAACAGTTAACTTTTTGGTCACGGTCTTCACAGGGCTCAATAGAACACACTGAGACCTTGGTACATTGAACTCGGCACTACCACATTCCAGACCTTTGACAGACTTCCAGACATTCAAAGGTCTTTTCTTAATGCTCTCTTGATCAAAGGTGTGGGGGGAGGGGAGGTGAGTGGCCCAGCTGATGAATGGGGGCCCCACGCTCAGCACTACACTGTCCACACATCAGTTCTTCACAGCTTGAGACTCCGGACTCTGTCACTTCCAATGATATGGTCGGTTCCAAGCTAGATCCAAACTCACAGTCTGTGCTTTTATCTTTCAGAAATTAAGAAAACGAATGGAAATGAGACTTTAATACTGTAATGTTACAGAAGACTGAAGAAAAGGCTTAGGGTATTGTTAGTGAGGCTAAGGGAGCTTCCAACCGTGCTTATAAACCTGCCCTTTTGCATAGGTTTACTCATCTGTGTGGCGCACTGGGCACCTAGATTTTATTCTATGTGGAATCAATAGAAATAAAATAAAATAAAACAGAGAAAAGAAAGTAAGATGATACCTTTTTTATTGGACTTAGTATACTTTTTTGATTAGCTTTAGAAGGTAACCCTTCTTCACTCAACATGTAATTAAACTCTGGAATTCGTTAGCTTAGCGGGGTTTAAAAAAGGTCTGGACAGCTTCCCAAAGGAAAAGTCCATAGACCATTATTAAATTGACTTGGGAAAAATCCACTGCTTATTTCTGGGATAAACAGCATAAAATGTATTGAACTTTTTCGGGATCTTGCCAGGTACTTGTGACCTGGATTGGCCACTGTTGGAAACAGGATACTAGGCTTGATGGACCTTCGGTCTGTCCCACTATGGCAATACTTACGTACTTATCAGATCCGAAATAAGCAAATGTTGATAAATAACAGTATATATAAGTGAAACATCAAAGCATTTCAGTGACAGTCTAACAGGATGACGGTGAAAGACAGGGAGAGCCAGGGAGAGCCGGGTGGATGAGGGACAGGGAGATATGCACCACCCCTACTCACCGTGATGGCCATTGCCTTGACCTCGTCCTCTCCTCTTCCGGCTCACCCTCCAATTTCCACACCTCAGCTCTTCCTGTCTCTGATCATCACCTGATCACCTTCACACTTCTTCACCCTCCCCCTCAGCCCCGCCCAACATTAACCACTACTTCCAGGAATCTCCAGACTATTGACCCTCCCACCTTATCATCTAGTATTTCTAATCTCCTCCCCTCCATCATGTCCTCTGAGTCTGTTGACGAGGCTGTCTCCGCTTACAATGCCACTCTCTCCTCTGCTCTGCACACCCTTGCACATCCACCTCCCGTCCCACAAGGCGTACTAATCCCCAGCCCTGGCTGACCCCTTGCATCCGTTACCTTCGCTCCTGCGCCCGATCTGCTGAACGCCTCTGGAGGAAATCTCGCACCCATTCAGATTTCCTTCATTACAAATTCATGCTATCCTCCTTCCAGTCCTCACTATTCCTTGCCAAACAGGACTATTACACCCAATTGACTAATTCTCTCAGCTCTAACCCTCGTCGTCTCTTCGCCACCCTTAACTCCCTCCTCAAAGTGCCCTCCGCTCCCACCCCCCCGTCACTCTCTCCTCAATCACTGGCTGACTACTTCCGCGACAAGGTGCAAAAGATCAACCTTGAGTTCACTACCAAGCCACCTCCTCCTCTTCACCCTTCAACCCTCTCCCTCAACCAACCAACCCAGACCTCCTTCTCCTCCTTTCCTGATATCTCCGAGGAGGAAACCGCCCGCCTTCTTTCCTCCTCAAAATGCACCACTTGTTCCTCTGATCCCATCCCCACCAACTTACTTAACACCATCTCTCCTACTATCACCCCCTCCATCTGTCATATCCTCAACCTCTCTCTCTCCACTGCAACTGTCCCCGACACCTTCAAGCATGCTTTAGTCACGCCACTCCTCAAAAAACCATCACTAGACCCTACCTGTCCCTCCAACTACCGCCCCATCTCCCTCCTACCCTTCCTCTCCAAGACACTTGAGCGCGCAGTCCACAGCCGCTGCCTTGATTTTCTCTCCTCTCATGCCATCCTTGATCCGCTTCAATCCGGTTTTCGCCCTCTTCACTCGACAGAAACAGCACTTTCTAAAGTCTGTAATGACCTGTTCCTTGCCAAATACAGAGGCCACCACTCCATCCTCATCCTCCTGGATCTATCCGCCGCTTTTGACACTGTCAATCATGACTTACTTCTTGCCACACTGTCCTCATTTGGGTTCCAGGGCTCTGTCCTCTCCTGGTTCTCCTCCTATCTCTCCCACCGCACCTTCAAAGTTCACTCTCATGGATCTTCCTCCACCCCCATCCCCTTATCTGTTGGTGTTCCCCAGGGATCGGTCCTTGGACCCCTTCTCTTCTCAATCTACACCTCTTCCCTGGGCTCCCTGATCTCATCTCATGGTTTCCAGTATCATCTCTATGCTGATGACACCCAACTGTATCTCTCCACACCAGACATCACCGCGGAGACCCAGGCAAAGGTATCGGCCTGCTTATCCGACATTGCTGCCTGGATGTCCAACCGCCACCTGAAACTGAACATGTCCAAGACCGAGCTTATCGTCTTTCCACCAAAACCCACTTCTCCTCTTCCTCCACTTTCTATCTCAGTTGATAACACCCTCATCCTCCCCGTCTCATCTGCCCGCAACCTCGGAGTCATCTTTGACTCCTCTCTCTCCTTCTCTGCGCATATCCAGCAGATAGCCAAGACCTGTCGCTTCTTCCTCTTTAACATCAGCAAAATTCGCCCTTTCCTCTCTGAACACACCACCCGAACTCTCGTCCACGCTCTCATTACCTCTCGCCTGGACTACTGCAACTTACTCCTCACCGGCCTCCCACTTAGCCATCTATCCCCCCTTCAGTCTGTTCAGAACTCTGCTGCACGTCTCATATTCCGCCAGAACCGATATACTCATATCACCCCTCTCCTCAGGTCACTTCACTGGCTTCCGATCAGATACCGCATTCAATTCAAGCTTCTCCTTCTTACCTACAAATGCACTCAGTCTGCTGCCCCTCACTACCTCTCTACCCTCATCTCCCCTTACGTTCCCGCCCGTAACCTCCGTTCACAGGATAAATCCCTCCTCTCAGTACCCTTCTCCACCACTGCCAACTCCAGGCTCCGCTCATTCTGCCTCGCCTCACCCTATGCTTGGAACAACCTTCCTGAACCCTTACTCCAAGCCCCCTCCCTGCCCGTCTTCAAGTCTTTGCTTAAAGCCCACCTCTTCAATGCTGCGTTCGGCACCTAACCCTTACCGTTCAGTGAATCCAGACTGCCCCAATTTGACTGCCCCTATCGGACCGACCGTTCACTTGTCTATTAGATTGTAAGCTCTTTGAGCAGGGACTGTCTCTCTTTGTTAAATTGTACAGCGCTGCGTAACCCTGGTAGCGCTCTAGAAATGTTAAGTAGTAGTAGTAGTAGTGTTAAGAGGGTGACACAGCAGTAGAATTTTATGGTTTATAATGGACTAGAAAACTCAGATTTTTGTCAAGTCCTGTCTGGTGGGTGTCAAAATATTTAATCATTCTGACTTCAAAGGTTTTACGTTCCTGGATTTGTCTTAAAGTTCCCTTTTAGTATTCTCACCATAAAATCATTGGTACAGTGTTCTGGTTTTGTAAAGTGCTGCCCCACAGAGGTGACATCCTGGCTGGCACTGGCATCTTTCATATGATGTCTATGTAAATTAAATCTCGTCTTCAGCATCTGGCTTGTTTCTCCAATATAGCACCTTTCCTCACATTTTTTACACTGAATGATGTATACCAGATTGGAAGTGAGCATGTAAAATAGTCCTTTATGTTGAATATTTGTCCTTTGTGAATGACTGTGGGGTCCTGTGAAATGTTTTGGCATAGTTTGCAGCTGGATATATTGCAAGGATGTGTGCCATTCTCTTCTTTTTCAGTTTCTGTTGGGAGCTTACTTCTGATTAGCTTGTGTTTTAAGTTGGGTGGCTGTCGGAAGGCCAGCACTGGTGGGGATGGGAATATTTCTTTCAGTAATTCATCCTCCTGGAGTAGTGGCTGTAGATCTTTTATGATTTTTCTCATTTTTTCTAGCTCTGGGTTGTATGTCACTACAAGAGGGATTCTGTCTACTCTCTATTCTATCTGCAAAATTTCCCATTTAAAGTTCTTTACATGCAGACTCAGCCCAGGTCACGGTGTAGCTGGGTGTCTTGCCAGCATGTTCTCACTACAATTACTCTGTTCTTTATCTAGATTAGAAACACATTTGATCATTTCCTCAAAAGAAAAAGAATAAATAGAAATCATTTGTGACGGTAATTCTCAGATGCTTGTTCAGGGTTGGTCATTAGGACCAGGGGTTAATCTTCCAGCAGACTGTACAAGAAAGAGCTTTACCTAATGGTGACAGCTCTGACCTGTATTCCTGTCTCTGCTTTCTGGGGTGAACCTTCAGGACACTGCTCAGTGGTGAGGTAGCTGGGACAGAGTTCAAATGTTCAGCATCAGGAGACTCACATCTCAGCTCATAACTTTAACCAGATGGATTTAGGTGAACTTTCAGCTGCGACCTAACCAGCTAAGCTGCAGACTCATAGGAACCAGCTCTGGGGTGCTGTGTGAACACCCCAGTACTGAGAAAACTCCTTGACTTTGTCCAGAGAAGGGTCATTTCCAATTGGGTTTAGCACCCCCAATAATTTTAAAAAGTTAGCTGCTATGGCTGCTGTTGAATCCTTTCCTAATGTTTGGTGCTTATAGTATAACCAGCAAGAGCAGGGGTGAGCAACCTTTATACACCGAGGGCACTTGAATGTCTGTACTATTCCTGACGGGCTGCAACGTTACCTAGTGTCGGAACTGAAAATGCACAAGAGCTCCACAGACCTACTGTGATAAATAAAGAAATAAGTAAAGGGAAAGGGAAATGATATACATTCAAAGCGGTTTACAAATATTCAGGTACTTATTTTGTACCAGGGGCAATGGAGGGTTAAGTGACTTGCCCAGAGTCACAAGGAGCTGCAGTGGGAATTGAACTCGGTTCCCCAGGATCAAAGTCCACTGCACTAACCACTAGGCTACTCCTCCACTCATTCCACCAATAAGAGCCAACCTCATCAGTGATGTCACAATGGCTTGATTGCCCGATACTTGGCTCACTTCTGATATTGTGATGTCATAAGGGAAAGGGAAATGGGACTTGATATACCGCCTTTCTGAGGTTTTTGCAACTACATTCAAAGCGGTTTACATATATTCAGGTACTTATTTTGTACCAGGGGCAATGGAGGGTTAAGTGACTTGCCCAGAGTCACAAGGAGCTGCAGTGGGAATTGAACTCAAATGTAGCTGAAATCAATGGAAACATAGAGTGATATTCTGGAAGCATTTGTGACATACGGTATTTTTAAATTGCCAAAACTCTGGTGAATGATGTTTTCTGTGTATACGTCCCACGGTCACGTGGGCCACTTAAAATTCAGGTCCCCCTCCCTCAGCTAAGGTTATGTCTGCTATTTGTTCACTCAGACAGAGCTGGCTAGTGCTAAGAATCACATTAGCCAGCTAAAGGGCCCTTTTACAAAGTCAGATCTGGCTACTTAACTCTGTAGTGAGGAAGTCAGTTGCTCTTGAAAATCGACCCCTGTGTGTTGTACTTATTGTTTGAATTTGAAGGGCCTCAGCATTGAGTGACCTTCTCTTAAAAAAATGATCCAGAGTGAGACTCAAACAAAGGAACAATAACTTTCTGATGAATTTCACTTAATTTGTCCCCTGAAAGAAGCAGAACATAGCTTGAACTTTGTATGGACCATACATTTCGGAAATAGCCATAATCTGACAAAGACTCCACACTGGCAACGTCATATACGAATTGATCTGAGGCAGCTCAGCTGAACAAGTCAGTACATTAAGAAGGACCCTATAAACAGTGAGCAGACTTGTACATGTTGTTTCCTTGCAGAAATGTTGGCTTTTATCCCTGTTGCAGACGCATATGGCCTGAGAAATAATGAGATAACAAAGTGCAGAAGCCCCTTGCTTCCCCCCCTCCCTCACCAAACATGTAGAGAAGTTTATGTGAAGTGCAAAAGTGTTGAAAGCTCTCACCCCCTCTAAAGGGCTCTTACCTCCCATCTCCCATAGCATCCCTAGTCCCTTTTCCCAGTCTCCACTCAGATAGTTTCTGTTGGAAGATTGTTCCAGATGCTTTACTGTTTGACCTCAGGGGCCAGTGCCCAGGGGAAAGGAGAGCAAATGGCAAAGTTCCCCAGCAGTCTGCTTGTGCAGAAAGACACCTGCAGAGCACTTTCTGAACTGGTGAATTTGACAGAATGTCATGAAATGAAAATGTTCCCTTTCACACATCTGTATCTATTAAGTGCTCTTGGAACCTTGTCTGATTTTCCAGCTGTGCTCCAGGGACCAGTCACAGCTTCTAAAGCAATGAATGGATAGAGGGTAAGCCCTTGGCAGAGACCGTGTCACCATTCATGCTCAAATTCTGTAACGCTGCCAGTGACAAGGGTGTAGGGGGGTGGGGTAGGGGGAGGGTAAGCAAGAAGAAGAAAATGGTAACAACTTGTTTTACTAAGGTTAGTTTTAGCTACTGCAGGGAAAAACTTTCAAAGGAAAACTGTTCCCTCTCAGGGCCTGATGCACGATGGTTACCAGACAGTTTTCACTGCCTCCAGCCGGTTTAGCGAGGACGATATAAAGTGAGCGATGCACAAAGGGATTCTGTGGGCTCTTTTCCATCCGCAGTGGCAGCCAATGGGAATCACTGATTAGTGTTTAAATGTGCATTCTGTGGGAAGCACAGCCGTTTGCAAGTGATGCACAGCAAGGACTGCCTACCTTTAGCACGCAACATTTACCGGGAGGTCTGGAGCGGCCGTAAGCGGTGGAGTCTTGTCACTTTTGTGCAAGTGGTTGTCTCTGTCGCAACTCTGCACAGCACAGCCAGTTGGGGGGCGGCTCCGGCAGTTGACGGGGGGGGGGGGGGGGGGGAGGAAGGAAAGCAGCTACCTCCTGCTACTGCTGATCTCCCTAATCTGTGCCCCGACCCACATTTTTGCTATATTTTCTTGCCTGAAGCCCCAGCAGCAAGTAGATTGATGCCATCTCCTTGCCAAAGCAGCAGCAGAGGTGTCTTGGGGGAGGGAGGAGAGAGAAGGCAGCTTTCCATAAATATTTAGCTGCAGATATTTTGGGTAATCTTCCGCTGGCATGCTGAACGCCCCGGAACACATCTTCCCACAGAACTTTTTGAAGAAAAAAAAAGCTACATCTGGCTCTCATACATGTAGCTTGTATGAGCGTATGAAAGCCATGTTCTGAGCATGCACAGGGCAGCCACGCTTAGCGATTGACTGTTCTGCATGTGCGCAGCTTAGAGACTGGTTTCCCTCTACCAAGCTGCTCGCTGTTTTTGCGAGCTGCTCATTTGCATGCGATTCCCTTTGAGAATCTCTCGCTATTTTCAGCTCAGTAACGTTTACCAAGGATCTCAACGAAGATGGATGTTTCAGGGGACTTTCGTGCATCTGCCCCCAGTCTTGTACAGCTTTTGAAATATCACCTGTCACTAATGGAAAATGCCTGTGTGAAGCCCGACTATTGCAATGCCTTCTATATTGTCCTGCAGTATAAGATCACACATAGGCTGCGATTTATTCTGAAGAACACCAGAAATTTCATGAATAGCTTTTGTCACGCGAGTGTGAGATTTTTGTTACATTAGTTGTGTTGACTCCCTACTATCTAGAGGCCTAAGTTTAAACTTACGGCCCTTACGTTCTGGGGGATAAACAGTAATGGAGGTGGATATTTGCTGGTAACCTTGAGTGGGTTACGCTGGATGGGCCAAGCACTGAAGATGCTACAGAGCTAAGAACTGTGTCTGCCCTGTGGGTTTTGGATTTGGAACTCACTTGAATATCAGGACACTTTGATAAAATTCTTCTAATCCCTGGGCTCTCTGTCTTCTTTTCCCCCTGCTTCTTATGCAGGTATACGTCTATGGAAAATAATGAGCCTAGATCTGAAAATACAATCTATTTTTCTAATCTTTCCCAAAATATGAACCTTCTGACCAAATGTGACACACTAAGGAGCCCTGCACGCATTTTTAACCAGAGGGAGGGAAGGCAATTTTCATTTTCAGACATACCATTTTCTCTCGGTGAATCACCACAAAAATGTTCCTTCCCAAGCACAGCTGTATAAAGCAAACAGGAGGCCTGGACGGAGGGAGAGAGGAGGGGGTGGATAGGAGGGAGGTTTCCCTTCCCTTGTGTCTCCTTAGGTTCACTGCCCTCAGGTTCGGATACCCTTTTTTCCTCAGGGTTCAAACATTGCAGGAGAAGGCACATGGGAAACGTCTTCCTGATAAGTAAGTCATACTGTGTTCAGGATATAAGACATTCTTTGCCATATGATTTAATCTGAAACACATTCTCTGTGCTCTTTGATGGTTTTATCGTATTGTACTAGATATTAAAAAAATAAATCAATCATGTAGCCGGAACGGTGTGTCTGGATGAATTAGCTGCAAGCGAAATAATGATCCCAGGCAATGGGCAGGCGACCAGTACCAGGGTTTCTCATTTGTCTGAGAAGCTTCGGCTGCCTCTGAGCACTACCAGGAAAACTTTAGGCCCAAATGTATCCCATTTGCTCCCACAGACACATGAAGGGGTAAAACCCTCTTCACTACATCCAGTCCATAAATGTGAATAATGTTGGATATGTACGGTTCAAGATTTCCTCATATGCATACAAAATTTATTTATAATTGTATTTATTTATAACATTTATAACCCGCCTAAACTTAAGCGGGTAACAATGTAACATTCACAATTTCTTATATAATACAAACAATAACAATACTCACTGTGTCACAACCAGAAACTTTAAAAAGTCTCGCCACCAGATATTAAAAGGCCTGAACAAAAAAAATGAGACCTCAGAAACTTCTTTAAATGCCCTGCATTAGTACAGTAATGTAGATAGCACACACACACACACACACACACACAAATTCATACACAAACACACACACAAATTCATACACAAACACACACACACATATATATATATATCTATACATATCTATCTATCTATCTATCTATCTATCTATCTATATATATATAAATTCATACACACACATAAATACACAAATTCATACACACACACATACACATATACACACAAATTCATGATAAACACACACATACACAAATTCATATACACACATACACAAATTCATACCCAAACACACACACATATATATATAAATTCACACATACATACATACACATACACATAAATTTACAAACACACACATCTCCAGATAATCTATTACTGATAGGTGACATTAATCTCCATTTAGACAAACTTGAAAACCCACATACTAAAAGATCTCTACATTTCCTTAAAACTTGGCAATTCTCTACTCCCTTAGGAAATTCTTCCTACAACAAAGGCCATCAATTGGATCAATTAACATACCAATTTACTGATCCAACAAATTTCTTTGGGGGTCTTTACTAAAGCTTAGCTTCAGTTATCTGCAGCATGACCCATTTTATTCCTATGGTCCCTGCCACAGATAACTTGAGCTAAGCTTTAGTAAAAGACCCCCTTTATTTCTAATCTTGTATGGACCCCTGTCCCATGGTCCGATCATAATAAATATAAATCAATTTATGCATCTAGCTTCTCCTACATCAGCACACAACTGTGGAACGCTCTACCAAAAGCCATAAAAACAATGTTCGATTTGGTAGACTTCATCACTAAAGACCAAACTGTTCAAAAAGACTTATCTAAAGGATCCTTCACAAATGACCTGATATCTACCGTACATTTTTACCAGAACAAGATAATATTGAACTCTTTTATTTGTTACTTCATTTATATTATCACTATTGAACGTTATACGTTACCCCTTGATCTCTTATACCTGTAAGGAATTGTTTATCTACTTATAATGTATTTTATATTCTCTGTACTTTAATATTATAATATTCTGTATTTCTCAGTCCAAAATGGCAGTCACCATTACGGCATAATGTAAGCCACATTGAGCCTGCAAATGGGTGGGAAAATGTGGGATACAAATGCAGCAAATAAATAAATAAATAAATAAATAAAAAGTTATCTTTAACCCTACACTGGAAAGAAGACACAAATAAATCAAGAATAAAAGCTCAGGTCTCCTCCTTCAAATCAAGAGATAAAATTGATCCCCCCACCTTCTCGTCCAAAATACCTTTTGACCAATTAGGATCCATTTCTCAGTCATCAAACTTCATATGTGACTGGGACACTATCCAGCTTATAATCGAACGAGAAAAACGCCCAAGTTCCGACCTAAATCGGGAGATGGGCGTTTATCTCACAAAAACGAATAAAGCGGTATAATCGAAAGCCGATTTTGGACGTTTTCAACTGCACTCCGTCGCGGATGCGGACAAAGTTGATGGGGGCGTGTCAGAGGTGTGGCGAAGGCGGAACTGGGGCGTGGTTATCTGCCGAACAGAGATGGGTGCATTTCACAGATAATGGGACAAAAGTATGCGTTTTTAGCTAGAATTTAGGGCACTTTTCCTGGACCCTGTTTTTTCACGAATAAGGCCCCAAAAAGTGCCCTAAATGACCAGATGACCACTGGAGGGAATCGGGGATGACCTCCCCTGACTCCCCCAGTGGTCATAAACCCCCTCCCACCACAAAAAATGATGTTTCACAACTTTTTATTTTGACCCTCAAATGTCATACCCACCTCCCTGGCAGCAGTATGCAGGTCCCTGGAGCAGTTGTTAGGGGGTGCAGTGGACTTCAGGCAGGTGGACCCAGGCCCATCCCCCCCCTACCTGTTACAATTGTGCTGCTTAATGCTTAGTCGTCCAACCCCCCCCGAACCCACTGTACCCACATGTAGGTGCCCCCCTTCACTCCTTAGGGCTATAGTAATGGTGTAGACTTGTGGGCAGTGGGTTTTGAGGGGGATTTGGGGGGCTCTACACACAAGGGAAGGGTGCTATGCACCTGGGAGCTCTTTTACCTTTTGTTCTGTTTTTGTAAAAGTGCCCCCTAGGGTGCCTGGTTGGTGTCCTGGCATGTTAGGGGGACCAGTGCACTACGACTCCTGGCCCCTCCCACGAACAAATGCCTTGGATTTATTCGTTTTTGAGCTGGGCGATTTCATTGTCCATTATCGCTGAAAAGCAAAAACGCCCAGCTCACAACTTGGCGAATAAAACATGGACGTCTAATTGTTTCGAAAATACGCTTGGGTCCGCCCCTTCACGGACCCGTTCTCGGAGATAAACGCCCATGGAGATAGGCGTTTCTGTTCGATTATGCCCCTCTATATGCTTAGACCTTTTAAATGATAGAGCTCCCGCAAAAACAAAGATTAGACCTGCCAAAAATAAAACTGTCTCCATGGTTAAATGATGAACAATTAAAGGAAAAAGATCATGCAGGCTTCTAGAAAGAATATGGTCCGAAGCAAAAACAGAAGACTACTGGAACAACTGGTGAAAAGTAATAAAAGAATGCAAATATAAAATTTAAAAAGCCAAAAAGTTCTGCTAAATATGTAGTTGGGTTCACGTTAAATACCAGAATTCGGATTTTAGGCCAATTTCAATGCTGAAACCAAAATTCTGTTACCCCTCTACACATTTATTATTTGTTTATTAGGATTTATTTACCACCTTTTTCAAAACGTTTATCCGAGCGATGTACAGCAAAAATGAGTTGAACGCAGGCAACAATTACAGCAGTAAAAATATTCAAATAACAGTACGTAGTATAACAATTATGCAATGAGGTGTAAGTGAGGGTGGAACATATAGAAAATAAGATAGAGTAATAGGAATTAGAAAATAAGGGGATTAAGGTCAAGAACAATCGCATGTGAAGTCTGAAAGGTGCATGAATGTCATCTCAGCTAGGGTAGGAGTTGGATAAGCAAGTCATGTGTGTGTGACTAGCTAGTTTGCATTTATTTATTTGTTGCATTTGTATCCCAAATTTTCCCACCTATTTGCAGGCTCAATGTGGCTTACATTGTTCCGTCATGGCGATCGCCATTTCCGGAATGAGAGATACAAAGTGGTATTGCATTAAAGTTCATAAATGTTGAAATAAATTATAAAGTAAGTTAAACAGTACATTTCAGGCGTGAGAGATAAGGGAGTAATGCATTAACGTTCATTAGTGACAAATTGATTGAAGCAAACAGGTATAGAGAGTTTGATTTTGTCTGGTTCTGGTAGAATTTTGATGGCAGGTCATTTATGAAGGATCATTATGGTTAAGTCTTTTATAAAACACAAGGGGTGAGAATGATCTCAGCTAGGGTAGGAGAGGATAAGTGAGTCCTGTTACACAATGTGCAGCTGCTGTTAGTCCTTGTATGTGACTAGCAAGGTTGGGGAAAGGGAATGGGAGTTGAGATACTGCCTTTCTGTGGTTTGTATAACTACAATCAAAGCAGTTTTTCATGGTATATTCAGGTACTTATTTGTACCAGGGGCAATGGAGGGTTAAGTTACTTGCCCAGAGTCACAAGGAGCTGCAGTGGGAATCGAACTCAGCTCCCCAGGATCAAAGTTCACTGCACTAACCACTAGGCTACTCCTCCACTCATTCCACCAATAAGAGCCAACCTCATCAGTGATGTCACAATGGCTTGATTGCCCGATACTTGGCTCACTTCTGATATTGTGATGTCATAAGGGAAAGGGGGAAAGGGAAATGGGACTTGATATACCGCCTTTCTGAGGTTTTTGCAACTACATTCAAAGCGGTTTACATATATTCAGGTACTTATTTTGTACCAGGGGCAATGGAGGGTTAAGTGACTTGCCCAGAGTCAGAAGGAGCTGCAGTGGGAATCGAACTCAGTTCCCCAGGATCAAAGTCCACTGCACTAACCACTAGGCTACTCCTCCACTCATTCCACCAATAAGAGCCAACCTCATCAGTGATGTCACAATGGCTTGATTGCCCGATACTTGGCTCACTTCTGATATTGTGATGTCATAAGGGAAAGGGGGAAAGGGAAATGGGACTTGATATACCGCCTTTCTGAGGTTTTTGCAACTACATTCAAAGCGGTTTACATATATTCAGGTACTTATTTTGTACCAGGGGCAATGGAGGGTTAAGTGACTTGCCCAGAGTCAGAAGGAGCTGCAGTGGGAATCGAACTCAGTTCCCCAGGATCAAAGTCCACTGCACTAACCACTAGGCTACTCCTCCACTCATTCCACCAATAAGAGCCAACCTCATCAGTGATGTCACAATGGCTTGATTGCCCAATACAGTTCCCCAGGATCAAAGTCCACTGCACTAACCACTAGGCTACTCCTCCACTCATTCCACCAATAAGAGCCAACCTCATCAGTGATGTCACAATGGCGTGATTGCCCGATACTTGGCTCACTTCTGATATTGTGATGTCATAAGGGAAAGGGGGAAAGGGAAATGGGACTTGATATACCGCCTTTCTGAGGTTTTTGCAACTACATTCAAAGCGGTTTCCATATATTCAGGTACTTATTTTGTACCAGGGGCAATGGAGGGTTAAGTGACTTGCCCAGAGTCACAAGAAGCTGCAGTGGGAATCGAACTCAGTTCCCCAGGATCAATGTCCGCTGCACTAACCACTAGGCTACTCCTCCACTCATTCCACCAATAAGAGCCAACCTCATCAGTGATGTCACAATGGCTTGATTGCCTGATACTTGGCTCACTTCTGATATTGTGATGTCATAAGCGAAAGGGGAAAAGGGAAATGGGACTTGATATACCGCCTTTCTGAGGTTTTTTGCAACTACATTCAAAGCGGTTTACATATATTCAGGTACTTATTTTGTACCAGGGGCAATGGAGGGTTAAGTGACTTGCCCAGAGTCACAAGGAGCTATGGTTGGAATTGAACCCAGTTCCTCAGGATCAAAGTCCACTGCACTAACCACTAGGCTACTCCTCCACTTGCAACATTCCATGTAGAATCTCAAATAGGGAAAGGGAAATGAGACTTGATATATCGCCTTTCTGTGGTTTTTGCAACTACATTCAAAGTGGTTTACATGATATATACAGGTACCTATTTGTACCTGGGGCAACAGAGGGTTAAGTGACTTGTCCAGAGTCACAAAGAGCTACAGTAGGAATCAAACCCAGTTCCCCAGGCTCAAAGTCCACTGCACTAACTACTAGGCTACTCCTCTACAGTACAATACATAAGGGATGAGAATGATCTCAGCTAGGGTAGGACTGGACCAGATTGTCCTGCTACACAGTATGTGCTGTTGGTGTTATTATTTGTGTTTGTGCAACCAGAAAGTTAGTTGCTTCTTCCGTTAAAGACTTTGGAGAACAGTCTAGCTTCCACCTGCTTTCTGAAGTACAGACAGCCTTGTGTTGAGCGAAGCCTTTCTTGGAGTGACTTCCAGAGTGTGGGGGCTACTCCAGAGAAGGTTTGCTGGTAGGTATCATATCATGTGATATGGAGAGGGTCAGGTTAGGGATACTCCTAGGAGGTAACCTTAGTGACCACCTTGGTCACTGTTCTTCAAGTACTCTCACCTAGTTCCTTTAAGGGTCTTGAAGACCAGGCATATCACTCCTTCCCCACTAATCAACAGCAGTCTCAGGATAACTTAACTGGATAGCTCCCAGGTAGGTCCATGTCAAGGTATTATCTTAATAGATGAATAATAGGATGAATTAGAGGAAACGGAGAAGACCTATCAGTGCAGGTGCTGTAGTCTCTGCCCTGGTCCAGTTTGGCTACTGTAACTGCTCTAGAGCTGTGTGTAATATATTGGGGTCACTCAGTATGTCAGTCCTTTTCCCCTCTTATCTCACAATTCTAAGCCTCCTGGAAATCTGTCTGATGTAGCTGCTCTTTTGCTGTTTATAGCTCAGAAAGGCAACAACCAAATCTTAGTCTGAGGAGGGCAGGGAAGTTCCTTTTAAGAAACCTCAGAAGAGGTTTAGTTCGCTTTCTTGGTAAGTGGACAAACCTAAGTATGTTGTCTTACTATAAATAATATTAAAGACGTAATTGATTCTTGAGACACGAATCCCACTTCCTTGTTGCAAGCTGCCCAAAGTTAAGAACCATCAGGCTCCTGTTCTTTCAGCCAGACACACACATACAGAAAACAGGAACACTGAAACCACATCTTTTGTCCTTAATTGATCACAGTTTCTAGTCATGGTTACCCTTCTGAAGGGGGCATAATTCACTGGAAGTAAAAACATACTTTACTGTACTGTTTTCCAGTGGGGGGGGGGGGGGGGGGGGGGGAGGGGGGAATAGTGGTGCTGCTTAATCTGGAATCTCTGGACCTATTTCCACTGTGGATATGAGAGTGGGGCAGTAAGAATACATGGCAAAGAAAAGAAAGAGGAAACCAAAGTCAGTATGGTGACGGGAACTATTTTTATTTATTTAGATTTTGCTCACACTGCTTTCAGTAGTAGCTCAATGTGAGTTACATTCAGGTGCACTGGGTATTCCTCTGTCATTGGAGGGCTCACAATCTAAGTTTGCAGCTGAGGCAATAGAGGGTTAAGTGACTTGCCCCAAGATCACAAGAAGCAGCAGTGGGATTTGAACTGGCCACCTCTGGATGTTAAGACCAGTGTGCTAACTCAGTGGCGTTCCTAGCCTGGATGACACCCGGGGCGGATCGCCAATGCGACCCCCCCCCCCCCCCCCCCGGGTGCAGCCCCCCCCTGCGAAATGACACATCCCCCCTCAGCAAAATGACCCCCCCCGGGTGCACGCCGCTGGGGGGGTGCTGGGGTGCGCGCCTGTTGGCTCCGAGTTCGCTAACTTCGCTCGTTCGCTTCAGCTCCCTCTGCCCCGGAACAGGAAGTAACCTGTTCTGGGGCAGAGGGAGCTGCAGCGAACGAGCGAAGTTAGTGAACTCGGAGCCAACAGGCGCGCGCTGCGGCACCTCCCAGCGGCGTGCACCCAGGGTGGACCGCCCCCCCCCCTTGGAACGCCACTGTACTAACTACTAGGCCAGTCCTGTACTCCATACCAACTACTGGAACTGTCTAAGGTGGGCGGAGTTGGGAGACCGAAACAGTTGTGGATCTTATGAAAATATGATTGACAGTGTTCTTATGTATGGGAGTGGAGTTTGGATGGTAAAAAAGCATCTGCCCAGAGGCTTAGCTAGGGGTGCAAGGGGAGGGGCCACTTCCCCAAACGGATTTTGAATAAAATGGTGCCTATGCAGATCAGCTCCCCCTGACATCAAACCTGAGAGTGTGGTCTTTGATTGCCCAAACTCCCTCCAGGACCCATGGAGTTGAGGGGGTATCCTGCCCAGCATCAGAAGTAGGGGTTGCATTTGGAGATTGACTTCTGCTGAGGAGCAGAGGTTGCAGTGAGGAGGCTCCTGGGAAGGGAGAGAGAGAGTACCCTCCAAGAGTGGAACAGGGGAGTCTCTCATGAAGAACTTTGTCAAAAGCTTTCTGAAAATCCAGATACACTACATTAACCGGCTCACCTTTATCCACATGTTTATTTACGCCTTCAAAGAAATGAAGCGGATTAGTGAAGCAAGAATTTCCTTGGCTGAACCCACGCTGATTCTGTCCCATTAAACCATAATTTTATTCTTTATAATAGTTTTGTTGCCTAGGTCTGCTTTTCAACAGGTTTTGCAGGTCATTGTCTTAGGTGGGATTTATTTAGGAATGTCTGCAACCTGTCTTCACTCGCTTCAGATTGTGTTGAATTCAGCGGTGCATTTATAGTTCGGTTTATCTAGGTCTGAGCATGTTACAGCATATCTGAAGCATTTGAAATGGTTGCCAATTAGTTATAGAATTCAGTTTAAATTGTTGATGATGGTGCATTGTCCTCTTTATCAAGAGGCCTCTGTTTACTTGAGAGATGCTTGTCCACTGGTAATGCCATCATGGTTCTTGCGGTCAGTTGTGGGTTGTGATCTTACTGTCCCCCATTTGCAGTGTTTTAGTCTGGAACACATGTGGAATGGAGTTGTTTTCTGTGACTGGACCAATTGCATGGAATAAATTGTCACTCCTTATGAAGAAAAGGAAACAGTGGATACAAAAAAATCCTCTCTCAAGTGGTGTCTTCTTAAACAAGTTCTTTATTGCAAAACAATTAAAACAACGACCCGACACGAATCGTGTTTCGGCCGTATAGGCCTGCGTCAGGGGTCTATAAATAAACATAAATACAAATCAATAAACGAACATTTAGATTTCATGTATAACACACTAAAATAAAAACACATATATGTATCAAAAACCCTAAAAATGATGATATAAATATACATGCATAGAGGAACATACTCCTTATGAAGAACCAGTCTCAGTCTACCTTGCTTAGGCGATTAAAGAGCATTTATCGTGCCTGGCTAATTATAAGTATGTATCGTAAAGCCTGTCCTATTTTTTGGATTATATTTTTTGATGGACCCATCTGAGTGATGTTTTTTTTTTTTTTTTGCAATGTTTATATTTTGTATATGTATTATTGTGCATTTTGTTCTACTCTGCCCTGGATAAGGGCAGATTATAAATATTATAAATACTAAAAAATGAAATGAAATAAATTGCAAATACTACCAAGATGTCACTGCTAGCTTGAATTATGTAATACAAATTAGTGTTGTTGATTAATTAATTAATTAATTTATTTATTTCTGGTACATTTATACCCCACATTTTCCCACTAGAACGAGCACAATGTGTTTTACAATGTTGCAAAAGGTTACAATGCAAGGAGGGTAAGGACACGACAGGTCAGAAAGACGGGAAAGAACAGTAGGATTACACAAGGATACACGACTAGAATGAAGTAGCAACGGGTATAGTCTATTTGAGGTAGGTGGGGATTAAGTGTTAGTTGGTAAGATAAGCTTTCGCGAATAAAAATGTTGTTAAGGATTTCTTGAATAGTTGGTGGTTGTCAATCTCCTTTAGATGCCTTGGTAGAACGTTCCAGGACTTTGGGCTGACGTAGGAGAAAGATGATGAAAAAAGTAGCTTATACTTAACCAGCGGCGTAGCGAGGCCGGCTGACACCCGGGGCGGGTTGCCGCTGCGCACCCCCCCCCCCCGGGTGCAGCACGGCGCACCCCCCCGGCGCATGCACCCCCTCCCCTAAGTGCATCATTACCACTGGCGCTCCGCCCCGCCGAGTGCACGTTGTCTCTGGGAGCTGCGTCGGCTCCGTTGGTTCCCTGCTCTCTCTGCCCCGGAACAGGAAGTAACCTGTTCTGGGGCAGAGAGAGCAGGTAATCAGCGGCGCCGACACCCCCCCCCCAGCGTGTGCACCCGGGGCGGACCGCCCCACCACCCCCCCTTCCTACGCCACTGTACTTAACAGACTTGCAGCTTGGATAGTGCAGATTAAGGTAGGATTGAGCAGTTACCGAGGAATTTCTGGATGGTAGATCTATTAAATGTAGCATGTAAGCAGGGGCTTCCCCATATTTTATGTTGTGAGTCAATGAGCAGATTTTGAAGGTAATACAGAGGGGTATAATCGAATGGCGCCTGCGATCTATTTTGGCGGCGGCGCAACAGCTGGCCGGAACCGTATTATCGAAAAAGATTGCCAGCCATCTTTTTTTCCGATAATATGGTTTAGCCCGGCCAAATGCCAGAGTTCGCCGGGTTTAAGATCGCCGGTTTTGTTTTTCAGCGATAATGGAAAGAAATGCCGGCCATCTCCAACCCGGCGACATCCAAGGCATTTGGTCGTGGGAGGAGCCAGCATTTGTAGTGCACTGGTCCCCCTGACATGCCAGGACACCAACTGGGCACCCTAGGGGGCACTTCTAAAAAGTTTTTAAAAATACAAAAAAAGCTCCTAGGTGCATAGCTCCCTTACCTTGTGTGCTGAGCCCCCCAAATCCCCCCCAAACCCACTCCCCACAACTCTACACCATTACCATAGCCTTTATGGGTGAAGGGGGGCACCTACATGTGGGTACAGTGGGTTTTGGGGGGGGGGTTTGGAGGGCTCAACACTTAGCACCACAAGTGTAACAGGTAGGGGGGGATGGACCTGGGTCTGACTGCCTGATGTGCACTGCACCCATTAAAAACTGCTCTAGGGGCTTGCATACTGCTGTCAGGGAGCTGGGTATGACATTTCAGGCTGGTAAAAAAAGGTTTTGATTTGTATTTTTTTTAGTGTGGGAGGGGGTTGGTAACAACTGGGGGACTATGGGGAGGTCATCCCCCATTCCCTCCGGTGGTCATCTGGTCAGTTGGGGCACCTTTTTGAGGCTTGGTTGTGAAAATAAAAGGACCAAATAAACCCGGCGAAATACTGCTTAATGCCGCTTATTTGTTTTCCATTATCCGTGAAAGCCGGCCATCTGGTAGCCACGCCCATGCCTGCCCATGTCCTGCCTTCGCTACACTGCCAACACACCCCCTTGAACTTTTGCCGGCGAGGCAACGGGAAAGCGCCGAACCTGTCAAAAAAGCCGCTTTCGATTATACCGATTTCGCCGCTTTTGAAAGATCGCCGGCCTTCTCCCGATTTATGTCGGGAAATGGCCGGCAATCACTTTCGAAAATAAGCCTGACAGTCTATAATGGGTAGCCAGTGTAGATTAAAATGAAGAGGCTGTGCATGGTCAAAGCGTGATTTGCCTAATATTAGCCTTGCGGCTGTGTTTTGAGCAGTCTGTAACTTTTTCGGAATTGCAGTTAACTATCATGATTAACTAAAATTTTTTAATGGCGATTCAAATTATTATCTGTAATTAATCGGCTGCACTTTTATAAACTTTGCAAATGTTAACTTTTTGCGCGATAACTTTTTTAGCGTGCGCTAAACATTAGCATGCACTGATGATAAAGACACCCGTTATATTCCTATGGGTGTCTCTACTGTTAGCACACACTAATTTTTAGCGCACGCTAAAAAGGTTTGCACGCCTACAGTGCAGGGCCCTGGGTGTTTTTGTAAGTTTTCAGGCTTCTTGCACTATTGTTCACGGAAGCGCACTTTTGTGAAGTCACTTTGAATTTTGTACATGAGATCCTTAGGCAAATGAATTGTAGCCCTAAATTCTGGCCCACAAGTTTTAGATCCTAAATTTAGATTAATTTTCAATCACAAACAGACTTATACCACTTAAATTCAGCTTAAAGGTTTACTAAACTGAGGCACCCGGGTGAAATAGTGAGCATTTTCTTTAAAAATATACCCTCTTGAAATGTATTAAGTTAGTCCAATAGAATTCTGCCCCCTAAAACTAGGTGACTCCTGATAGAATTAGCCCTTGAATGAATAAGTGCTTTTTGAATAAGCACAACATGCCAAAGCCCCTTCAGTATATCTGAAGACTGGAACTCAGGGCTGCATCCTGCCCACTCAGTGCCAGTCTCAAGCCTGGCTTTCTCCCCATCCTGCCCTCAGGGAGGAAACTTTTAATGGAGGTAAGTGGTGAGCAGAAAACTTTGCAAGAACTGCAGGATCGATACTGCTAGCACCGAAAAGCAAGTGAAGGCTTAATTTGATTTCCAGCTACCGCTGCTGTATCTAATTAGACAATACATCAGAATAAATGGCAAACCATAAATAATTCATTTGACATTCATTGCAATAACAAATGTGGGGGTGATATCTAATTCCATTGGATGACAGCATTAATTTCTACTTGTTGTAATGTGCTCCCCTTAATTAAAGGAAGGCTCTGATTAAGGTTCAGTGGTCCCTGTTTGGGCTGGCACAGCCTGTTCTGGCTGCCAGTTTCTGCACAAGAGATTTTACACCGATTCACTATCTTCACATTTGCAACGTGCCTGGAATAACTTGGCCTTGCCGAACACAATTTTTAAAAGCTACAACCTTTTTTTTAACAAAGGCCCCCTGATAACGCACTATAACATTATTTATAGTTTAGGTTTGCCTAAAATCTTTAGCCAAACAAGATCCAACATGCTCTGCAGTCATATTACTTCAGAAACGTGAAAGCAGCCATCTCAGGGGTGGGAGGCCACAGCAGCCTTTCCAGCTGCATGACAGCTTGGGAAAGGAAAGGGAAGCAAAGAGCAATCAGGGTATTATCCCCACTCACTCATCTTAGAGTTCTGGGGACCTAAAGTGACTTACTCGGAGCAGAGCAGTGGATTAGAACTGAGGCACAGGAACAACCCCCAAACCGCTGAGTCAGAGATAGAGCTGAGAACAAGGACTGAGATAGAAGGATAGAAAGTGACATGCACAGGGCTGGGATAGTGGCTGTCTGGCATAGTAACAAAATGAGCCCACCTCAGACTGAAGAGCTGGGGAGGGGGAGAAGCCGAAGGAGGCCCTTCCTCATATTCTGATAAGGAAGGAAGGATTGCTACACACAATGCGTTTTTTTCTAGCGAAAAAGGTGCCAGTACTCAAATGCCAGGCCACCCTTCAAGGGTGGGGTAATCACTGAGGGACCCATCCCACAATAGCCAGGCCCCCTGCAACCAGTCACAGAATCTATGACAAGGCAGAATTGGTGTGTAGAGCCTGAGTTCTTTCATTATAACTTGGGGTTTGATGGGTCAGTTTTAGCAGACAATGGAAAAGGTGCCGGTACTCAGTACCCCCAAGTACCCCCTCAAAAAAAGCCCTGGGTACACAGGTCACAGACATACCAAGTCACACACATTTGGCATGTTACGCATGCATTGTGACTTGGATTGGCCACTGTTGGAAGCAGGATACTGGGCTAGATGGACCATTGGTCTGACTCAGTATGGTTATTCTTATTAGGCTCCCGACTCCAGCTCACACGGAAAAGCCTCCTCCTGTCACACATTGAGAGGAAGCGACTTTGGTGTCTGGTCAGGCAGTAGCAATCCCCCAATCACTGCTTCCTGTGCCATCTCTGTGGTTTAAAAGAGTGGCTGCAAACTCTCGTGAGACTATAGCAAGAGGTCGTAGCCACCATTTTAAGCCGTGGAGCCGGCATGGGTAGCAGCGGCTGGGGATCGATGCTGCTCAACAGTACCCTAGACCACCAAGGCAAGGAGTCCGAGTGAAAGATGCCTACATGGGATGTGGGGGGGGGGGGGGGGCTACAGTGAGAGATGCCTGCATGGGATGGGGGGATAGAAGTGAGAGGTGCCTGCATGGGATGGGGGGGGGGGCAGAAGGGTGCCTGCATGGGATGGGGGGGCAGGAGTGAGAGGTGCTGCATTGGGGGAGGCAAGGAGGGAGAGGGGTGCTGGACAGGTAGGCAAGAGAGATCCAATGAGGGGGTGAGGAAGAAAGAGGATGTAAAGAGGGAAGGAGGTGCTGGACTTTGGGGGGGGGGGGGGACAAGGAAAGAGAGAGGTGCCAGGACCTATGTGGAAAGAAGGACGAGGGGAGGTGCTGGTTCTGCAAAGGGGAGACAGAACAGCAGTGAGTGAAGAGAGAGGAACACTTGCTGGACCCCTGGGGGGGCAGATGGAGGAAAGAGAGGGGAGAGATGTTGGCCGAGGGAAGAAAAAGAGAGAGAGTGAGAGAGAGAGAGAGAGAGAGAGAGAGAGAGAGAGAGAGAGAAAGAAAGAGAGAGAGAGAGAGTCTGGCACTTGTGGGGGGGGGGAGGGGAAATAGGGACACAGAAATAGGAGATGCTCAACATGATGCAGAGAGAAGAAGGATGGTGGACATGGAGAGAAAAGTGCCAAATGGTCAAGTAGACTCTAGCAAGACAGGTTAGAGAAGAAAGAAGAATGCAGAAAACAGAGACTAGGACCAACATTAAAAAAGAGAATTTTATTTTCTAATTATTGATTGGAATATGTCCGTTTTTGGAATGTGCATCTGCCAGATGTAGTTTTAGATCTGGCTGAGACCCGCAAGAAAAACCTCACTCGTAGGCCTTTAATGGTACATGGGAACTTAAAGGCAGGTATTGAATAATGAAGAAAGAGCTTCCTTCATGTAGAAGTTCTGTTCAGAGTCAGTCTAAATGTACCAACATTGTCCAATTCTGTTGTATATATTTATTTCTTCTTAAAGTCTGTATGCTTTTTTTTTTAATTAAATCATTGTCTCCTGGCTGAGTATTTATATGAGTGTGGTTTTATTATGAATGCAAACAATATACCACCAAAATACAGTAGCCAGCAGCACACTATTAGCTGCCAAGTTGTTACACCCTGTTACACTCCTCCAGAGGTGCAGCCTGCTTGCACAGGGTATGGGCATTCGAGGATACGGTGGCCATCTTGGATGTGGGATAGGGCGGCCATCTTGGAGATGGGTGTCTCAGGCTGTGGCAGCCACCTTGAAGTTGGGCAGCTTCAGGAAGGAAGCCCATATTTGGGCGTACAGCATCTCCTCTGATGGGGGCAGCCATCTTGGAAGAGCTGCACATGTTTGAGCCTAATTCCTACACTATTTAAAGCCCTGCCACCAGTCCTTCCATACTTTGACTTCTAGTGGTTAGAGGTCGTGGTCTACGTCTGTGTTCTACAGCCGGCTATCTTTGTTCCTGTGATTCCTGTGTACCAGACCCTGGATTGTTGCCTGACTACGCGCTGTGTTGCTGCCTGCCTAGACCTCGGACTGTTTCTCTG
The DNA here is from genome assembly GCF_901765095.1 of Microcaecilia unicolor. Taxonomy (NCBI): domain Eukaryota; kingdom Metazoa; phylum Chordata; class Amphibia; order Gymnophiona; family Siphonopidae; genus Microcaecilia; species Microcaecilia unicolor. The sequence continues at coordinate 4,565,734 of NC_044038.1, forward strand.
ACTATTTGCTGCGCTGCTGATTCCTTTACTCCTGGACGGTGTCTGCTCTCCCTGCCTGTCGGGTCAGTGGCCGTGCAACCCCGCCGGTTCCGGAAGTCCTGGTGGCCGCCTGCACCTGGGGGCTCAACTCCCGGGGAATGGCGGTCGCTCCCCAGGTGAAGCTAGGGGTTGTCTGGCTGCCTGACCGAGTGTGGTGTCACTCCATCTTCGCCGTGCTCAGTCGGGGCATAAGGGCTCACATTCCCAGACATAACACAAGTTCATACAAAATTAATTATGTTTAGTGGAAAATAAATCTGTTGGCTGCCTGCTATGTGAATATTCCACCATTGTTTCATTATTGCTACCAAGTATTACATATTATGGGCATTTGCTTTAAACTTTGATTGTTTCAATTCATTTATGCAGACCTTACATGCACATGGTACTGCTTGTTAAACCAAAAGGCAAAACCTAAGGATGGTTAAACAATCTGGAATAAACTGTGTTGGACTGTAGAAGTTGTTTACGTTTGCAATGTGAGTATGGATGCCTGTTCTGGTGTGTGCATATGATAATGTTTAAATAACCGTCTATACTTATGGCTATGATTTCTGAACATGTGGCATCATTAAAGGACAGGTTTTTAAATGCCCAGCTGGGTATTTATTTATTTATTGCATTTGTATCCCACATTTTCCCACCTATGTATGGTAATCTCATCTTTGTTAAATGCTTCAGACATATTCATTGACTTGCTCACATGATGTTACTGAATTCTACGTTACATTACAATTACATTACAATATCGTTCTACACCGCTGATACCTTCAGGTTCTTAGCAGTTTACAATAATTAAAACAGAGAATCTTATTAAAAAAACTAATTTTAACAAACTTCTTAAAAAGATCCTTTATCCTTCATCTTTTAAGGCACTGTCTATCCAACTGGATGGTGATGATGGCACATGGGAAAACAAGTTTGGTCCAGTGAAGATTAACTCAAAATAGCCTGTTCCTTAGCTGGGGCTCTAGTATTATCATATTGAAAATGTGACCACACCGTGCCTTTGTGGTTATGTTTCACTAATAAGCTAAATGATTAATGGCTTTCTTGAAAGCTTTATATAACCTTTGGATGCATAACTAGGAACAAAAACACACACTTATATATGCAATTTCACAATTCCTCATGTACAGCCACAAAGCAGCCTTTTAGGGTGGACAGTGTTCACAATGAGCTCCTTTTATTATCGACCAGATAGAAGAGATAAGAGTTTTCAGTTTTGGCACAGTATAAGTCAGGACAAGAACAAAATCAAACCAATTTAGGGGCCCTTTTACAGAGCAGCAGTAAGCCCAGGCTTACCGCTCACTCTTCTGGAGCTACCGCTGGTCCAACGTGGTTGCCAGCGGTAGTCCTGCCCTGAGTGTGTGCCATTTCTGAAGGAAAAAGAAAACCCCATAAATGGCTTGTGCGGCAATAAGCTGGCGGTAATTGAGCATTGCTGCGTGCTGCCCAGTTACCTCCGGGTTAGTGCGGGAGCCCTTATTGCCACCTCAATGGGTGGAAGATGGCCACACAGTTAGATATTTATTGTCAGGGTTCTTATTTGTCCCATGCCCAATTACAAGAGTTAACTCAAGTGCAAATAATTACATAAGTATTGCCATACTGGGACAGACTGAAGGTCCATCAAGCCCAGCATCCTGTTTCCAACAGTGGCCAATCCAGGTTACAAGTACCTGGCAAGATCCTAAAACAGTACAATAGATTTGATGCTACTTATCCTAGAAATAAGCAGTGGATTTTTCCAAGTCCATCTTAATAATGTTTTATGGACTTTTCTTTTAGGAAACTATCCAAACATTTTTTTAAACCATGCTAAGCTAACTGCTTTTACTACATTCTCTGGCAATGAATTCCAGAGTTTAATTTACATGTTGAGTGAAGAAATATTTTCTCTGATGCGTTTTAAATTTACTACTTTGTAACTTCATTGCTTGTCCCCTAGTCCTAGTATTTTTGAAAAGAGTAAACAAGCGATACACGTCTACCCGTTCCATTCCACTCATTATTTTATAGGCCTCTATCAAATCTCCCCTCAGCCATCTCTTCTCCAAGCTGAAGAGCCCTAGCTAGTTTAGCCTTTCCTCACAGGGAAGTCATCTCATCCCCTTTATCATTTTTGTCGCCCTTCTCTGTACCTTTTCTAATTCCAGTATATCTTTTTTGAGATGCGGTGACCAGAATTGCACACAATATTCGAGATGCGGTCGCACCATGGAGCGATACAAAGGCATTATAAGATCCTCATTTCTGTTTACCATTCCTTTCCTAATAACACCTAACATTCTATTTGCTTTCTTAGCTGCCACCACACACTGAGCAGAGGGTTTCAACTTACATCAACAATGACACCTAGATCCCTTTCTTGGTCTGTGACTCCTAACATGGAACCTTGCATGACGTAGCTATAATTCAAGTTCCTCTTTCCCACATGCATCACTTTGCACTTGCTGACATTAAACGTCGTCTGCCATTTAGACTCCCAGTCTTGTAAGGTCCTCTTGTAATTTTTCATAATCCTCCCGCAATTTAACGACTTTGAATAACTTTGTGTCATCAGCAAATTTAATTTCCTCTGGAGTCTTTCATGAGGTACTTTGTCAAACGCCTTTTGAAAATCCAGATACACAATATCAACCGACTCACCCTTATCTACATGTCTGTTCACCCCCTCAAAGAAATGCAATAGATTGGTGAGGCAAGATTTCCCTTCACTAAATCCATGTTGGCTTTGTCTCATTAATCCGTGCTTTTGAATATGCTCTGTAATTTTGTTCTTTATAATAGTCTCTACCATTTTGCCCGCACTGACATCAGGCTCACCGGTCTATAATTTACCAATTTTTTCAGCTTCATGATCTCTTGTTAGGGGCCAATGTCAAACTACATTTGCATAGACCTCTCAATGCACTTGAAATTGCTCTGTTTAAGGGATCTTCCAGGAAGGGAATTCTTTCCTGGGTATACAGAACTCTGCAGAAGCATGACCTTAATTCCCTTTTAGTTATCAACAGGCCTGAGAAGGATGGTTGTGGAGAGAGGGCTGGAGGAGGACTGGGAGAAAAGTTGCACCTATGTACATTCTTCTCTTATGATCAACTACATGCAAGTATAGTTTTATTTGGTCCTTAGAATGTACTGGACAGTGACGCAATCTACTTATATGTCTAGTACAGCTGATGGACTTGAAGGAGAATGTTACAAGCTGTAGTAAACATAGTAGTAGTGGGGTTTTGAGGATATGTAAATTGAGCATGGAGAAGTAAATAAAGGTAGGATGAGCAAAAGGAGAAGAGATTGGGAGGGGTAAGGAGTAGAAAGGATGGAGAGGAAGAGATTGAGGAATGAGCATAAAGAGATTGTGAGACATGGTCAAGGTATAATAATCGGGGCAGGAATCATGTGGGTGGGCTTAAAAAGTTAAGTTGGGTCATTAGGATAAGCTTTCTTGAAGAGATGAATCTTCAACGTTTTTCTGAATGGTAGATGGTCGTTGATTGTTCGGATAGATCTTGGCAGAGCGTTCCAAAGCTGGCTGCCCAAAAAAGAGAAACTGGATGCATAGGAGGTCTTGTATTTAATACCTTTGCAGTTGGGAAGGTGTAAATTGAGGAAAGAACGAGAAGACAATGATCTATTTCTGGTTTGGAGGTCTGAACAATGGAGTGATAACCCTTTGAGATGCCTGCTGGCCTTCTTCCTGGAGACCCGCCTAATGGTACACTCATTCCTTGGTTGCTTCTTTGATTCTAGTGGTGAAAATGGCTTTTGTTCAATTTTGGAAGAATCCATGGGGACTGTCTAAAACAGTATGGCTGGACCTGTGTATGGAACTCTGTAAATTTGAGAAATTAACATTCATCCTTAAAGATTAAACAAAAAATCTCTCTTTTTTTGCCAAGTGGGCACTCTTTTCCACCACAATTCCATGACTGGTTAATGTGTTCATCTCCAGAGACACGTGGTAGTTATTTTTCTACATATGTGTATACTTTTCTACTATCGTGCTAACCTGTTCTCAAGAAGGAGATGTTTTGTTTTGTTTGTTTTTGCATACTGGCTGGGTTTTACAGGGTGGGACTGGTAGGAGTGAGTTCTGTTGGGGCGGGTGGGGTATTACTGAAAAACCATGGACCTTGGGCAACAATGCTCTGTACTTTATTTTTGGTGATCTATTCTTGTTGTGTGCTATGTGGTGCTAAATAAAGATATATCTTTAAAGAAAATACTAAATCTTTACATATCCAATGTGAAGAAATCTTCCTTCTTTCTGCAAAAAGTTTGCAGGTTGTGTTCCTTTCTTGACCCTGAGGATGTTCATTTATTTAATTTCCTTTATTAATATTTATATTCTATAAATAATACATTTTAAGATGTTTACAATACAACATAAATATTAAATACACTATTTATTTATTTAAAAGCTTTATATATCCTCTTCTTGGATGAACTCAATCAAGATGGTGATCAGATTAATATGATACAAGAGTATAAAAATGAAGATTCCATATAAATCCATTAACGCACCTTATTGAAACGACCTCTTAGCCGACAAAAGCACATCATAGAAGCAGAATACATAGTTGGTGATAAAAAAAACTATGTTGCCAGCTCACAACAGACGTAAAAATCAATCCAATCTTAAAAATACACATTCAAGAAAATATATAAACTTGCAATCATCCCACCAAATACCCCTTCAGTCCTCACTTTTAAACAACCATGTTTTTAACATCCTCATGCAAGTCAAAAATAGCTGCCAGAGTTTGTAATTCCAAAGGTAGCTGGTTTCACAACCATGGTCCACTTATCAAGCAAGCGTGTTCATGAGTACAAGCACATTTGGCAATCTTCAAAGTAGGAGCATCTGATGAACCCTGCCCCTGAGATCCGAAAGCCCAAACTGGGTAATCTTGTTTAAGACCTGCTGTCAAAGGCAATGGTGTAGCCAATTTCAATGCTTGAAACATAAGCTTAAGTACTTTCACCCATGTACTAATCATCAACCAAACGTAGGCGTAACAAGATAGGTGTAGTATATGCTCTTTTTTTTTTGTTACATTTGTACCCCACGCTTTTCCCACTCATGGCAGGCAATGGAGGGTTAAGTGACTTGCCCAGAGTTACAAGGAGCAGCCTGTGCCCGGAATCAAACTCAGTTCCTCAGGACCAAAGTCCACCACCCTAACCACTAGGCCACTCCTCCACTCAAAAGCAGGACAGAATTAAGGCATAGGCAAACTAGGCACATGTCTAGGGCCAATATGTTCAGCAAAGACCCTCAATAAAATCAGCAGCTGGCCAAAAGAAAAGTAGGAGTTGACCAGAGCTACCACTCCCCGCTGAGATCTGCCTATTCCTCCTACTGCCTCAGCAATTGTCCTCCAATGAGGAGGAGGAGCTAGTGAGCAAAGCTTCTTACTTGCTGCTTCCTCCTCTACTGGTTTTTCTCTGGGGAGTAGTGGGGAGTAGTTTGTGCACACCATGACAGTAATAATCCTCAGTCCTAAGCAAAGGTATGCGGAGTATGATCTCAGTTTCTTCTTCCTGGAGTTCAAAGGATGTAATATGTAGAGGCAACTCATCTACAAGATCACACAGGTTCTGGTTTGTGAAACTCATTGGTAGAGGATGTGGTAACAGCAGTTAGTGTATCTGGACTTTAAAAAGGTTTGAGCAATTTCCTAGAGGAAAAGTCCATAATCTGCTATTAAGATAGACTTGGGCAAAGCCACTACTTATCCTTGGGATTGGTAGCATGGAATGTTGCTACTCTCTGGGATTCTGCCAGGTACTTGTGACCTGGATTGGCCACTGTTGGAAACAGGATACTAGGCTAGATGGACCACATGGCTGTTCTTATGCTCTTAACTCAGCTTTTTCTCTTACTCATTGCATACAACAGCAGGTATGCTGAATGGAGCTCCGGGACAGCAGGTCTACTCATAAACACCATCTTGGCTCTTCCCCAACTCCACAGGTTTTTTATGTAACTAAATTTTGGTGCAAATTAAATTGGAATTCTATGTGTACTCTGAAAGAAAAGGAATTATTTTATTAACATAAGAATAGTCATACTGGGTCAGGTCCATCTAGCCCTGTTCCAACTTGAACTGAAAACTCATAGGATATATATAGCTGTTCCTCAGGGGAATCTCTTTGTTTGGTTTTTATGGAACATAAGAACCTATGAGTAGCCATACTGGGTCAGACCAATGGTCCATCTAGCCCAGTACACTGTTTTCCAAACAGTGGCCAATCCAAGTCACAAGTACCTGGCAGAAACCCAAAAAGTAACAGCATTTTGTGCTACCAATCCCAGGGCAAGCAGTGGCTTCCCCATGTCTGTCTCAATAGCAGACTATGGATTTTCCCTCCAGTAACATGTGCAAACCTTTTTTAAACCTAGATACACTAACCGTTGTTACCATATCCTCTGGCAGTGAGTTCCAGAGGTTAACTATTCGTTGAGTGAAAAAAATACTTCCTCCTATTTGTTTTAAAATTATTTCAATGTAGCTTCACTGAGTGTCCTCTAGTCTGTACTTTTTGAAAGAGTAAAAAATTGATTCACTTCTACTCATTCTATACCACTGAGGATTTTGTAGACCTCAATCATATCTCCCGTCAGCTGTCTCTTTTCCAAGCTGAAGAGTCCTATCCTCTTTAGCCTTTCCTCATATGGGATGAGTTCCATCTCCTTTATCATTTTGGACACTCTTCTTTTAACCTTTTCTAATTCTGCTTTATCTTTTTTGAGATATGACAACCAGAACTGAACACAATACTCAAGATGAAGTCACACCATGGAGTGATATAGAGGCATTATAATATTTTTCCATCCCTTTCCTAATAATTCCTAGCATCCTGTTTGCTTTTTTTGGCAATGCATACTGGGTGGAAGATTTCAGTGTATTCTCTACAGTGACACCTAGATCCTTTTCTTGGGTGCTGACCCCCAAGGTGAACCCTAGTATCAGGTAACTATGATTAGAATTATTCTTTCAAATGTGCATCACTTTACCTTTGACTACATTACATTTCATCTGCCATTAGGAGGAAATATTTTTTCACTCAGCAAAAAGTTAAGCTCTGGAACTCTTTGCCAGAGGATGTGGTAACAGCGGTTAGCGTATCTGGGTTTAAAAAAGGTTTGGACAAATTCCTGGAGGAAAAGTCCATAGTCTGCTATTGAGACAGACATAGGAAGCAACTGCTTGCCCTGGGATTGGTAGCATGGAATGTTGCTGCTAATTGGGTTTTTGCCAGGCACTTGTGACCTGGCGTGGCCACTGTTTGGAAAAGAGGATACTGGGTCAGACCATTGGTCTGACCCAGTATGGCTACTCTTATGTTCCATAAAAACCAAAGAAAGATTCCTCTGAGGAACAGCTATATATATCCCTCTTCCATTGGATTAAGCTGCTCCTATGAGTTTCCAGTTGAAGTTGGAACAGGGCTATGACACTATGAGATTTAACTTGCCATTACCAAGGTTTCCCTCTAATTTATCCCCTCTCCCAGCCAACACGATGACAATCTTTGCTCAAAGGCAACAGACTGCAGCTCGCTCCAAGTCTTTGCATGTGTGCATCCTGAGTCTGGCCAGTAGGTGTTGCTGTTCCAAGGTGGCTAACACTCCTCATTTCCCTGAGAACTGTGAGGGGCTGCCTCCACAGCATGCTCAGGGCAGACCAAGAAGCAGAAGCCTTGCTCTGGAATCTGTCTGAATCTCCTGCCTGGCAGCATCCAGCACTGAGCCAAACTATTTTTCCATTATAATCATTTATACCAAACTTGGTTCTGGAGGCACTCCACAATGAATATTAATGAGAGAGATTTGCATGCACTGCTTCCATTGCATGTAGATGCCTCTCATGAATATTCATTGTGGATATCCTGAAAACCTGACTGGCTGAGGGGCCTCCAGGACCAGGTTTGGGAACCACTGGCTTATACTCAAGCGTTTAAAACCTTTCATCCCAAGAGATGTTTTCCACAATCTAATTCAATCAATGGTATTAAGCCACGTTGATTACTGCAATGGAATCTATGCAGGATGTAAGGAACAACTCACAAGGAAATGCCAAACAGCACAAAACACAGCAGCCAGATTGATATTTGGTAAGACACGATTCCAAAGTGCCACCCCACTCCGTGAACAATTGCACTGGCTTCCTATCAAAGAACGCATCTCTTTCAAAATCTGCACCTTAGTCCATAAGATTATCTATGGAGTAGTCCCAGATTACATGATTGACCTAGTCAATCTCCCAATCAGAAATAGTACCAGTTCATCACGGTCTTACCTGAATCTCCATTACCCAAATTGCAAAGGACTAAAATACAAGACAACCCATGCGTCCAATTTCTCTTACATAGGCGCACGCCTGTGGAACGCATTGCCACAAGTGGTGAAAACAACTTATGATTACCTAAAATTCAGAAAGTCCTTAAAGACTCACCTATTTGGAAGGGCATATCCGAATGACCCAACTTAAATGACTCAACCCTGCAACACTTCACTATTAAAGATCGTATTGGACATTAATGAACTCTTTTACCTCAACCCAAGTTTGACTGAATCTGATCTTCCCTATCCCAATACAACATTTTGTACCTATCCCGTAACGGATTTGGCGAATGCCTTCACGGTATTATGTAAGCCACATTGAGCCTGCAAATATGTGGGAAAATGTGGGATACAAATGTAACAAATAATAATAATACTATTTTGAGTGGGTTCTGATTTTTCAGGAAAACTAAGCCTGGTATCATGCTATTTGCAGCCTTTCTGCGCTGTGCTTTTTGTGTATGCTAAGTTGAATGAAAGGTAATGTCTCCATCCAATTCCAAGGAATACAAGAAGTTATATTCAAATTATACTTTTCCAACACACTAATTCACCTAAATAATTTGCTTTCTAAAAACCAAATGACTAAAAATATCTATATATTGTGTTCATGGCACTATGAAAAAATTGCAGATGGTCATCGCCATGTAAGCATATCCCTACGCATAAAACCATACAACATCATCTGATCAATAAATCAATTTGTATTTCTTTCATTTCAAGTCTCTGGATGTAATTTATTAAGCCATTTCCAGTGGCACAGAACGGAAGAATTCCCTTGTTAAATCAAACTCTATGGGCCTGATTTAGGAAAGCTTTCTTCCCATTCCTTGTCTATGGGTAAAAAAAAGCTTATAGAATCAGACCCTCCGTGTCCATTTTAATTTCCTGAGTTCCCAAAACATTCCATATCCATCATAAACAAAATATCTTGTTACCATACTGTATATTTTTTCAACGGTGTTGGAATCCGGTACAACATGCCTTGGGGAGAGTTCACCTAGGTTGTTTTCTTAAGTCTGAAACATTAACCATCCTTCCTGTACGCTTGTATGTCAGTAAAGGGAATGCATTATAGAAAAACTCTGAAAATCGTGACCCTTACAGTAGCCGGAGCTTCACTGAAAATGGCAAAAAAAAAAAACCCCAACCAATTTTAGAAACATTTTTTCAACAAAGGTTGTCAAAAAGTGAGAAAGATATCTTTGGCTGAGTCTGGCCACAGGCACAGAATGGGTGAAATCCTTTTGAACACAAAGTCCTTGGCATCTCACCAGGTTTTAGCCCTGTGCCCACATAGGGGTTGATATTCAGAGCCAACAATTTTTTTTTGTCTGTTGGTGGCTTTATGCTCAGATATTCAATGCTTGACCACGTCCAGGCATCAGCAGTGAATATCCATTTGTATGCGGCCAGCTGTATTCAACACTTAAACACATAAAGTTGCCAGAGAATGTGGTAAAGGCGGTTAGCTTAGCGGAGTTTAAAAAAGGTTTGGACGGCTTCCTGAAGGAAAAGTCCATAGACCATTATTAAATGGACTTGGGGAAAATCCACTATTTCTGGGATAAGCAGTATAAAATGTTTTGTACATTTTTGGGATCTTGCCGGGTGTTTGTGACCTGGATTGGCCACTGTTGGAAACAGGATGCTGGGCTCGATGGACCTTCGGTCTTTCCCAGTATGGCAATACTTATGTACTTATGTAAAGATGCTAGTGTGCCCTTGTAAAAAGACCCCAAAGAAACGGCTGTGATACTATATTCCAGGAGAGTTACAGAGACGATCCTTTACTACTGCTGAGGCCTCCTTAGATAATTTAAATTTAGCAGAGGTTCTGAAGAGCTCTGTAGATGAAGTAACACCAAGATCCATCTTGGGAGTTTCTTTGGTTTTCCTTCAGGATAAAGATGCTATGCTTCGTTTGTTCTTTCAAAAATCTGAATGTTTATTCCTCAGTAGGAAGATGTCTATTTTTCCTGATGTGTCTCATTGGATGCAAAACAGGAGGAAGTTCCTGTACTGTGTGCAGAAGATCTTGCTTTAGTGCAAAATTTCAGTCAAGATACCCTTGTAAATGCGTTGTTTCCTCAGACAATAATATGTAAGTTTTTTATGAGCCATCAGAGCTTCAATTTTTTCTAAAGGGCAAGGGGACAGTGATTGATCAATGAACAATGATGTTTTTTGTGGGGTTTTTTTTTGAACTACAGATTTATTCAAGCTTGTTAACAGCTTTTCTTGAGAATGTTCCTGTAATTATTATCCTCGTCAGGTATTATGACTTGAATCTCTTCAGAGCGTGGACTCATCAGTGAATTAACCTTTTTTTAAAAATGTTTTGTTTCCATATGACGGTTTTATTTTTGTTGAATTCTTCGGGGTTTATTAATTGTATTTCTTTTCAAATTGTTATCTTTTGGCTTTAATTCAGAAATTAATAAAAAAACATCTCTATATAATAAAAGGCACCTCCAACGTTCCATGAAGCCTCAAGCCGGAAACTTGAGGCGCCAGAGATATCCGGTACGGTTTGGCCAGGAGTGTCTGGCCCGCCCTTGCATCATAACGTCATGACGTCGAGGGCGGCGCAATGACACTCGGCCAAACGCCATCTCCCCCTGACCCTCGGCGGCCATTTTCCACCTCCGGAGGACTAACATCGCCCGCACAACGTCGGAGGGAGGGAGGCAGGGACGCAGGCATCGGCGACACGCGATCTCCCCTTGCCCCTTGGTGGCCATTTTCCAACTCCGCAGGACTCCCATCGCCCCGCACAAACTGGGAGACACGGAGGGAGCGACGCAGGCAGGCAGCCTGAACGTCGGACAAACGCAGGAAGCCAGCCTGCCTGCCTGAACGTGCCAGGAAGGGAGCCAGCTTCAACGTCACAGTCGGAGGGAGGGCCACGACCCTGAAAGGCGCAGGAAGGGGGGGCACTCGAACCTGAAGCTGCGAGGGGAGAAGGGGGATGGCAGGAAGGGGGGAGGGAAGACAGGGGGGAGGGGGGAAAAACGCCGGGCGAAGGAGGGGCCACCATCCTGAAAGGCCAAGGGAGGGGGGGCCAACACCCTGAAGCTGGGATTCCCTCTCACACACACACTCTCATTCTCGCATACACACTCCACACACACACTCTCACTCTGTCACACACACACTCGCACATTCACTCTCTCTCTCTCTCACACACACACTCACTCTCTCAAACATACACACTACGATGCAGAAAAACGCCGCCAGACGGAGGGCCCACGATCCTGGAGGTCAGGGGCCACGACCCTGAGGCTGGGAGGGAGGAGGGGGACAAGAAGGAAATGGGAAAAGGAAACACGGGGGGAGCGGGAAGGACGCCAACACACGGAGGGGGGACCCCTGCGGCACACTCTCTTTCTTGAACACACACTCTCACACAGGACTGAAGAAACATGTGGACAAAGGGGAGTCGGTTGATATTGTGTATCTGGATTTTCAAAAGGCGTTTGACAAGGTACCTCATGAAAGGCTACAGAGGAAATTGGAGGGTCATAGGATAGGAGGAAATGTCCTATTGTGGATTAAAAACTGGTTGAAGGATAGGAAACAGAGAGTGGGGTTAAATGGGCAGTATTCACAATGGAGAAGGGTAGTTAGTGGGGTTCCTCAGGGGTCCGTGCTAGGACCGCTGCTTTTTAATATATTTATAAATGATTTAGAGATGGGAGTAACTAGCAAGGTAATTAAATTTGCTGATGACACAAAGTTATTCAAAGTCGTTAAATCACGACAGGATTGTGAAAAATTACAAGAGGACCTTACGAGACTGGGAGACTGGGCGGCTAAATGGCAGATGATGTTTAATGTGAGCAAGTGCAAGGTGATGCATGTGGGAAAAAAGAACCCGAATTATAGCTACGTCATGCAAGGTTCAACGTTAGGAGTTACGGACCAAGAAAGGGATCTGGGTGTCGTCGTCGATAACACACTGAAACCTTCTGCTCAGTGTGCTACTGCGGCTAAGAAAGCGAATAGAATGTTGGGTGTTATTAGGAAAGGTATGGAAAACAGGTGTGAGGATGTTATAATGCCGTTGTATCGCTCCATGATGCGACCGCACCTTGAGTATTGTGTTCAATTCTGGTCGCCGCATCTCAGAAAGATATAGTAGAATTGGAAAAGGTGCAGCGAAGGGTGACTAAAATGATAGCGGGGATGGGACGACTTCCCTATGAAGAAAGACTAAGGAGGCTAGGGCTATACAGCTTGGAGAAGAGACGGCTGAGGGGAGACATGATAGAGGTATATAAAATAATGAGTGGAGTGGAACAGGTGGATGTGAAGCTTCTGTTCACGCTTTCCAAAAATACTAGGACTAGAGGGCATGCGATGAAACTACAGTGTAGTAAATTTAAAACAAATCGGAGAAAATTTTTCTTCACCCAACGTGTAATTAAACTCTGGAATTCGTTGCCGGAGAAAGTGGTGAAGGCGGTTAGCTTAGCAGAGTTTAAAAAGGGGTTGGACGGTTTCCTAAAGGACAAGTCCATAAACCGCTACTAAACGGACTTGGAAAAATCCAAAATTCCAGGAATAACATGTATAGAATGTTTGTACGTTTGGGAAGCTTGCCAGGTGCCCTTGGCCTGGATTGGCCGCTGTCATGGACAGGATGCTGGGCTCGATGGACCCTTGGTCTTTTCCCAGTATGGCATTACTTATGTACTTATGTACACTCTCTCTCTCACACACGCACTCGCACATTCACTCTGTCTCTCACACACTCACTCTCAAACATACACACTTCGATGAAAACCTTGCTAGCGCCCGTTTCATTGCTCTCAGAAACGGGCCTTTTTTACTAGTAATAAATAAAAGGACTAAGAACATAAGCACTGACCAGAGGTCCATCAAGCGCAGTATCCTGTTTTTAACAGTAGCCAATCCAGGTCACAAGTACCTGGCACAATCCCAAAAAAGTAAAACAGATTTTATGCTGCCAGTCCTAGAAATAAGCTGTGGATTTTCCCAAGTCCATCTTAATAATGGCTTATGGACTTTCCTTTCAGCAAATTATCCAACCCTTTTTTTAAACCCTGTTAAGCTAACTGCTTTTACCACATTCTCTGGCAACGAATTCCAGATTTTAAATACACATTGAGTGAAGAAATATTTTCTCCAGTCCCTCTGTTTTTGGAAAGAGTAAACAAGTGTTTTATGCAGTCCTATTTATGTGGTCGCCTTATGCGGTTGAAGGGGGTCTTTTAGTAAGCAGTGATAAGCCCAGTGCAGGCTTACCGGTCACTAAACCAGAAGTACCACCAGGCCACCACAGCGGCCCAGCAGCAGTTCCCACCCCAGCGTGCGCCTCATGTTTTTATTTTTGTAACCCCAGATACCTGGGCTGGTGGGGGTCCCTGAGCCCCACCAGCAGAAGCTTTCCTGTGGTGATATTTGCCACTGCACTGCCTGCCCTGCTTTCCCGCCCCAGTGCACATGTTTGTTTTAAGTGAAATTGAGGCAGCTGTATTTGTGTTTTATTTGATTCTTTTGTGTCTTTTTGTTGAATGCTTTTATGGATGTTTTCTTGTGACCCGCTCTGGATAACAGCGGGCTAGAAGAAACTAATAAATCTAAGTCTTCTGCTGGTGGGGCTTGGAGACCCCCGCCAGCCAAACCAGCTGACCTTGGGGGGCCCAGGTCCCCAAGGCCCCCCGTGGCTACACCACTGTTCTGTACCATGTCATGGACTCTTCGGGGTCCTTTTACTAAGGTGTCTGTGGTAGTGTAGACACGTGTTTTGGGCAAGCGCAGCATTATTTTTCAGCGCATCTACAAAAAATGCCTTTTTTAAATTAAACTGCTGCGCGTCCATTTTGGGTCTGAGACCTTACTGCCAGCCACTAACCTAGTGGTAAAGTCTCACATGGCAACCAGGCGGTAATGACCTACTTGCGTCAAATGCCGCTTGGTGCATGTCCGATAAGTGCGTCCGAAATAAAAAAAATTTTTGGACGCGCATATCGGACGCTCGCCAAAAATGAAATTACTGCAAGAGCCACGTGGTAGCCAGGCGGTAACTCTATTTTTGCACACGCTGGGCACACGTAGATGCTTACGCGGCTTAGTAAAAGGTACCCTTAGTCATTAGTTGTTCCATTAAGCAGGGCCGCCGAGAGGGGGGGAAAAATTCCCTGGGCCCGGGCCTCCAAGGGGGGCCCGGTGCCTGGGTCAGGCCGCTGGCACTGCAGTTCCCGGTCTCACCTGCCTGCCTCCTCGGCTCCAGGCCCCCTGCATTCGAAGCGGCAGTCACAGATCGCCTCCCTTTGGGCCTTCCCTCCCTGTGTCCCGTCCTCGCAGAAACCGGAAGTTACATCAGACGAGGGCGGGACACAGGGAGGGAAGGCCAGAAGAGAGGCTCCCTATCCGTTTCTGTATTCAATTCAAACTTCTCCTATTGACCTATAAGTGCACTCACTCTGCCACTCCCCAGTACTTCTCCACTCTTGTCTCCCCCTACGTCCCTCCTCGAGTACTCCGTTCTGTAGATAAATCTCTCTTATCCGTCTCTTTCTCCTCTACTGCTAATTCAAGACTCCGTTCCTTTTATCTCGCTGCACTTCCCGAGCCTGTACGTCTAGCCCCATCTTTGGCCGTTTTCAAATCAAAACTCAAAACCCACTTCTTTACCACTGCTTTTGACTCCTAACTTACTTGCCCTGCCCTTTATCCTCACCTCTCTAGTCCCTTACCCTTAATTGTTCTGTCTGTGTAATGTCTTATCTAGATTGTAAGCTCTTTGAGCAGGGACTGTCTTTGTGTATGGTGTACAGCGCTGTGTATGCCTTGTAGCGCTATATAAATGATAAGTAGTAGTAGTAGAGGCAATCTGCAACTGCTGCTTTGAATGCAGGGGGCCCGGAGCCTTGGAGGCAGGCAAGTGAGACCGGGGAGTGCAGCGGCAGGGGTGCGACCTGGGCGGCAGCTGTGGGGGGAGCGATGGGGGATGGCAGCAGTGGGGGGGGGGGGGTGGAGACGGGGCGGCCTTGCCCCGGGCACGGCCTAGTCTCTCGGCGGCCCTGCCATTAAGCGTGACAGCCCCTTAATTAATAGCTATTTTTATTTATTTATTTATTTATTGCATTTGTATCCCACATTTTCCCACCTATTTGCGGGCTCAGTGTGGCTTACAATATATTGTGAATGATGGAAATACAATTTGTTGCATTATGATTATGGATTACATTGTGAAGAGTTATGGGAAGACAAAGTCAGAGTCAAAATATCATTTGGGGAATTGATAGGGCGTTAAAACAATAGCAAGAGGGTAGAGTTTTAAGTGTGGTGAAAATACGGGGGAAGAGAACTCAGAAGAGAGTGTACTGATGCATTTCTATTAGTGTGTGTGGGCTTCATGTGTTTTGATCCTTGCAATAGATTTTCTCAAAGAGATGAGTCTTCAATAACTTGTTAAGTAGAACCTAGTGTAGATGAAGCAAAACTGGTGACTGCAGGAAGTCTGGCACTTTTCCCATAACTGAAGAAAGGTTACACTGTCTGTTGGGCACAACGAGCTAAAAAATTTCCATTCTGGACAGTAGAGGAGAAAAATGTAGCTATGCAGAATGATTTTCTCTAACGAAAGAGGCAAGATGAATTTCGTTACATAGTTTGTTCAGAGCAAAGGGATACCACACGTTAGATGTTCACATTTTGGCTATTTTTGAATTAATTTCTTTCAGCGTTAATCTGTGCTGAGAAGAGCAGACCTAAAGTTGATTTTGTGCTTGTGAGTTGTAAATTAAACACATGGAGCTTAGAACAGAGAGTACACAAAGGTGCTATCTCACCGTTTTCCCATTCAACAGCTACTGAATGATTACGATGATATTTAATTTGGATGACAGACTGACTAAATCCACAGCACAGTAGTATTATAAACTGAAATAGCACTTCCTTAAAAATATCTGGATTTCCTAGGTCCAAACCGGTAGCGGTGCTGGTTCAATCCACATACTGCTTCCTTGAAATTCTGGGCAACCTGCACCAAATAATAATAGTGAATGGATCTATAATTCTAAATATAGTGATGCTGTGACATATTTTATGGCCAGTTCATCCTTTTTTTTTTTTTACCAAGGGAAAAAAAGTTCTGGAAAGAGGGGGCATAGGATGAAGGTGAAAGGGAACAGACTCAGGAGTAAGCTAAGGAAATACTTCTTCAAGGAAAGGGTGATGAATTCATGGAACGGCCTCCTTGTGGAGGTGGTGGAGATGAACATTATCTGAATTCAAGAAATCTTGGGACAAGTACATAGGCTCTCTAAGGGAGAAGAAGGGATAGTAGATGGTATGGATAGGTTAGGGGCGTAGCCAGACAGCAGATTTTGGGTGGGCCTAGGCAAGAAGTGGGTGGGCACCAAGTGTCGTCCCCCACCCCACACACCAAAAAAATATCTCAGCTGGCAGGGAAAATGCTTCTCCCCACCTTGGCAGTCTGCAGCAGGCGTGCACTGAAAATTGAGCACGTGCAGGTACCAGTATCGTGGAGAGCAACATTTTTGTTACCATCAGGGGGAAGTCTTCAGCTGGTGGAGCTTGGGATCCCCAACAGCTACTGCTAAATGTGTGCTACTGTTGGGTGGGCCTGAGCCACTGGGATAGGCAGACTGGATAGGCCATATGGTCTTTATCTGCCTTCATTTTCTCTGTTTCTATACATCAGATAATCTTTGTGGAGGCTTTTGCTGGGATGCAAACTGGATATTAGCAGCACAATAACAGGAATTAGCCTCAGTTCCAATAGGTGTCACTGGAAGGGATTGTTTAATGCCCAAAGCCTTATAGATCAATCACTTTACTTTCTAATTCTTCCTACTTTCTTATTCATCTACCAATTATAATGTTCTATTACGTATTGTGTAGTCATTGCAAGTAGTTTACCATGCCATACTTTGTATTGTTATTTGAATATTTTTACTGCTGCAATTGCCTATCGCTCATGTTTGATCTATTTTTACTGTACACCGCCTTGAGTGAATTCCTTCAAAAAGGCGATAAATAAATCCAAATAAATAAATATAGAAGTGAAAATCAAACTAGACAAATGACAGAATGCATTATAATATATTATAATTATAATATAATGTTCCAACACAACAAAACTAAAGAACGTAATGGACATAACACAACTCTTCTGTTGTACGATTCCCTAGTGTGGCTGTGCCACATGAACTTTATCTTACCACCACATCACTTTGTATTTGTTTACATCGGAGTCTGCAAACTCCGCTCCGGTACTATATAAGCCACATTGAGCCTACAAATAGGTGGGAAAATGTGGGATACAAATGTAACAAATAAAATAAATGATTCATGGTGTTGGGAAGGAATGTTTCCTAGCTCGGAATGTTTCTCTGTCCAGTTTCTTTCCCCAACTACTACACATCTGGCAGAGAAAGGCAGATGTGGTAGAAAGTGGAAGTGGATGAGTTGCAAAGCTGAGGTCTTTCCACAGAGGACTACACAGAAGAGTTGTACAGTGAACTGAGCTTTAGGCATGCAACCCTTGTTGCCAGTTGTGGAAATTGGCCATTAATGGACCTTCAGTATTGATAATATCCTGGTGAAAATATTGAGTGTTTAAAGATGTGTTTGTGTATGATTAGTTCATGGTTGAAAGCCAATTGTCTAAAGCTAAACATGGCTAAAACTCATATTTTGTTGCTGTCCTGTTGCCCTTCTGCAATTGTTCCCACCAATTTTCAGATAGATGGTTCTGTTCTTCCTATTATCAAAGAGATATGTTATTTGGGCGTGATTTTGGATACTGAATTGACTATGAAGGCTTACGTCAAGATGACTGTCCACAGACTTATAGAAATTGAAAATTTTACAATGTTTGAAAGACTATCTCAGCCCTAATAATTTTAGATCTGTCGTACAGTCTTATCATTCCACATTTTGACTATTGCAATGCCCTATTATTGGGGTTGCCCAAGCATTCATTATGAGCCCCTCAGTCAGCACAGAATGCTACAGCTAGATTGATTGGATAGATCACATTTCTCTGGTCCTGATGAAGCTACATTGGCTTCCGATTGATTTGGGATGTTTTATAAAACAGTGTTGGTATTCAAAATAATAAAAATGCTTCAAAGGTTCTGGCAGCAAGCCTCCATGTATATCAACCCTCATGTTCTTTTGAGATCTATTCACAAGATCTTCTTGACATACCCTCTTTTTGATCAGTACATTTATTTATTTATTTATTTATTTATTTATTTATTTGTTGCATTTGTATTTCACATTTTCCCACCCATTTGCAGGCTCAATGCGGCTTACAAAGTACCGGAGAGGCGTTTGCTTAGAAGAATATAGATCAACTATTTTTTACACTGCTGGCCTGAAACTTTGTAACTCTCTGCCATGCAATATGAGAAGTATTAAAAGCCTTATGGTTTGTAAAAAAAATGTTTGAAAACATTCTTATTTCAGCGTGCCTTTGGATCTGTTTAAAACTCCTGAGGCTCATAGAAGATAAGAACAGTGAATGATGACAGTATGTTTTATATTGATTATTTTATTGTCCTTGTCTTTTTTTATTGTTTGTTATTTTATTATGTTTTCTATACCCTGCCGAGAATCGTAGATCATGCAGGCTATAAAGTTTTGCATAAATAAATGACAATGGCTCATCAGCAATTTTTTTTGCAGCAGTTAAATGAAATTGTAGATTCTTATAGCCAAAAAACTTAACTACAGTTCACAAGGGTGTCCTTACGTTGTGCAGGAAAACCACCAATTTGTGCAATGTTCTGTGCAAAGTGTAACTGTGAAATTGCTGATTAGCTATTTTGTGTGCAGCTTTAGCTCATTAGTGATTTAGCATAAAATAGCAGGAGGGAAAAAAAAAACAAAGAACATGTTAAAATGAGCAGGTCTATTTATTTTAGCTTACACCTTTTCATTCCTAGCTCAAAGTGAATTACAAATTCAGGTGTTAATGCCCCTATACAAGTCATTGGTGAGGCCCCACTTGGAGTACGGTGTTCAGGTTTGGAAACCGTATCTTGCTAAGGACATAATAAAACTAGAAGTGGCTCAAAGAAGGTGACAACAATACGCCAAAAGATGTCTGAGAAGAGGACCTGAATATGTATTCCCTAGAGGAAAGGAGGGATGGGGAGATATGATACAGACACTTAACCAACTTCCGCAAACTACTGAAGACCCATCTCTTTAATAAGGCATACCACAAAGATCAACAAATGTGAACATACACCACTCCTCCACATATATTCAGAATTGTCTTATAATATTTGCTTGTTATATTACTATCATGTTTTATTATTATCATGTTACCCTAAATGTATATCTTCTAACATATTTCCACCATTCATGATGTATTGTAAGCCACATTGAGCCTGCAAAAAGGTGGGAAAAGGTGGGATACAAATGCAATAAATAAATAAATAAATACTTGAAAGGTACAAATGTTTTCCCGCGATGGAGAAGCAGTAGAACTAGAGGAAATGAATTGAGATTACAGGGTGGTAGATTTAGGAGTAATGTCAAGAAGTGCTTTTTCATGGAGAGAGTGGTGGATTCCTAGAATGCCCTCCCGGGAGAGGTAATGGAAATGAAAACAGTGATGGAATTAAAAAGTGCATGGGTTAAACACAAAAGATCCTTTTATGGAAAATAGATGGAATCAAAACTTGTCGGTGCTTAGATGGCAATTTCAGTAGTAGGGAAGTACGGCCAGAACTGGGCAGACTTCTACAATCTGTGTCCTGATTATGGAAAGGCAGATTTGGGTGGGCTGGAGTGGGCTTTGACAGCAACTCCAGTGACTGGGAAATAGGACCAGTAATGCTGGGCAGACTTCTATGGTCTGTGACCCAAGAATAGCAAGGATAGATCAAGAGTTAAGGGGCTTGTTTTGTGCCACATTCATATCACATGTTATGAGTACCTCAGACAGAGATGGGAGACACCGCAAGGTTGATAGAGAGTAAAATGTTGTCAGCTTGCAACATTGTTGGATTGCTGGTTTAATCAAGATTGGACAATGAATGTGACAATGTTATAACCAAAATTATAAATCCACTCTTCCATGGTTGTGTGACTGTCCTATTTGTGATGCTAGTATTTGATCATTAAGGAGTCTAACCTACATGGAGTGGCAAGTGCAGCTCTGGCACCTTATTGGGCAGACAAGATGGACCATGTGGGACTTTATCTGCCATCAAATACTATGTTACTACATTATAGGAAGGGTGATGGATGTGTGGTATGGCCTTCCAGCAGAGATGGTAAAGATGGACAGCATCTGAACTCAAGAAAGTATGGAAGGAGCACAGAGGATCTCTGAGGAAGGGGAAGGGACTGTAGAGCTTAGTAGCTGGCTGGAGTGGATGGGCAGACCAGGTAGGCCATAATTTCTTTATCTGCTGTCATTTTCTTTGCTTCTATGGTTTGGAGGGAACTTGCCTTTTTTCCCCTACCTTTTCTGCCTCCCAGATGCAGGCAAGATCAAGTAGCCGGAGCCTCAGGATGATGAGTCCCAAAGCACTAACCAGTCTTTAAAAAATTAAATTGGGGATACAGTACCCTAGAGAGTAGCAGAAGCTTTGTTCTTCTTTTCTACTGTCCAAAAACAGATTGCAAGCTTGACCTGCCCAGAGCTCCAGACCTTGAAGGATAAGGCTAGGGAAGAAAAAAAAAAAGAGAGAGCTATAAAGTCAAGCTCAAGGCCTGGTCCCTGGAAAAAGGAGTCAGAATTATTGGATTAGGTCAGGAGGACTACACAGTGCTTGTGACCAGTTGAAGGAGAGTTTGATAGACCACCTGGCAGCTAAATGGTGTATTTTTTGTCTGAAGAGGATCCAGACTATCCAAACAGGACTTTTGTGGGATTATCTCCTAGTATCATCCATTATCCTTTCCTTAATGTTTTTAGTCTCATGCATTACACCAATGGTCTCTAATGTTTCTCATACCTCACACTAACACTATTTGCTTTTGTCTCACCTAGAATGTAAACTGCACTGAACTCTGGAAAGGGGATATTAGCGGTATACAGGATTTGAATTGAGTTGATGTGAAGTGCTCTTTCAGATTCCAGTGAGCAAAAAGGAGCTGAGAAGTGCTGCTGGGAATATTCTGTAGACTCTGTAAAGCTTTGATCCCTGGAGGAGAGAAGAACTAAGAAGAAGACTTCAAGAAAAACCCCAGGGTCTACTTTGTATTTCTGAGGTATTCCATTTGTTTTCTAACTTTTCCTGTCTGCGAAGTTACAGGTGAACTGTTGATTTTTTAAGTCAATCAGGGGTTCTTTTAATAAGGTGTGCTAACAGATGTTAGTGCACCTTAGTAAAATGATCCCTCAGTAAATTATATTTTTACTCTATTTCTACCCGTGTAGAAGTGCAGCAGTTTTGAGAGGAGAAGCTCCTGAGTGAAAGGTAGGCAGACATTACTGGTGCGAGTTGCCTTGAAGAAATTCCCGCCCCTGTGGACCTGGAAAAATGGAGGTAAAGAAAGGTCCTCTAGCTTCTGGAGCTACAGGCACAGTATTGCCCAGTGCACCTGCTACCCTGGGGTGTCCTCTTACTAAACTGTTAGGTGTCAACGTGCACTTAATGCTAGAAAAAAAAGCCTTACTGCAAAACATATTAAAGCATTTTCCAATAGTTTGCCTGTCAGAGCGCTAACGTGCGTGTTAGCTATTTAAAAAAATATATTTTTTGTGGGAGGCATATCATGGGCAGAGAATGGGTGTGGAAGCATTAATCAGTTAGCATGTTTGCAAAAATGCATGCTAACTGGTTAATACAGAGCTAATGCGGGAGCAGCTTGCATCTCCTAAATAGGAGACAGTAAATGCTTCCATGTTAACTTTTTTTCGGATCATGCACACCAAGGCAAACATTAGCAAATGACCTGAAAAATCATTTTAAAAAATAATAATACAATACTGCTAAGTTAGCAATCGGCTTAGCATGAAGGAAAGTCCTGTGTTAAAACACACTAAGTTCAAACAAATCCGCAAACAAGCGGAGAACTCGAACGCTCCACGGAAGAATACAGGTATAGGAGAAAGTGGGATGTTTGACCACGGAAAACCAAAGCCTGGATAGATTGATCTTAAAAACACTTGCTTATTGATGAAAAAAGACTCGACACAACCGTTGTGTTTCGGCCGTTAGGCCTGCATCAGGAGTCTCGGCCGACAGAGAACATCTGATACACACGTTTAAAAGTACGCGGTGAGGTGATCCATATAGTGAGTCTGTAGCTCAGTCACCGGAGAACAGCTGATGCAAACGTTGAAAAACACGTGATGTGTTGATCTATGAGGTGGGTCTTTAAAAAGACCTTTTTCGAAGAAACTTGCTCGTAGACAATTAGAATGCCAGCGTAAAGCAAAGAGGTTTCATCAATAAACAAGTGTTTTTAAGATCAATCTATCCAGGTTTTCCGCGGTCAAACATCCCACTTTCTCCTATACCTTAAAACACACTAAGCCCATATTCTAACGTGGCTTAGTAAAAGGGCCCCTGGGTTTGCCAATATGCTTTAAAAATTTGTAGGTTCAGTGGAAGTCATCATTCTGATATGAACTTTGTGCAGCTTAGACTGTTCCCACACACTCCTGAAAATATCACAGAACCTTCTGGTGTATCACTGATGGATTCACCCCTTTTCGGCTTCCGTAGAATTAATGATTCAATTGCTTACAAGCCCTGCAGTTCCAGAAACACATTTATTGCCCAGAAAGCTGAGAGTACAAAAGTTTTGTAGACTCCAGCGGTGAAGTGTTTCCCCTGGATAATTAATCTCATCTGTTTGTCAGTGCAGATGGTTTTCAGCCATTGGCTGTCCTTGTTCACTTTGCAGAACAGGTCATTCTGCAATAGAAATACTGACCTCCACTGTCAGTTTTTGGCCTGATTACATACTAACGCCAACTTCTGAAATACACAAGCATTGAAATACATATAAAAGAGATAGGCGTGATGCTGGAAGCAGAAATCAGCGTGCCACAGTGATGCCAGGCAGCACACCATCATTAAGGCCGTTCTACTAAACTCCCCTCTGGCCTCACGTTCGCTAACAAGTAGAAAACATGTTCAAGCTTTCATATTATTTGTTATTTTAGTTCCCAGACCACACGTGTTTCACTTGAAGTTGGGAGCATTCTGAAGCAGATTACAGTTGTTTTTCCGGGAAGGTATTTGTCAGGCGACTTCTGAATAATTACTTTTTTGTTTTCACCAGCTCAGCCCAAGGTTCCAGAGGCAAATAGCTATTTCACAGTCTGCTATTAATTATAATGATTGTTAACTGCACCCATAGCAACATGTAAACAAGTCATAAAAATGATTTCATGAATACCTGCACTCTGCCTACTAAACATGAATGTACTGGTAACTTATCCTGCATGCAGGTCTGTCTGTCTCACCAGACAGCTTGAGGTTGAGAATTCTTATTAGAGATAGTTCAGATGAGGTGGAAAGGCGGTGTATTATTTATTTATTTGGTACATTTGTACCCCACATTTCCCCACCTACTACTACTACTACTTAACATTTCTAGAGCGCTACTAGGGTTAGGCAGCGCTGTACAGTTTAACAAAAAAGGACAGTCCCTGCTCCAAGGAGCTTACAATCTAAAGGACGAAATGTCAAGTTGGGGTAACCTAGATTTCCTGAATAGAGCTATAGTGGTTAGGTGCCAAAGGCGACATTGAAGAGGTGGGCTTTAAGCAAGGATTTGAAGATGGCCAGGGAGAGGGCTTGGCGTATGGGCTCAGGGAGTTTATTCCAAGCATGGGGTGAGGCGAGGCAGAAAGGGCGGAGCATGGAGTTGGCGGTGGTGGAGAAGGGTACTGAAAGGAGGGATTTGTCTTGAGAGCGGAGGTTACGGGTAGGAACATAAGGGGAGATGAGGGTAGAGAGGTAAGGAGGGGCTGCAGATCGAGTGCACCTATTTGCAGGCTCACCTCCGGTGATGAAACAAATACAGAGTAATGTTATAGTCAGTGAAATAAATATGTTACAAACACAGTAGGAAATCATACAGAAGAGGGGTTATATAGTGATCATTATAACTTTTTGTTTCTTGTATTGCTGAGTTAAGCATTTAAGTTCGATCAGAAGGGTGTGCCTTTTCGAATAAGTTGGTCTATAATGATTTTCGGAAGCTGAGGCGGTTGTACGTTGTCTTTACGGCTTTTGGTAGTGCATTCCAGAGTTGCGTACTTATATAGGAGAAGCTGGCTCCATAAATTGATTTGTACTTAAGACCTTTGCAGCTAGGGTGGTGAAGATTTAAGTATGTTCGTGATGATCTAGTTGAGTTTCTGGTTGGCAGGTCTATGAGGTCAGACATATATCCCGGGACATCGCCATAATCTTGTGGACCAGGGTGCAGACTTTGAAAATAATACGTTCTTTGATTGGGAGCCAATGTAGCTTTTCTCGAAAGGGTTTGGCGCTTTCGAATCGCGATTTTCCATATATAAGTCTGGCTGCTGTATTTTGGGCGGTCTGTAACTTCCTTATGAGTTGGTCTATGCATCCCAAGTAAATTATAGCAAATAGGGTTTAGAATCCAGACTTGTCACTCACCTGGGTCTCACCCACTGTGTTACTTGATCTTTCTGCTCAAAACTCGCATTATAAGCTGTACTGGGTCAACATTCAAGAAGTCATTGAGCTTTTTGCCCTTCTAAGGAAGCCTGACCCCCCTAATAGTACCTCTAGAGGTTACAAGCCACCATTTTGAACCCAGAGCCACAGGGACCTACACTCGCTACTCCACCAGAGATTTGAAAGGCAGGTTCAGGGAGACCTATATGGAGGTCTTTGAAAGAAAAAGAGGGTCATTAATTAGAGGCTCATTAGGATGGGGAGTCTTCGGGGCCTTGGATTGTCTGTTTTTCAAAGTGTCTTTGGGGTGAGGGGTCTGTTTGGGGAATGGAATTACCATGCACAGCACTGCTTCTCTTTATGATTTATAAATAAAACAGATTAAGGTAATTAAAAGATATTTGGTTGAAGATGTGTGCCTCTATCCTCCATTGAAATTCATCGATCTGATTGTAATTTCAGGACCAGGCCCTACCTCAGACAGAGACAGCAAGAGCAATAATACTGTTCTCAGCCAGATGTCTATTGAGAATTCATAGTTTATTTCAATTGAAAAGCAACAACAGAAAATAAAGAAGGGAAGAAATGTTTAATCTTCTTTTAGTGTGAGGCGAACTACTGGGACATTGCACAAATAAATATATGCTGATTGTTTGTGGGAAAGAATTCAGAAATGTTGTAGATACTGCAAGCTATACAAAGCCCAAAATATTTTCTTTGGTGGTAATAAAGTAAAATGTAGAAATGTGTTTTTATGGACAAACCTGATAATGTGTTCATCTTTATTTTGGAGTTTTAAGCTATACATTTGAAAGGAGGAATAGAATTGAGGCTACACCTTCCTGTTCATGTCCTGCAGGAAGTTCTTGCTGGTAAGTTGCCTGCCTCCATCCTTAAGACAACATTCCTCTTCCCCTTCTATCATTTCTTAACCCTCTCCTAACTACAGACCTTCATTGTTTGGACATTCTGAGGCAAGTTCAAATGGATGGTATATTTAAATATAAATATGTAAGGTGGGTTCCTCTGTATGCCCGGAGACCAGTGGTGTAGCCACAGGTAGGCCTGGGTGGGCTGGGGCCCACCCACTTACGGCTCAGGCCCATCCAGCAGTAGCACATGGTAATGAAAATGCTGCTCTCCACAATACTGGCACCTTCGCATGCTCAGTTTTCAGTGCATGCCTGCTGCAGACTACCAAGGTGGAGACTGGAGAGAAGCATTTTCCCACCAGCTGAGATATTTTTTGGTGTGGGGGTGGGGGAGAGAACATTTGGTGCCCACCCACTTCTTGCCTAGGCCCACCCAAAATCTACTGTCTGGCTACGCCCCTGCCCGAGATTGTATGGGAGGCCATTCAAATAAAGAGTTCATTGGTTTGAGGATAGAAAACAGAAGTAGGGTTAAATGGTCAGTATTCTCAATAGAGAAGGGGAGATAGTGGGGTTCCGCAGGGGTCTGTGTTGCTTTTTAACATATTTATAAATGATCTAGATATGGGAAAAACTAGTGAGGTAATTAAATTTGCTGACGACACAAAGTTATTTAAAGTTGTTAAATCGCAAGAGGATTGTGAAAAATTGCAAGATGACCTTACGAGACTGAACATCCAAATGGCAGATGATGTTTAATGCGAGCAAATGCAAAGTGATGCATGTGGGAAAGAGGAACCCAAAGTATAGATACATGGTGCAAGGTTCCACGTTAGGAGTCACCGATCAGGAAGAGGATCTAGGAGTCATCGTTGACGATACTTTGAAACTGTTCAGTGTGCTGCGGCAGCAAAGCAAATAGAATGTTAGGTATTATTAGAAAAGGAATAGAAAATAAAAAAGAGGATGTTATAATGCCTTTGTATCGCTCCATGGTGCGACTGCACCTTGAATACTGTATGCAATTCTGGTCACCGCATCTAAAAAAGGATATAGTGGAATTAGAAAAGGTACTGAGAAGGATTATGAAAACGATAAAGGGGATGGAACAAGTTCCCTATGAGGAAAGACTGAAACGGCTTGGGCTCTTCAGCTTGGAGAAAAGACAGCTGAGAGGAGATATGATAGAGGTATATAAAATACTGAGTGGAGTGGAACAGGTAGACGTGACTCGCTTGTTTACTCTCTCCAAAAATACTAGGACTAGGGGGCACGCAATGAAGCTACAAAGTAGTAAATTTCAAACGAATCAGAGAAAATATTTCTTCACTCAAAGTGTAATTAAACTCTGGAATTCGTTGCCAGAGAATGTGGTGAAAGCAGTTAGCTTATCGGGGTTTAAAAAAAAAGTTTGGATGGCTTCCTAAGGAAAAGTCCATAAGCCATTATTAAAATGGACTTGGGAAAATCCACTGCTTATTTCTGGGATAAGCAGCATAAAATGTATCAAACATTTTTGGGATCATGACAGGTACTTGTGACCTGGATTGGCCACTGTTGGAAACAAGATTCTGGGCTTGATGGACCTTTGGTCTGTCCCAGTATGACAACACTTATGTACTTATGCACTTAGGGCCATGACCAGCAAACATCAGGAGTTTCACCACATGTCAAATTCACACGTCAAATTCAGACCACTTGAGGACTGGTGTTCTGAACCAACACATTTAATTTAAAGTTACTTTAGCCAATTAACTGAAACAATAAAATACCAGTTGTAGTAAATATGGCAGAAACAGTGTTCAAAAGTATTTATAAAGTCTCCTTATCCTTATCTCAACCCTCTCTTTGTTAGAGTAAGTTTATAGTATCTCCTTTGCTTTTCTTTCTTATTAACTGTAGGGAGTGGAGGAGTGGCCTAGCGGTTAGCAATCCAGAGGTGGCCAGTTCAAATCCCACTGCTGCTCCTTGTGATCTTGGGCAAAGTCACTTAACCCTCCATTGCCTCAGGTACAAACTTAGATTGTGAGCCCTCCTGGGATAGAGAAATATCCAGAGTACTTGAATGTAACTCACCTTGAGCTTCTTCTGAAAAAGGTGTGAGCAAAATGTAAATAGATGGCATTAAATTTAGTTTCAAAGAAGATCAACACAATCTTTGTTATAGGTGATGGGAAGCTCAAGGATATTGAGGCTTTGAAAGCAGCACTGTAAGTAATTTGGTCCTGGTTAGTTGTGTGTTGGTCCCCAAGAGACAGCTGAAAGTGGTACTAATTTCTCCAGCCTCTGGAGCTGTTTCAGGATCCAGCAAAGGTGATAGGTGATCCTGGCTGCCCTGCCGGAAATGCACAGCTTCTTTCTCACTTGCCCCCTGCTGCTATTGCTAAAAGGCTCCATGAGTAGGGTAGTCAGAACTTTCTTCAATATTTGTGCTACCACTACCTTAGTATCTCTTCTTCTCTCCCCCCCCCCCCCCCACTATCTTGCCATTTCTTCTTCTCTCAATCCACTCCCCCCCCCCCCCCCCCACACTATCTTGGCATTGTACTATCTACAATCGCTTCCTCTCCCTTAGAGATCCTTTATATTTCTCCCAAGCTTTCTGAATTCAGATGCAGTCTTTGTCTTTGCCACCTGCACCAGAAGGTCATTTCATGAATTCACCACCCTTTCTATGAAGAAGTATTCCTAAATTACTCCTAAACCTGTCCCTGTTTACCTTCATCTTATGCCCCTCATTCGGGATAACTTAAGACAGACTTTCTCCTGCCTTATCAGGATAGGTTAAATGAGCGTGTGCAAAAATTAAAACTAGCGTACGTCTATGTATGGCCTGAGCCCTTATGATCAGCCATTGACCTAGTAGTAAGGGCTTACGCACTACCCGTGTGGTAACCAACTATCCAGTAAATTCCGGGACTGGCCTGCCTCTATTCATGCTCCAGAAAAGGAAGGAAGGAAAGAGCTAAAAGAGAAAGATCAAATATGTCAGAGACAGATGTAGTGAGGGAACTGAACAAGACAAAAGGAGATAGGAGAAATGATAAATGAACAGACAGAGCTACTGGAAAGAAAGTTAACAGAAGACAGGAAGGCAGAGAAGAGAAAAAGGGACCAACATATGAAAAAAATAAAATGTCCAGACAACAAAGGTAGAAAAAAAAGTGTTTTATTTTAAATTTATTAACTGGAGTATGTTACCTTTGGGGAAATGTGCATTGTGGATTTCTTTGTATTGTGTTCAGTACAAGAGGAAAAGCATTTCTATTTTTATTTCTCTAGAGGCGCAGTTTGACTACCGAGTTTGACTTCTTGGGGGTCCCAGTTCAATTTCAGTCTTCATATTTCTATTTCTAATTTGTCATCTCCTTTCTGTATTTGATGAAGGTCTTTCTATGCTTTGCATGTGACTGAGGTGTGTATTCTGATTGTAAGTATTTTCGGTGTAGAGAATTGTGGCAGTCCCACTTGTTCTGTTTTCCTGTAATAGGCTTATTAGTGCTGTAGGCCCAGGGTAATGTTTGTAGTGCTGCCTATTCACAGGTATTATTCTTGTTATTTGAATCATAGATCTAATGCTACGGTTATATGACATGTTTACCATATATATGTTAAGACTATTTTTCAGGTTTTGTATTATTTCACAATATGCCTGATAATGGAGTGATTTATGTTGCTTTTGCTTAGATACAGAAAGCACCAGACGAAATTTCAGCGAAAAAGAGTAATGATACTAACACAAAGCTGAAATGTGCTTACACATTCAATCCTCTTCAAATTACATAATATTGAATGAATAGATGCACTGTTTTTCTTCTTTTTCTTATTTAAAGTGGAGAAACGACCTCAGTAGTCCCCGCGTGGCAGCAGCGTGAAAATTACACTCAATGCCAGCATATATGTTGACTCCGTTATTATCACTGGTCTAGAAAACTCCACTTGTGTGTAGTAAGGGGCTCTTTATGTAATTGAATGAATCCCCTAAGCATAATATTAGGCAATCATTGAAATAAATAAACAATGTTACTTAGCTTTTGCAAATTTTGCCCAACGGGGCTCACCGTTTCACTCTGCAATAAGCTTCCTCAGGAGGCCAAGTAACTAACAGCAAATCACCATGCCTGTAATCCAAAGATGACATGCCAGCTTATAATTGAAAAAGAAAAACGCCTATATTGCGACCCAAATCGGGAGATAGACGTTTATCTCACAAAAACGAATAAAGCGATATAATGGAAAGCCGAATTTGGACATTTTCAACTGCACTCCGTCCCGGATGCGGACAAAGTTGATGGGGGCGTGTCGAAGGCATGGTGAAGGCGGAACTGGGGCGTGGTTATCAGGCGATCAGAGATGGGCGCCTTTCACCGATAATGGAAGAAAAATATGCGTTTTTAGCGAGAATTTAGGGCACTTTTCCTGGACCCTGTTTTTCCACGAATAAGGCCCCAAAAAGTGCCCTAAATGACCAGATGACCACTGGAGGGAATCGGGGATGACCTCCCCTGACTCCTCCAGTGGTCACAAACCCCCTCCCACCACAAAATATGCCGTTTCACAACTTTTTATTTTCACCCTCAAATGTCATACCCACCTCCCTGGCAGCAGTATGCAGGTCACTGGAGCAGTTATTAGGGGGTGCAGTGGACTTCAGGCAGGTGGACCCAGGCCCATCCCCCCCTACCTGTTACAATTGTGCTGCTTAATGCTTAGTTGTCCAACCCCCCCAAACCCACTGTACCCACATGTAGGTGCCCCCCTTCACCCCTTAGGGCTATAGTAATGGTGTAGACTTGTGGGCAGTGGGTTTTGAGGAGGATTTGGGGGCTGAACACACAAGGGAAGGGTGCTATGCACCTGGGAGCTCTTTTACCTTTTTTTTGTTTTTGTAAAAGTGCCCCCTAGGGTGCCCGGTTGGTGTCGTGGCATGTGAGGGGGACCAGTGCACTACGACTCCTGGCCCCTCCCACGAACAAATGCCTTGGATTTATTCATTTTTGAGCTGGGCGCTTTCATTTTCCATTATCACTGAAAAACAAAAACGCCCAGCTCACAAATTGTCGAATAAAACATGGACGTCTATTTTTTTTCAAAAATACGGTTCGGTCCGCCCCTTCACGGACCCGTTCTCGGAGATAAACGCCCATGGAGATAGACGTTTTTGTTCAATTATGCCCCTCATGGTCTTTTTTGGTCAATCAATTGTCACAAGACCATTTCTTGTCCTATACAAATCCTGGTATCCCTTTCCTTTTGGGCTATCGTGGCCCCAGTTACCTGCCAGTCAAGGGGTAGTAAATTCAGATGTCTAGCCATTTAGGACTGACTTTGATGGTAGCCAGGCTTCTGTAACTGTGGAACCCCTATGCTAATTATTCTGAAAATCAGTTTTGTCATTCCTAGTTTCTGGGTCATTGTCTTCTAAGAAAAATGTAGTCTTGTGGCCTCGGACATCAGGGACTCAAGATCTCACTTGCCATACTCAGATCTCCCATTTTCTACGTCCTTCCTTAGAATGTTCCTTTCTGCAGGTCCTAGGCTCCAGGACAATGGACCTATATGTTATACCTTGGGTTCAGATCCATATGCATCTCCTAGGTCAGACTCTTTTTAGATTGACCTCTATTAGCTCAGTGTTACAAGGCTACTTTATTTTTCTCTAGGTAGGCTGGGAGGAGCCTCCCTAAAGATTTGCCTCAGTCGGGAGTGGATTGGGAGTCCCTTTCATAGGTTGTTTTTTTTTGTTTGTTTTTGCATTATAGAGGTGAACCTGAAAGGTTAGGAGCGGAGCTGTGGGCTGGGGTAGTTGAAATGGTGACAGTAGTCCTGGTAGAGAACCAACAGGTCCAAATCTAGACCAAGGACCAGAATTAGCTATCTAGCACGCCACTGGCCTCTCACTTGGGAGAAGGCAGTTCAGGTGACGGCAGGTAAGACAACTCTATTTGCTGATAGGAACAAAGCTGAGAAAAAGTAGTAGCCCTCATGTACCTAGTATGAGCTTCAGATTCGGTCTAGGATGGAGTTCCCCTGCAGTACCTGGCAGAAGAATATATGACTGACAGCATTAACAGAGGAATTTTCTGAAATGGCCCCTTTTAGGATCCTGAACTATAAGGACTGGATCTACTAGGGATCGATTGGGTCACTTCCATGAATGGATCTCATATCAGTCCAAAGAAACTCCAAGTCAAGCAGGTTCAAAGAAAAGCAGGAGTCATTTGGGCTAGTTATCCTGGTAGAATCAGGACTCATATTCCCTGGAAGGGGCGTGAAATCAGCTCTAAGCAGTTTTTTCTCTAGCTCCATTTGTTGGCAGGACATAATCCATTTGCTTGGACTGGTCTGGCAGAACTAAAGGAAAAGAAATTAACAAGTAAGTCCAAATTTCACCTTACTAATCAAAACTCCTTGAAATTTACTTAAATGTTCTCTTTTTACAGATAACAAAATTACTTCCTTATTTTTTTCCCCTTCTAACCAATCTAATCTAACCCCATAATTGGTTAGTCAGTCTGTGTAGCAAGATTG
This sequence comes from Microcaecilia unicolor, assembly GCF_901765095.1. NCBI lineage: Eukaryota > Metazoa > Chordata > Amphibia > Gymnophiona > Siphonopidae > Microcaecilia > Microcaecilia unicolor. The sequence goes on from NC_044038.1 coordinate 4,598,169, forward strand.
ACCAGTGGGGTGGGTGTGAGTTGAGGTAAGGTGGTAACAATCTAACACTAACGAATTGCAGTGAATTCAGACTTAATATTTGCCTCTTTCCTTTTGAACTTCTTGGATTAAAGCTAGAGAAAACAAAAAACCCCAGAAAAAAAATCTTCCAGAGAAAAATGCCCTTCTGTAAAAAGCTACAAAAATAACCCAGTACATTAATCAGCAAATATGAAAAATATAACAAAAATATCCCTTTCGTAGAATCACAGGCAGAGCACTTGTAAAAGCCATAAAATTATCTGAGCTTGACATAAGCCCCAATATTGTTGGTTTCCCATGATTCTCCCGTGGAGTTGACAGGTCTATAGTGATGACTGAATTCTGCCACTCTGGCCATGGCCACACAATTATAGGAAACCGTGAGTCCCTGACATAACACACAAGGCCGTTTATAATTTCCAGCTCCTGCTCTATGGAACTGAATCTTCATACAAGATGTTCAAGGCTGAACTAAAAGCACATTTTTTCCACCTGACTTTTAGTGAATACGATTGGCCTTCCTTTTGCCGAAGCAGTGCACAGTATGATTCTTGTACTGACTGTGGTTTTCTCTCTGCTCTTTCCTGCTGCATTTAATTGGACTTCCTCCTCTTCCTTTGATTTTGCTACTGTAATGGGTGGAATGGAATGGGTAGACGTGAATCGCTTGTTTAATACTAGGACTAGGGAGCACTCAATGAATCTACTAAGTAGTAAATTTAAAACAAATCAGAGAAAATATTTCTTCACTCGACCAGTACCTTGTATTTGTTTCTCTACCGGACTTGGCGAATGCCTTTACGGTACTATGTCAGCCACATTGAGCCTGCAAATAGGTGGGAAAATGTGGGATACAAATGCAACAAATAAAGAAATAAAATAATTAAACTCTGGAATTCATTGCCAGAGAATGTGGTAACAGCAGTTAGCTTAGAAGGATTTAAAACAGGTTTGGATAATTTCCTAAAAGTCCATAAACCATTATTAGTATGGACTTGGGAAAACCCACTGATTATTGCTTGGATAAGCAGCATAAAATCAGTTTTACTGTTCTGGAGTCTTGCCAGGTACTTGTGACATGGACTGGCCATTGTTGGAAACAGGATACTGGGCTTGATGGACCTTCAGTCTGTCCTAATATGGCAACACTTGTGTTCTTATGTAATACAGTTTAATTGAAATTATTGTGCCTCCGGGGTCATGTCCAGGCACCGGCATGGAATATCCAGGTCAGCTGCTGACCTGGAAGTTATGTGGGTGCTGACCAATATTCAGTACAGGCACCTGCATAGGTAAGCAGCAAAGATAGGATTGCCTTTGGCATGGTCCTATCTGCCTAGTTAGTTATGCGGGCACCAGCACGGGACCACCCTAGCACTAACCACAGTGCCCCAGTGTTCAATTTGGATATTCGGTGGCACTGTGCTGCTCAATCTCCTGGGATGCTGCTTAAATCTCATTGAGGGGCCCTTTTAAAAAAACCACGGGAGGGCTAATGCACGGGTAGAGCACGCCAAATTGGAAACTGCCGCTGAGGTAGCATGTGCGCCCAGTGGTAATTATAAGTTTGGTGTGCACCAAATCCCGTGGTAGAAAATATTTTTCTATTTTCTACAGTGGGGGTATTCCCAGTGGTAAACGGCAGCACGGCCACGTTGGAGCCCGCTGCATGGTTACCACACGGGTAGTGCGTGAGCCCCTTGCCACTAAGTCAACGGCTGACCGTAAGGGCTCAGGCCATAAATAGGCATGTGCTAGTTTTAATTTTTGGACACGCCCATTTCCCGGCTCATTAAAAAAAATGGCATTTTTCTCAGCCACAGTAAAAAGGGGCCCCTGATGAAATGGGGGGGGGGGGGGGGTTGCAAGGACAAGATCACCAAGACTCATGAGCAGTCTAGGGAACACAGAAGTCTTCTAAGGCAGCTGCAAATCCTAGAAAAGATACAGGGCACATCAAAACTTCTCCTGCATCTACTGTTACACATGATGCAGTGAATGAACCACTGCTGTCACACTGTTACAGCTTATATTGTAAAGTGTTAAAAAGGAGATTCTTGCAAGCTAAATGTTAGGAGAATCATGTATTTTGCCTGACTTTACATATTACAGCTGGTCACCCTGTGTGTCATTCGTAGGCACTTAAAACTGACAGTATTTATTAACCTCTGACAAAGTGATTAATTAAAGTGTATAGATTTTTGGAGTTGTTTGATGGATCTTGTTTTGATTTTGACCTATGCTTACACAAACTGAGAGGAGTGATTGCGTGGTTATAGCACTGGAGAATTCCTGAATCTATGGTTGCGGTTATGGCTATTTATTCTTGATATACCGCTAGTATTGCAAATGCAAATCAAAGTGGTTTACAAATCCAGCAAAAAATAAGAAAGGGACTACTACAGTGTTGGATAAGAAAGAATCCAAGCACACACACAACAAAGAAAAAAAATAGAAATAACCACCAGGACAACCTCCCCCCCCCCCCCCCCCCCCCCCCGATACAAATGAAATAAATTATTTCACAATACATTTACATGGAAATTTCAAGAAGAATAAGATGAAATTGAATGTGGACAATGCAAAGTGATGCACATTGGGAAGAATATTCTGAATCATAGTTATCTGATGCTGGAGTCCACCTTAGGAGTCAGCACTCAAGAAAAATTCATTGCAGACAATATGCTGAAATCTTCTGCCCAGTGTGTGGCAGTGGCCAAAAATGCCAACAGGATGCTAGGAATTATTAGGAAAGGAATACAAAATACCAAAAATATTATAATGCCTCTGTATTGCTCCATGATGCAACCTCACCTTGAATATTGCGTTCAATTCTGGTCACCGTGTCTCAAAAATAATATAGCGGAATTAGAAAAGTTTCAAAGAAGAGCGACCAAAATGATAACGGGGATGGAACTCCTCTCGTATGAGGAAAGGCTAAAGAGGTTAGGGCTCTTCAGCTTGGAAAAGAGACGGCTGAGGGAGGATATGATTGAGGTCTATAAAATCCTGCGTGGTATAGATAAGATAGAAGTGAATCAATTTTTCACTCTATCAAAAAGTACAAAAACCAGGAGACACTGATTGAAATTACATGGAAATACTTTTAAAACAAATAGGAAATATTTTTTCACTCAAATAATAGTTAAGCTCTGGAATTTGCTGCTGGAGGATGTGGTAACAGCGATTAGCGTATTTAGATTTTCAAAAGTTTTGGACAAGGTCCTGGAGGGAAAGTCCATAGTCTGTTATTGAGACAGACATGGGGAAGCCACTGCTTGCCCCGGGATTGGTAGCATGGAATGTTGCTACTAACTGAGTTTCTGCCAAGGTACTTGTGGCCTAGATTGGCCACCGTTGGAAGTAGGATACTGGGCTAGATGGACCATTGGTCTGACCCACAATGACTATTCTTACGGTATACATATTATATACAGGTACTATTCTTGTACCTGGGGTATGGAGGGATAACTGGGACTTGCCCAAAGTAACAAGGAGGTGCAGTGGAAGTTGAATCCAGCTACTCTTCCACTCCAGAAACAAGAGTTAAGCAGCAGAAGTTTTCCAGATATCTTGTTCCAATGAATCTCTACCTCAGTATTTGTCCCAGAGTTCCTGTAGGATTTTTTCAGTGTTAGTTTCTGGACATTTTCCTCTTAGTCTAGTTTCTTCTCTTTTCTTTCCATTAAGAAAGTCATACGGAAACACAGGAGTCTCCAAGAACTTACCCAATGAAAATAACATGGCCAGTGTTCTAACTTTAGCCCTTTCTAGGCCCCTCAGAAACAGCTCTGCTGCGGCTTATGCCCTGGTTCCAAACAGCTCGTACTCACTTTGGGATGGAAAAGATACATCTAGTGATTACTGCAGTACAATTTACCTTCCTCTCTTTAAGGAGATTAGGGGTGGGGAGTCAAAGTCAGAAAATTTAGATCAGTCACAGAATACATTGGGTTGGCTGGGAGCACACACCAGCATCTAAAGCTCCACACCAGAGAAATCCTGTGACAATGGGCTCCCTTGTAGCAATGCAATTGAAGGAACTGTGGATTGAATATCCCCCAGTGTAACAAGCATCTGTTTCATTGCATCAGCACCTGCAACCTCTTCTATTGAAAATGTCAGCACTCCTCAGTCAGCAGCACTGATCTCCCATCGACTCAGGTATCACCAGCTACAGCAACAGAGAATAGCCTAAATAGTTTTTCTTTAATACAGTCAGGTCAATTAAACAAAATGCCCATGCATCCCTTCTTTATTGTACATAACGAACAAATGATACAGATGATAAAAGCCAGTGATGTAGCAAGCAGCTAGTGGGACAAACACCTTCAGATGAACTGTATGGTTAAATGCTCTTTGGAAGGAGGAACTGAGACTATTATTCAACTGATCTTGAAAAAATGAAAGGATTCTGCCTGGGTCTTTTCAGTTCTGCTAATCAATAGTTACCTAATTTTAAAGATCCCAGTGAACAACTGCAAAGAAGTGCAAAGTTAAGCGCATGGAGTGCAGAAATCCAAAGGAGATGTATGAGATAGGAGGTGAGAAACCAATAAGCACAATTCAGGAGAGGGACCTTGAGGTAACATATACATAGTAACATAGTAAATGACGGCAGATAAAGACCTGTACGGTCCATCTAGTCTGCCCAACAAGATAAACTCATTTTACACGGTATGTGTTACTTTATATGTGTACCCGAGTTTGATTTGTCCTTGCCTTTCTCAGGGCACAGACCGTAGAAGTCTGCCCAGCACTGTTCTTGTACTAACTTCTGAAGCTAACGTCAAAGCCCCTTAAAATTTACACTCCAGCCCATCCCTATCTATTCAGTCACGATCAGGGCGTATACCGTAGAAGTCTTCCCAGCTCCTGCTTTGTTTCCCCAATTACCGGTGTCACCACCCACAGGTATTCTCCAAGGACAGCAGGCTGGTGGTGTCTTAGGATCTCAAGGCAGCGAAACAATATGACAAGGCAGTGGCCATAGCCAGAAGGATGCTAGGCTGCATAGAGAGAGGCGTAACCAACAGAAGAAAGTAGGTGCTAATGCCCCTGTACAAGTCATTGGTGAGGCCTCACTTGGAGTATTGTGTTCTGTTTTGGAGGCTGTATCTCGCTAAGGATGTAGAAAAACTAGAAGTGGTTCAAAGGAAAGCAACACAAATGGTATGCAGTTTGCGCCAAAAGATGTACGAGAACAGACTTGATTATCTGAGTATGTATACCTTAGAGGAAAGGAGGGATAGGGGAGATATGACCTTATTGACCTCCCACCCAGAAACAGTTTGACGTCTTCCCGTACTTACCTCAATTTGCACCTTCCCAATTGCAAAGGTATTAAGTACAGATCCTCCTATGCAACCAATTTTTCCTTTTTGGGTAGCCAGCTTTGGAATGCTCTACCAAGAGCCATTCGAACAATCAACGGCCATTTGCCCTTCAGGAAAGCATTGAAGACCCATCTCTTCAAGAAAGCCTACCCCAATGATCCAGCTAACTAAAGCCTACTCGCATGATTCTGTATCGACGATTGTTATACACTGATCATGTCTCCCATACCCATATGCTACCCCCTATCTTTTCCCTTTCCATCCTCCCTATGCCTACCTCCTAACGTTCATTTCCTTCTATACTCAATCCCTCCTATGCTCAATTTACTCATCAGTTTACCCCTTTATTATTACGTTTACTACAATTTGTATAATCTTCTTAAAGACTTTGTAACTCTGTTTACTTGTTACTATGTAAGCCGCATTGAGCCTGCTATGTGTGGGAAAGCGCAGAGTACAAATGTAATAAATAACAATAATAATAATATGATCCAGACATTTAAATATTTGAAAGGTATTAATATGCAAACAAATCTTTTCCACAGATGGGAAGTGGTAGAACTAAAGGACATGAACTGAGGTTGCAAAGAAGTTGACTTAGGAGTAACATTAGGAAGTACGTTTTCATAGAGAGCATAGCGATGCCTGGAATGTCCTCCCGATGGAGGTGGTGGGGACAAACACAGTGATGGAATTAAAAAACACATGGGATAAACACAAAAGAATCCCTGTAAGGTAGGGAGGGGGGGGGGGGGGGGGAAGGTAAAATCTTTGATCATAAAGGTGACTGATTTAAATTTATGGTTACAAACAAGTAATGTTAGTCAAAGGTCATATTTGTATTGTTCTGGTTCAGTCTAATGTGCTCATCGTCAATAAAAAATTATTGGAAAAAGAATCCCTGTAAGGCAAGAGAATGGAAGCAAAACAAACAGTGGTGTTTAGATGGTTAGTCCAGTAGTTGGGAAGTAAGGCCAGTGCCAGTGTTCCAATTATGGCCGAGATCTGGATAGGCTGGAGTGGTCTTCAATGGCAACTCCAGTAGTTGGTAAGTAAAGTCAGTGCTGGACTGCCTTCTACAATCTGTGCCCCAAAAATGGGAAGGGCAGTTCAAGATCAAGTATGCATATTTTTTACGTCACATTATATCATGCGCTATGAGCGTATCTCAGAGAGGGAAGTTTGATAGCAAGTAAAATATTGTCAGCAACACTGTTGGATTAATTGAACATGTCTAACTTTGAAGGTACACATTCAGTGGCTCTAATTTCATCCCATCTCTGGCATGGTTTTATAATCCTGATTATAAAGAGGCTTGAGGTGTCTATCTGTGAAACAAAGAGGGCTCAGAGGACTGAAAAGCAGCCTCTCAGAGGTTGAGGTATAATAGGTTTGCTGACCTGGTCAGTAAAAGTTTCGTGAGGGAGAGCTCAAATACAACAGGACTCTTGTCTGTTTGACTTCCTAAGCAGACCATGACATGTTGCCCTACAGGCACACTGTGAATTCCAGTCAGAGTTAGGTTACACCTTTGAGTTGTTAGGAGTGAGAAAAGGCAATTAAAACCTGAGTAACTGTAGCTTTAGCAGATGTTCAGTATTAAAACAGAAACCTGACAACACAGGTGGAGAGGTTGGCAGGTCTGTGTACTGTAAGAACTTTCTCAACAATATTCATTTTCACCTGCATTATCTGTACAGAAAGAATACAAAATGCATCAGACATGTAATACCTTCAGACCTCTCTCACAGAAAGTAAAATGATTTATCACTAAATGTTTGAACTTTATTTAAAGAGAGATTCTTCACTTGCAACTGAGAAATGTCATCATATTTTTTTTGTCGGTGAACAGCATAGAGTACACACTGAAGTTATAGAAACAGAATCTGATGGCAAAAGACGAGTCATGAAGCCCGTGTAATCTTCACAATTTAATTCCCATAGACCTCATTAATATCTGGTTTTCCCCTTACTGAAATGCCCTCCAGACACATAGACCAAAATCGTAACAGAATTGAAAAACACGTCAGATATACGCAGATGATCCCTGCTGGCAAAACAATGAAAACGAAGTACCAAGCAGGTGGCAAAGGTCATCACTGTAACAGATTTGGGCATGCCAGAGAGGATAGAGAGCTTTAAGAAAAAAAAAAAGGTTGAGAGGTCAAATAAAAGATGTGGGAAGAAGTTGGTGTTCAGTTGCATGTGGAAACTCATATGTGCATCTACCCAAGTGCATGAATCTCAACTGGGAAGACTTGATGGGCTACTGTGGTCTTTGTCTGCCATCATTTACCTAGTTTATAGCTTCTTCTGGTTTTTATATACCTCTCTCAATAGGCATGTCAGAAGAATTTACAAATACTTCATTTCAGCTGCTATTGGTCCTTCAGTTTTTAAAATTATGGAGATTTTCATCTCCTGGCACCATGTAAAGAGCTCATGAGTTTTGGGTCCCTGCTAATTCTAGCTATGGACCCACCAGCCTTGTAGCAGAGCTTCTGCCGATGGGCAGGGGAACTTGCCTGATGCTGTGAACTCAATGTAACAACAATCTGAGATCCAGGGGACTTTTAAAAAAAAGGTTTTCTTATGGCAACAGTTAATACCGTCTTCATTCTATAGAACAACTGGATTATAGGCTTCTGATCTGAGTATTGACACCAACACCAAATTCTATTCAGAACACCAAGTACAACCTTGCAGCTTTTAGGAAAATCTTTATCTTGGCACAAGAACGTTAAATGATCCATTCATGGTAAGTGTTGGCATTCTCCAGTTCAGATATCCCCATGCTTTCACTTCCAAAACTGTCTGCAGCTCCATGACAGCTAAAATAAAATTATATTAATAACCTTTCAATAGCACTCCATAGGCCATTATCCAGTATATATGACTCCAAAGGCTTCCTATAGATAACTCACATCAGTGTCAAATAAGGGTTTATTCATAGTGTAAATCTTTTGGCTTTTCAGCTGCTTGCCGAAGCAATCAAAGGCACATGCTGAACCTGCCTCTGGCTTCTCTGAAACTTCAGGACTTATTAGAAAGTTTGCTCGGTGGTTAATGTTATATAAAATGGTGATCTAAAAAAAAAATTCTGTCAGTTCCCCAGCAATGCCATTTGTCATCAGCATAGTATAATTACAATGGACTTTATTGACATAATAAATACAAGAGCACAGGTGGTATCCATTTTCAGCTCTTTAATTGCAGGAATGAAAGATCCTGTAATATGGAGTTGACAGGAAGAATTTGTCAAACTACACTAAACTTTTCAATGGCTCTGACCTTGGGGGTCATAAAATTACTGATGGCAGGTTAAAGAATTTTATGATGCTGAAGTGGATAATATTGATTTCTTTTATTTTTAGCTGTAATGCGAATGGATAGCAGAGACTTTTTCAATATTACTTCCTATGCTATAGTCTGCCAGCAAAGTGCAGGAATCAATACAAACAGTGTCTCAGAGCATCAATTACACAATCCAGCCACAAACTCTAGTGCACACTTACTTTTTAAGGTGTGTTACCCGAGGGATGGAGTTTGCACAAAATCCAGTACATGCTTACTGGGTGGAGGCCTAAGGCAGCACATCTTGGGGGAGGGGGAAGTGGATGGCAAAGAGCAGATGTAGTCAAATGAAAATTAAGTCATAGCATCTATTATCCCCTGTAGAGAGGGTGGGCAATTTTTAAACTGCCCACCTGAGAAAATAGTGCTTGATTAAATAGCCTTGGAAAGTTGGAAAGTGTCATCATTATGTCTGTATGTGTGTGTGTGTGTGTGTGTGTGTGTGTGTGCGTGTGCATGTACATATATATCAGTATGTTTATGACACTGTATTATTAAATTGGATTCTTACAACAAATTACTTTCTTATGCATTATTCTTTGTTATGTATCCTATACTGTTTATTGTAAGCCACATTGAACTCAAAACTTGTTTGGGATAATGTGGGATATATTTATGCCTATTTGATCACTTCTCTAATTCATAACTCCCCCTCACTAATTTGAGGTCTAAGAAAGTGTAATATTTTTCCTTATTGAATTGTTTAAATTTTTAATTCTCATAATTTTTTTTATTTTCCTTATATAAATAATTTATTGATCTTGAATAATGAGAATATTAATGTATCACTATTCGCCTGTGTTTCTGTTTACAAGGTTGCCCTTGTTAAAATATGTTAAAATATGTTAAAATAATAAATAAAGAATTTAAAAATATATATAAATAAATATATAAATAAATAAATAAATATTAGGGCTGTATTTCAATTTAAAAATTTAATTGTGATTAATTACACTTCTCTCCCTTCCTTCTATCCCCCTCCTATGGCTCTAGCACCTCTCTCACTTCCATCCATTCCCCCTCTTGAGGTTCCAGCACCTCTCTCCCTTTTCTCCAGCCCCCCTCCTCCCATGAGTCTAGCACCTCTCACCTTTCCTGCTCCCCTCCCACTGGTGCACACCTCTCTCCCGTCCCTTCAGCCCCCCCCCCTCCCATGAATCCAGAATCTCTCTCTCCTTTCCCTCTAGCTCCCCCTCCTGAGGTCCAGCACTGCCACCTTACATTATTAGGCATGGTCCGAGTCCTTCCCTTGCACAAACAGCAAGGAAGACGTAGAGATGCCGGACCCCGGCAAGGGGGTGGGAAAGGAGGGAAGGGAAAGAGGTGGCAGACCTGTGGGAGGGGGAGGGAAACGAGGAGAGCAAGGGATGCCGGATCCTGGGTAACTGGGGTGAACCATTTCTGGGTGGGCCTTGGGCAAAAGTGGGAGGACCTGTGCCCACCCCTTACTACAGCCCGGGTCACTCATCGGCAGCAGCAGGCAGCAAAGTCGGCGGCACTACATGCTTCTCAGTGGCAGGCAAGGGTACAGCAGTGTAGGCCTCTGCACATGCTCCTCAGCAGCAGGAGGGAGCACATTCAGTGGCAGGCAAGGTGGCTTTGGCAGTCTCAATAGCAGTCCATTAAGCTTACAAATCGAAAAACTGCAGCAAAGGCTAATATCTGATATATGTAATGTAATACTATGAAATGCTAGAACTATCCTATAACATTCAAGGTAGCTGTGATAATAATGTTAAATATAATTGGTGAAAAGCCCTCAGAAACCAAAGTGAGCAAATCTTTGGTTTGAACACTGTTACAAAATTTTTGTCAGTGTTCAGTTTCTAACATTGGGCTAAAAATTCCAACAGGTTTTTTAAATATATTTTTTGTTTGCATTTAAATTGTGACAGTGCTTTTAAATCTATGTCAGACTCAAAGTGCAACTTCTGTGCAATCTCTTTCTAGTTTAAGAATGGCTCTACTTTATCTATCGCATAGCACGTGAGTTCTTCAAAAGCAGGGGTGTAGCCAGACAGCAGATTTTGGGTGGGCCTAGGCAAGAAGTGGGTGGGCACCAAATGTTCTCTCCCCCACCCCCACATCAAAAAAATATCTCAGCTGGTGGGAAAATGCTTCTCTCCAGTCTCCACCTTGGTAGTCTGCAGCAGGCATGCGCTGAAAACTGAGCATGCGAAGGTGCCAGTATTGTGGAGAGCAGCATTTTCATTACCATGTGCTACTGTTGGATGGGCCTGAGCCCTAAGTGGGTGGGCCCCGGCCCACCCAGGCCCACCTGTGGCTACGCCACTGTTCAAAAGTGTGTTTTGAGTGAATACAGTGTTCAACTAAAGGCTCCTTCCGGACCAACCTACGAATATTGGACCTGTGTTCTAGAATTCTCACCTTTAAAGGTCTAGTGGTCATCCCTACATATGTTTTTTGGCACAGACACTTGATGGTATAAACAACATGATCTGAAAGACAGTTCGTGAAATGCTTAAGAGTATATGAAATTTCTTTTGATGAAGGGACAGAGAATGATGCTCCTTGAGAGGATCTTAGAGGTCTCAAAGCTGTGTAATAGCTAAAGAATAGTAGTCTCGCCCATTTTGTCTGAGGATCTTGAAAATCAAGCATAGAGTTTTAAATTTACTGTACTGGTAGCTGGTGTAGTTTTTTCAGGAAGGGTGTGATGTGGTCACGCTGTTTGAAGCCTTCTATCAGTCGTGCTGCAGCATTCTGAATTAGTTGGAGCTCATGCAAACTCTTTTTGGTTTGACCAGTGTACAGGGCATTACAGTAGTCTAGTCGTGATGTTATCATGGCATGGACCACTGTAGTCAGATTTGTCTTTTCAATATAAGGAGAGAGATTTCATAGCTGCCATGGGTGATAGAGACTATTTTTAAAGGTTGTTTGAATTTGCGGGATCAGAGTGAGTGATGAGTCTAGCGGTATCCCAAGCTTCCTGACCTGTGAGTTTAGGGGTAGTTCATACTTCTGAAAAGGTATTTTGAAGTCAGGTGTTTGTCCACTTGGGTTAAGTACCCAAAGAATCTCTGTTTTCCTTGGGTTCAGCCAGAGCTTGCTGTTTGCCCATTCCAGAGTTGCATTTATTCTGGTAGTTTACTCAAGAGCTGTGAGTAGATCTGGTTCATTGGGTATGAGTAGTTGCACATCATTGGCACAGAAGAAGAATTTTGTGTCCATCGACCGAAGCAGCTCAGCCAGAGGCTTGAGGTAGATATTAAATAAAATGGGAAATAGTATGGATCCCTGTGGTACTCCACAGTTCAGTGCCCAAGGTAATGATGTGCTGTTGCTAAAAAGGAAATAGGACAAATATGATTTGAACCATGTAAGTATTGTGTCACTGATACCTGTTTCTGCCAGTCTTGTAAGAATGATATTATGATCCTCAGGGTTGAAGGCTGCTGTGAAATCCAGTAACACTACCTTCAAGGTAGATCCCCTGTCATGGTTTCTCTGCAGATCATCAAGAAGGGACGCATTCATTTGTCTGATACATCATTCATGATTGTAAATTTAAATAAACGAGGTTGTGACGTGTGGTTGGGAGGCGGGGATAGTGCTGGGCAGACTTATACGGTCTGTGCCAGAACCGGTGGTGGGAGGCGGGGCTGGTGGTTGGGAGGCGGGGATAGTGCTGGGCAGACTTATACGGTCTGTGCCAGAACCGGTGGTGGGAGGCGGGGCTGGTGGTTGGGAGGCGGGGATAGTGCTGGGCAGACTTATACGGTCTGTGCCAGAACCGGTGGTGGGAGGCGGGGCTGGTGGTTGGGAGGCGGGGATAGTGCTGGGCAGACTTATACGGTCTGTGCCAGAACCGGTGGTGGGAGGCGGGGCTGGTGGTTGGGAGGCGGGGATAGTGCTGGGCAGACTTATACGGTCTGTGCCAGAACCGGTGGTGGGAGGCGGGGCTGGTGGTTGGGAGGCGGGGATAGTGCTGGGCAGACTTATACGGTCTGTGCCAGAACCGGTGGTGGGAGGCGGGGCTGGTGGTTGGGAGGCGGGGATAGTGCTGGGCAGACTTATACGGTCTGTGCCAGAACCGGTGGTGGGAGGCGGGGCTGGTGGTTGGGAGGCGGGGATAGTGCTGGGCAGACTTATACGGTCTGTGCCAGAACCGGTGGTGGGAGGCGGGGTTGGTGGTTGGGAGGCGGGGCTAGTGCTGGTCAGACTTACACAGTCTGTGCCCTGAAAAGGACAGGTACAAATCAAGGTAAGGTATACACAAAAAGTAGCACATATGAGTTTATCTTGTTGGGCAGACTGGATGGACCGTGCAGGTCTTTTTCTGCCATCATCTACTATGTTACTATGTTAAGTAACCTCACTACAGTGGCATTTCTTTTGGCTACCCACTTGAGTCAAACACTGCATTTGGGTAAGTCCTGTTAATTTGCTCTGTTTGTGGTCCTTACAAGCACAAGGTATATTTTATGGGTATAACTGGGGGGGAGGGGGGGGGGGGTCATCATAGCCGGTTTCCACATGTTTGTGGTTTTTAGTCATAACTTTTTAATACCGCATTATTCTTTACTCTCATTTATGGGGCTTTTGGTATCATGATACTTTACATTTTTTACCTTGTTGGCACCTTTTTTATGCCTGGCCTTATTAGCCATTTTGAGTCTGGTCCGGTTCAGTTTATCTTTAACCGGTATTGGTCTTTTAACCAGCAATACTTAACCATTTTTTTTTGGGGGGGGGGGGGCGGTCTCTTTACCAGGTCATAACTGCTTTTTAGCAGTTGCATTATTTTGTGCATTCATTATCTATTCGTCATTGTTTATTTATTCAAATTTGTTTTGACCATCTGTTTGACCATCTTCACAGACTTCTTTGCAGATAAAGCCACCGAGATACGATCAGAGCTCAGCAACCTGGCAAAAGAACTTGATACTCAAATCAAAAACCTCCAACCTAAACCCCCAAAAGATTCAACATCCTGCACCAATAACACCAACTCAGAAGACCAATACTGGAACACTTTCTCACCTATCTCCAGAGAAGAAGTCACCTGGCTATTAAAAAAGCTTGCACACTCCCACTGCATACTGGACACTTGCCCCTTCCAAGAAATAAATTGCTTAACACTTCAGGTTGAAAAGACACCACACTATCTTCCTGTTCAGTCCTCCTCCACCTTGACAGCTACCTCTTGGTATTCAAAGAAGTAAATAAGAAACACTATCGCAATCAAACTTATCTGCAGTTTAAAAATGTCCTTCATGACCCCCAAAATAGCTTGATAATAATAGCTTGTGTTATCACTCATTAGCACATGGCACATGAAGACACCTCAGGCATTCTGTTTTCCTTGACATTGACTGCTAAGTTGTCAACAGGATCTGGATCTGCACTTCTCACTGATATCATTCTTTCTATCCTTTTCACAGACTTGTAGATATATTTTTCATATTTATTGTATTGAATTATCATCATAGTTCTGACATGACCAACAAGAGGAGCAACCACCTTGTTTCTGCCATTCCTGTAAATGTTTGGTTTGAGTCAAAAGTGGTTGAGTTAAAGTAAGGGTTGAACTAGTTTAGAGAGAGGTTGAGATTACTGCTCAGCAGTTTCAAACTTAGGCTGATTCAGTCATCTTTGCGTATTGTTATGGGTCCCTATACATGCTATGACCCCATATGCGAAATTTAGGCCCCCTTTTACTAAGGCGCACTCACGTTTTTAGTGCTCGCTAAAATTGTAGGCAAGGTAAACATTAGAGATGCCAATGCATTCCTATGGGCGTCTCTAATGATTAAAATGCCCACAATTTTAGCACACGCTAAAAACGTGAGCGCACCTTAGTAAAAGGGGGCCTAATTGCTAAATTTTCTACTCTATATAAGTAACAACATTACATGCATGACTCCTGGGGGCATTTTTTCAGTTTTCATATTTGTCTCACTCTGTATAACCCTTATGCATTTGCCTGTGATTTTGCAAGGCTTCTATACCTTATCAATATATACCCCAGGCTACATGATCTGGAATTTTTCACACTTTTCCTGTACCAGTGACATGGAATCTCTAGTGCTTTCCATCTGATGAGTGTTATTGCTTTAGAGATGACAGGTGGAATCCAGTAACCTTTCTCGGAGCTCCTTCTTGACCTTCCCCTGACTACCTCTGGGTGCTTTTAAAAATAGTATTCACAAGTATTTTATTGTTGTGTATTTCAATTGTTATGTTAATTTATTGCTGTATGTATTGCCCTGATCATGTTCTGTAGATGTGTTTAATAAGTCAAAAACTATAAATTAGAGGATTATATATATGCAAGGTACTTGTGACCTGGATTGGCCACTGTTGGATGCAGGATATTGGGCTAGATGGACCATTGGTCTCACCCAGTATGGCTATTCTTATGTTCGTAATATTGAGA
Organism: Microcaecilia unicolor; assembly: GCF_901765095.1. Taxonomy (NCBI): domain Eukaryota; kingdom Metazoa; phylum Chordata; class Amphibia; order Gymnophiona; family Siphonopidae; genus Microcaecilia; species Microcaecilia unicolor. The sequence goes on from NC_044038.1 coordinate 4,613,283, forward strand.
TGGAGAAAGATGACACAGGTTTTATAACTCACTGAGAATGGGGACAGAGGAGGAGAATATGACTCTTAGTCAGGCTTCAGACCTCATCAAAGCACCGAAACAGTGGTGATTACATTATTGGCTAACCTCAAAAAAGAAATCTCAAATGGAAAAAACATTCTCCTGCTACAATTTGACATGTCAAATGCCTTTGACATGGTCAACCACCAAATCTTCAAAAGAATACTCGACAAAACAAACATCAGTTGGAAGGTGCTCGAATGGCTCCTAGGTTTCCTGACTACCAGATTCTATCATGAAGGCAAATTCCTTTCTCTCCCCTCCATGGAAAATGGAATGCGGGGTCCTGCAAGGCTCGCCACTCTCACCAATGTTATTCAACTTGATGATGGCCCTTCTTGCCCGAACACTATCCAAACAAGGCTTTAACCCCCTTACATATGCCGATGACGTGTTAATCTACATCCCTTTCAAAAAGAATCTACACAAAATCGCAACCAGGATTGCGGACAGCATAAACACAATGGAATCCTGGACAGCAACGTTCAAGCTCAGATTTAACAAAGAAAAAACACACTGCCTGATACTCATATTACCACACAACACCGATCACTTCCCAAACATCAATGCCATGGGCACATCTCTCCCAATATCTGACAATATAAAAATCCTAGGAGTCACCATAGACCATAACCTATCCTTTGATAAACAAATCTCAAACACTACGAAGAAAATATTCCAAACCATGTGGAAACTGAAATGCATAAAAAACAACTTTCCAAGAGACGTATTCCGCACACTACTCCAATCCATGGTCCTCGCCCGTGCTGACTACTGCAACGGAATTTACGCCGGATGCAGGAACAATTACTAAAGAAACTGAAAACAGCACAAAACACAGCTGCAAGACTAATATTCATCACAAATCGATTCAAAAGCACAAGACTGTTGCTCCAAAATCTTCACTGGCTACCCAGAGAGCATATCCTTCAAGATATGCTCTTTGGCCTATAGAATAATCTTCAGTCTTGCACCCGAATATGTCAAACCTTATAGACCTACCCATACGCAACATAATCAAGAGCGCAAGAACCTACCTCACCCTACGCTTTCCCAGATGTCAAGGCCTAAAATACAAATCTTCATACTCATTCAGCTTCACATACATTTGCCCCAAGATATGGAACACAATACCAAAAGCCCTAAAACATACAAATGACTACATAACCTTTCGAAAATACCTGAAAGCCCACTTCTTCAGAAAAATGTATTCGACGGACCCACATAATCTGAACACCAACTAAAACACCACGATGCCTGACCACTGACAGAAACCGATTAAGGCACGCGTCTTCTCTAAGTGGCAATGTAACATGTATAACAGAAGTAAACTGTAAGCCACATTGAACCGACAACTTGATTGGAAAATGTGGGGTACAAATGCAGAAATATATAAATAAAATACAGTGGTATAGCCCCTCAGTTCTCTAGAATGGGGAATAGGAATGGCTTTAGACCATCAGTTGTCTGACAATAACATGTTATCAAAGTTTTGAGGCTCAAGTGCAGAGTGGGGTTAGTTCTGTTGGGACCTGTTCTTTGAGTTACTGCAATGTTGAGAGGAAGCTGTACTATTTGAACATCATCAGGAACTGATTATCTCAACCTTTTGCAGAGCAGGATCATTGGAAAGAAGGCATTGATTAAAATCCTTAATGTCATCCTCAAGTACAATGGTCCCTATCCCAGCTGAAGTGATTTAAAAATAATTCCCTATTTTTAATTTATATTAATGATTCTTTAGAAATTGGGGTTGTGTCACGTGAACTGAAGAGAGCAGTAGACAATCAGAATTCTGTCTGTATAATAGTAACAGAAAATATCTTGCTGGCCATTGTGGATGGTATCAGAATGCAGGCAGATTAGAATTGTAATCCAATTTGGGTACAACTTGATCTTTTGGCAGTGTTAGAAATCATCCACCATGGTCTTTTACTCATTCAATTACAAGAGTTAAGAATTAGGGGGGTAGTTTTGACATGGTTTAGTTCCTATTTGTCTGAGTGGGTTACAATGAGTTTGGAGGGATGGCTTTTTCTCTCCCTTCACTTGTTCATTCATTTGTTTTGTCCCTTTTCTGTTGCATTTATATTTGGCATTGTTAACTAAGGTCATCAAAGAATTTAATGAGGAATTATTTTTGTTTGTGGATGACAAAGAACAGCTTGCAGCTATTTCAGAATGGCTGTTTAAACATAGGCTGAAATTGAATGGGAATTAATCAGAACCCATGTAGCTTCAAGAAGGAAAAGCCTCCTGACAGTTCATCCCATTATTGCAGGAAGTTGTTTACTCTACTGGGTGTGAAATTAAACACTCATTTGACAATGTAGCCACAAATCTCAGCAATGTTTATTGGTATTTTAATGTTTTATGGTTAATCTAATCTAATCTGAAATTTGTAGACTGCACTAGTCCCAGCGTGAAGTTCAAGGCAGTTAACAAATAAGTACATAAGTACATAAGTAGTGCCATACTGGGAAAGACCAAAGGTCCATCTAGCCCAGCATCCTGTCACCGACAGTGGCCAATCCAGGTCAAGGGCACCTGGCACGCTCCCCAAACGTAAAAACATTCCAGACAAGTTATACCTAAAAATGCGGAATTTTTCCAAGTCCATTTAATAGCGGTCTATGGACTTGTCCTTTAGGAATCTATCTAACCCCTTTTTAAACTCCGTCAAGCTAACTGCCCGTACCACGTTCTCCGGCAATGAATTCCAGAGTCTAATTACACGTTGGGTGAAGAAAAATTTTCTCCGATTCGTTTTAAATTTACCACACTGTAGCTTCAACTCATGCCCTCTAGTCCTAGTATTTTTGGATAGCGTGAACAGTCGCTTCACATCCACCCGATCCATTCCACTCATTATTTTATACACTTCTATCATATCTCCCCTCAGCCGTCTCTTCTCCAAGCTGAAAAGCCCTAGCCTTCTCAGCCTCTCTTCATAGGAAAGTCGTCCCATCCCCACTATCATTTTCGTCGCCCTTCGCTGTACCTTTTCCAATTCTACTATATCTTTTTTGAGATACGGAGACCAGTACTGAACACAATACTCCAGGTGCGGTCGCACCATGGAGCGATACAACGGCATTATAACATCCGCACACCTGGACTCCATACCCTTCCTAATAACACCCAACATTCTATTCGCTTTCCTAGCCGCAGCAGCACACTGAGCAGAAGGTTTCAGCGTATCATCGACGACGACACCCAGATCCCTTTCTTGATCCGTAACTCCTAACGCGGAACCTTGCAAGACGTAGCTATAATTCGGGTTCCTCTTACCCACATGCATCACTTTGCACTTGTCAACATTGAACTTCATCTGCCACTTGCACGCCCATTCTCCCAGTCTCGCAAGGTCCTCCTGTAATCGTTCACATTCCGAGAAGACTCGGAACAACACGAGGAGCTGCAAAATAACAAATAAAAAACAATCAGAATGTATCAAATAAAAATGTTTTCAGTTTTTTACGTAATTGCATATAATTAACCTTGGATCGGATAAACAAAGGAAGCGCATTCCAGATTGAAATAGCTCGAAAAGAGAACAAAGCCTCAAAGTGGAGGAGTGGCCTAGTGGTTAGAGTGGTGGACTTTGGTCCTGGGGAACTGGGTTCGCTTCCCACTGCAGGCACAGGCAGCTCCTTGTGACTCTGGGCAAGTCACTTAACCCTCCATTGCCCCAGGTACAAATAAGTACCTGTATACGTAAGCCGCATTGAGCCTGCCATGAGTGGGAAAGCGCGGGGTACAAATAAAAAAAAAAAAAGTAACATTTCAAACAAACACCATTAAAAGCAGGAAGTTTTAATATAAAATTATCTTGTAACTGAGAAAAGAAAAAAATCTGAAAAAGATAAAATTAAAAACTCTTGAGTTTGTTTCTATTGGGTGCATGCTTTGATGACTAGTAAGTTAGATGGTTGTAATTCACATTATCGAGGAACTAAGAAAGTGGAGATGAAATATGTGTCAATGTATACAAAATCCTGCAGCAAGATTGGTCAGTATGATTTAGAAGTATGATCATATCACCTGCCTTTCCTATGTAATTCACAGTGATTAGCAATACATGCTTGAGTGAAATTCAAAATGCTTTTATTACTCTACAAATGTGTTCATAAAGAACAGCATGAGTCTCTGGCAGATAAAATGTGAGAATATGATTCAAGGCAATCACTACATTCTTCCCATCGGGGCTTGCTGAGACTGCTTCCGTTGTCAGTCATGCATTTGAGGTGCACAAGAAATAGATCTTTTTTCATATGTGGGGCCTTAGCTCTGGAATCAGCTCTCTCAAGGGAGGAGAACAGCATCTGCAGTTTGAAAAGTGACTGGAGGCTTGGGTCTTTATCTAAGAGTTTGGTTTTAATTGTTGAGAGGGGAACTGCGTACGAAGGATTTTAACTGTTATTTTTTAGAATATCATATTTATTTGTTACATTTGTACCCCACATTTTCCCACCCATTTGCAGGCTCAATGTCATGAGGTGGTATCTACCTCCAGTGATGAAACAAATACAGAGTAATGTTATAGTCAGTGAAATAAATATGTTACAAGCACAGTAGGGAATCAGAGAGAAGAGGGGTTATAATTTTTTAGAATATCATATTTAATATGTGTTATCGCATAGGCTATGGTTTACTGTGGTCCGCCTGATGTTATGGCATGAGGTAAAATATCAAATAAGAATAAAGTAAACCAAAATCAATAGTTCTGGATTAATGCTAACAATTACATGGGGTCTAGCTGGTAAAAGTGGTACCGTGAACACCTCTGACTGACTCTTGCAAACTACCAAGTGGAGTGAAGGAGTAGCTTAGTGGTTAGTACAAGATTTTGATTATGGGGAACTGGGTTCAATTCCCACTGCAGCTCCTTGTGACTATATGGGCAAGTTACTTAGGGGTCCTTTTACTAAGCTGTGGCAAAAGGAAGCCTGCACTGGTGTCAGCATGTGTTTTGGACACACACGGAGGCCCCCCTTTTCCTAAGTGGCACTGCCCAATTACCGTCGGGTAAACACCGGCACTACAAAAATTAAAATGTTTTTGTAGCGCCGGAAATGGTGCGCACTGGGAGGTGGGAAGTACCACCGGGCTGCTGTGGTAGCCTGGCGATACTTCTGGTTTAGCGAGTGGTAAGCCCGCACTGGGATTACCGCTGCTTAGTAAAAGACACCCAAATCCCTCCATTGCCCCAGGTACAAAATAACCACCTGTATATAATATGTAAACCATTTTGTAACCACAGAAAGGCAGTATATCAATTCCCATCCCCCCTTTACCACAGTTTTAGACTTACTCATGCCAACCACTGCAACTAACTCCTTTATCTACATACAAATTAACTTAGATTTTAGGTATTTTGGTGAATAATCCTCTGTTCTAGCGCTTATTCCCCTCTGCTCTGAAACTCGTAGGGGAGCTTCAAACTACTGCTGCATTTAGGTTCATCAGAGGAAGGTTTCACCTGCTGCATAAGGCGAGCTGCTAGGCTGCTCCAACAGGAAACAAGAAGGAGCTTTGCAAATGTGAAGCATCTGTTCACGTTTTCCAAAAATACTAGGACTAGGGGAAATGCGATGAAACTACAGTATAGTACATTTAAAACAAATAGGAGAAAATTTTTCTTCACCCAACGCATAATTAAACTCTGGAATTCGTTGCCGGAGAACGTAGTGAAGGCGGTTAGCTTGGCAGAGTTTAAAAAGGGTTTGGACGGTTTCCTAAAGGACAAGTCCATAGACCGCTGCTAAATGGGGAAAATCCACAATTTCGGGAATAACATGTATAGAATGTTTGCACGTTTGGGAAGCTGCCAAGTGCCCTTGGCTGCTGTCGGGTCAGGATGCTGGGCTTGATGGGCCTTTGGTCTTTTCCCAGTATGGCGTTACTTATGTACTTAATTGTATTTCATAACCAACAAGCTATTTTGCATTACTGCCCTATATATATCTGGGGACTGCTGCTTTCCTTGTGATTTGTGAGCATCAGAAAGACTGAGAGGGGCACTGGGAAAAATCCTGTCTATAAAGGGACAGCACTGCACTGGGATGGTGAAAAAAAAAATGAGCCCTCAGGAAGTCATACTGGAGTACCAGGGGCAAGAAATGGTTTGGATGACCTTGCCTAGGAACCCATATAGCAAATTATCGCTTTCAAAGAAAACAACACCTGCTACTTTCTAGATGATTTTGTCAGACCGCCATTGGAGATAAAGAGAAGAGATATTTTGAGGACCTAATTCATTCTACTATTGCTGTTCTTCTGAGGGTGAGTGAGTTTCATATCGCGCGCCTTTTTTTTTTTTTCACGGCTGACAGGAGGCGCGAGGCGCGAGGCGCGAGGGAAGGTTTGAGGAGCGCGTGAGGGAAGCGCTAATTGGCTGTGCAGCACCCGTCCCGCCAAAAATAAAGCCTCTACGTGGAAAGAGAGAGAGAATGTGGTGACTGTGAGGGAGCGCGCGCGTGGACGGGGATTAGGGCTGGTTTCAAGGCTGCCCCCGGGCTTTTCAGCTCCTTCACACAGGATTCGCTGCCAAAAAAAGATGTCGGTAGTAATTTCTTTTTTTTTTTTTTTTTTTTTAATCTATTGTATTTTCAATTAAAATGTAGGCGAAGGCAGCGATTATGGTGCCACTTTCCATAGATAAAACTAAAGTCGGCTGAATTTTTTAAAATGTTTTTTTGCAGAATGGCTTTGGGAGCTCAGCTTCCAAGTTAACTAGTTCTAGGAGGCATTGGAGCCAACTCTGTGGGTGCTTGAGCACCCCCAATATTTAGAAAATGCCTTGTATCTGTCCAGGGAAGGGTTATTTCCATTGGGCTTAGCACCCCCATTAATTTTGAAAAGTTGGCTCCTATGCTAGGAGGGGAGATTTTTAGGTCAGCCAAGGGTTCCTGGAAACCCCGGCCTGGTACCTTATGGGATCTGCAGCAAATCAGTAACTTGACAACTCTACAAGGGTAGTTTTTTTTCCCCTAAATAACCTGGGTGGGAGGAAGAGACTTGAATACCTGCCCTGTTACACCTGCTGCTGCCCTGGGGAGCCCAGGTGGATAATTCCTCTAACACTCCAATATGTGACTAGGGTGAATTTGTGCAATTATAGTTACTGCATTTTGAGTAGAATTCAAAAAGGGCAACCGGAATTAGAGACTGATGGAAACCAGTTACAGCTTGAGTGGAGAGGTGTGGTAGCCCTGTTAGTCCACTTTTAAAGGTAATCAATAGAAAGAAAACATGGAAAAGAAAATAAGATGACACCTTTTTTATTGGACATAATACATTTTTTGATTAGTTTTCGAAGGTTGCCCTTCGTCAGATCGGAAACAAGCAAATGTTGGTAGATGACAGTATATATAAGTGAAACATCAAAGCATTTCAGTGACAGTCTAACAGGATGGGGGTGGATAGGTGAGAGGCGGGTAACAAACGGAGCAATACAACTTTATGGTTTATAATGGGCTAGAAAACCCAGATCTTTGTTAAGTCCTGACTGGTGGGTGTCAAAATATTTAATCATTCTGACTTCAAAGGTCTTATGTTCCTGTATTGTTTTAAAAGCTCCCTTTTAAGATTCTTACCATGAAGTCACTGGTACAGTGTTTTGGTTTGGTAAAGTGCTGCCCCACAACTCCAGCTTCCACCCTTCACGTACAAAGAGATCCATTATTTACAGCCAAGCCACAAGATACCACCGTATCTGCTCTGACCCAAGGGACAGAGACAGACACCTTGAAATCCTGACTGCATCCTTCGAACAGAAAGGCTACAACCCCAAAATAATCTCCAAGAATATTGCCTCCTCCCTCAAAACACCCAGAGAAAATCTGCTACATTACAAAGAAAGAAAAAGCCACAGACGGAATCCCTCTTATAGTGACATACAACCCAGAGCTGGACAAATTAAGAAAAATTGTAAAAGATCTGCAGCCTCTGCTCCAGGAGGATGAATTACTGAAAGAGATATTCCCATCCCCACCAGTGCTGGCCTTCCGACAGCCACCCAACTTAAAATACAAGCTAACCAGAAGTAAGCTCCCAACACAGACTCAAAAAGAAAAGAATGGCATACATCCTTGCAATATATCCAGCTGCAAACTATGCCAAAATATCTCACAGGACCCCACGATCATTCACTAAGGAAAAATATTCAACATTAAGGAATCTTGCACGTGCTCATCTTCCAATGTGGTATATATCATTCAGTGTAAAAAATGCAACGAAGGCTGCTACATTGGAGAAACAAGTCAGATGCTAAAGAACAGATTTAATTTACATAGACACCATATGAAAAATGCTAGTACCAATAAAGATGTCACGCCTGTGGGGCAGCACTTTACAAAACCAGAACACTGTACCAGTGACTTCATGGTAAGAATCTTAAAAGGGAACTGTAAAACAATACAGGAACGTAAGACCTTTGAAGTCAGAATGATTAAATATGTTTACACCCACCAGACAGGACTTAACAAAGATTTGGGTTTTCTAGCCCACTATAAACCATAAAAATGTACTGCTTTGAAAATCGTACTGCTTTGTCACCCTCCTGTCTTCATGTATATCTCCCTCTCCCTGTCTCTCACCTATCCACCCCCATCCTGTTAGACAGTCACTGGAATGCTTTGATGTTTCACTTATATATACTGTCACCTACCAACACTTATTTCCGTTCTGACGAAGAAGGGCAACCTTCGAAAGCTAATCAAAAAATGTATTGTTATGTCCAATATAAAAGGTATCATCTTATTTTCTTTTCCATGTTTTATTTTGTTTCTATCAGTTACTGCTGAAACCAAATCTGTGACCAATTAGTTGGCCACTTGGTTTCAGCGGAAAACAAAATTGGTAGACCAAAAATTGCCCCCTCCCAGACCCACCTGCTGGCGACAGCCCTTCTCCCAAGCCAAACCCTTGACAGCAGCCTCCCTTTCAACTCCTTGAGAGGCAGCCTCCTCGTGAATCCACCCTGGCAGCAGCCCCTTCCTGGATGTGCTGTGTGGGTAGTGGGCGCAGGGACAATTTTCACTTGCTCCTGTGCACAACCAACTCCTTCAAAATTGCTTCTGGGAGTTCCAGCAGCAATCGCAGCAGCCATATTAAGATTGCTACAATCTCCAGTTGCTCCTGCTTATGCTGGTTCCAATTGCAAAATGCTGCCAGGGCCTCCCTCGACCTGGAAGCCATTTTGAAGGAGGAGTGACAGTGGGTAGGAACTAGTGGGCTTCATTCCTGCCTCCGAAGAGGCCACTAGATCATCACGATTTCTTAAGGTAGGCCTGAGGTGATTGGGCATACCAAGGGGAGCAGCACTGGACAGGAGGGGAGGGGGTTAGTTTCCGCTTCAGCTGAAAATGTCAACCCAAACCTGGATTTTGGGCCAGTTTCAGTACCGAAACTGAAATTCAGGTGCCTCTAACCAGGATGCTAAAGGGGATGGAACAGCTGTCATGGGGAATAATTAAAGAGGCTGAGGCTCTTCAGTCTGGAAAACAGATGACTGAGAGGAGGCCATATCTTGCTAAAGATGTAAAAAGACAACAAGTGGTAAAAAAATATCAATGAAAATGGTATGGAGTTTTGCACCAAAAGACTTGATAACCTGACTTTATATACCTTAGACTACAGGAAAGGCAGGATGGGGGAGATAGGATACTACAGATATTTAAATAATTAAAAAATATGAATATACAAAGCTTTTCCAGAGACTGGAAATGGTAAACCTAGAGGAAATGATTTGATGTTGCAGGGGGCTGATTTAGGACTAACATCAGGCAGTACTTTATCATGGAGAGGGTGGTGAATGCCCTCCCAGGGGAGGTGGTGGCGGCGACAAAAACAGTGACGGAATTCAAAAATACGTAGAATAAACACAGAGGGTCTCTATATAGGAATAGAATCAAAACAAAATGGTGTTTAGACGGCAACTCCAGTAGTTGGGAAGTAAGGCAAGAGCTGCACAGACTTACACGGTCTGCGTCCCAGTTACGGAAAGAGAGATCTGGATAGGCTGGAGTGGGCTTTGACCACAACTCCAGTAGTTGGAAAGTAAGACCAATGCTGGGCAGACTTCTACGGTCTGTGTCCCAAAAATAGCAAGGGAACCGAAGAGAAGCAGACCATATGAAGAAAAACAGTTCCTTTAATGGTGTTTCAAAGCTCCTAGGGTTTACAATCCAATGTCCGACATGGCCATGTTTCGCCAACAATAAAGGCTGTGTCAGGGGCAACTAAAACTGTAACATTGAACATAAAACACATCAGTGAAGATTTCAATAAATACATACATGTCCATGGATAATAACATACCTAGAGTCATAATCACATCTAAATAAATAAATAAATAGTTTAATTAAGACAATACATAATTAAAACATGAATATATAAAACAAGAACTACTTCAAATATCATCAAATTTAAACAATAAGAAATCTGATTTGATGTAACTAGTAAAACAAATAAGGATGGCTTACCCAGCTGGTGTGAAACAACAAACCTCACTAGTGCTGATTACCACTGAAAAACAAAGTAATTGAATCGAAATCACTTGAACAAAGTGATTACATAATTTAAAAATGGTGGTGCCATTACAACCACCTCCTCCCACAGAGCAAATCTGAAGGAAATAAAAATGAATCTGTGAACTTACACGTGTCTCTTCCTGGGTCCGTTTGATACCGTGAAAACAAACTTGCTGTGACAGCCTACCTTAAATGTTGCAGTCATACGCATATGCATAACCTGCCTCAGAAAATAGGAAGGACAAATCAAGAACAAGTATTCGCATTTTTTAAATATCAGATCATATAATATGCTCTGAGTGTATTTCAGAGGGTGAGAGGAAGACATCTTAAGGCTGATCCGAGTAAAATATCGTTAACAACGTTGGATTGAGTTTCATCAAATATTGATATTGAATGTGATTATACTGCAGCCAAAATTATAAAACCACTTTTTCAAGACTCATTAAATATAATTGCCTATATGGTTGGCATTGTGGTGAACCGACAACTGGCTTGTTTGTATTTGTATTTGTTTGTATTTGAACATGAAGGAGTATAATCTGCATGGAGTGGCAGGTGCAGCTTTGGCCACCTTGTTGGGCAGAGTGGATTGGCTGTTCAGGTTTTTATCTGCTTGTCATCTACTATGTTACAACTTTAGATACAGAGATCAATGGGTAAATATAAATTGAATGCTCTTTCAGAAAATACAAAGACTAAGGACATGTCATGAAGTTATATAGAGAAAAGACAACATAAGAACTTAAGAGTTGCCTTGCGGGGTCAGGCTAAAGGTCCATGTAGTCCAGTATCCTGATCAATCCAGGTAGCAAGTACCTGGTAGAGTCTCAAAAAGTAGCAAGATTCCATGCTGCATAACCGTGGGATAAGCAGTGGCTTTCCCTAGGTCTACTTTAATAACTGTTTATGGAGTTTTCCTTCAGAAATTTGTCCAATTTTATTTAAACACACCCACATTAACTGCTTTTAGAAACATGACGGCAGATAATGGCCAAATGGCCCATCCAGTCTGCCCAACCTTAGTAACCACCAACTCCTCCTTTCTGTAAGAGATCCCAAGTGCCATCGACCATTCCGACTTGGGTCACAGTCAGCTCAGCCAGTAGACTCTCCCTTCTGGTCTCCTTCTCCCTCAACCCCCTCCCCACTGCCTCAAAGTGTTCCTCTGACAATGATGGAAAGGGGTGTGAATGAGAGAGGGACACGGGGAGGGGCAGTGCTTGAAAGGGGGTGTGAGAATGAGAGAGGGGCATGAGGAGGGCTGGAAAGGGGTGTGAGAAACAGGTTTAGCAAGGGACTTGGGGGCAGGGCAAGGGAGGGGTGTGGGGTGGGGCAGGTGTCGGGTTTTTCTCTGTTAAAAAGTTGGCAACCCCACAGACCAATGTTAATGCCAGAGCCCAGGGATTTTGTGCCATGTTTTGGAGTGCTAGCCATGCCCCATTAGCAGCTAGTTGAAAGAGAAAGTTCAGCATGAGTTCTTACAGGCCCTGTGGTGCCCTGCATTTCACATGGGGCTTCATGGTAATAAGAGGCCTATGCTGTAGGAGGAAGGGTGGGAGACTGCAGGGCCATCAGGACATCTGCAGAATTTTCTTTCAATTTCCTGCTACTACTGTGGGGCCAGTGGCCTAATACATAGCACAAATACATCATGAAGGTGGGGAAGGCCAAAATGAGGATTTGGGCAGCAACAATCCAGAGAAGGGGAGATACTGGAGTGCCACACCCCCCTCCCCCTGCTTTGCATTTCCCTGTTTTCTATAGGTATCTAAAATTCCAATCCAGACCTGACCTAAACCTTTATGCTATGATGCATGAAAGAAGGGAGGAGAAGTTCAGAGACCTGGATCATGTTGACGTTGACAAAGGCCAGTGAGAATTGAAGACTTTAGAGTAATTTTATTGTCTAGGGCATGCTTTTTAATGTGTGCTAATGCGGTGCCTTTTGTCCATGTGACTAAGCTCTGCCAGGCAGGCACTCTTTCAGTGTATTTTGATACGGATGCTTTATTTTGTTTTATATCTTGTGCATTACAGATGAAAGAATGGCGTGCTTCAGTTCAGAAAAGAACTTCGTGGCCTTGCTAGATCTGCATCCAAATCTGGCTCGTCCTGTAGGTCTCAGTGGTGTTTTCCCATTGCTATCATAGGAGAATTATATGTGACTGTATTGTTTTACAGCAAAACTATTTAATTGGCATAAAAGCAATAGCATAACTGTTAAAGTCAGTTTTCATTTACAAATCAGTGAAAGGAAAGTTAATAGCACTGTTGTCAAATATACCATGGGCCTAATGACTGTAGATACTGGCTGAGCAACCTTTTGCTTAAAAGCATGAGATGATACTTTATCTTTTAATTGAACAGTAATGGAAATGAATAAACAATCTCAGCACTGAAATTCTGATATATCAATCTAAACATTTGAGGCATTTTTCCATTGGCTGTAGAATGTAGACAGTGTGCAGTATTATAATGGCCCTTTGGCTATTATCTGAATGCCTGTGCTTTACAGAATTACTAAATCATAGGTGGGATTATTTTCTTTTCATTTATTGGTTTGCATTGGGATATATGTTTTCCCCGTTTCACTCTCAAATAATGAAGAAAAGTAGCTATAGTAGACCAAATGGGATACTTTCCACATGGTATTAAGTCTTTTACATTTGTTTTTTTATCTCTTTGTTCCACAAAGTATATCCAAGTTGTTACCCAATGCCACTGGCACATCCCCACTACCCCTACTAAATCAAATTGTCCCAAGAAATATAAGGATTGCTCCAGAATTAATGTCTCTGTTGGTAGTGAATGTCTTAAGTTATTTAGCCACAAGGCTAAAAATATTTCCAGGTAAGATTGTGCAAGTAGTGCATTCCTTTCTTGCTTAAGTGGATGCAGCAGGTGACTAGGAAAGATTCGGGGAGGGGAGCAATTTGATAACATGGTGCCTAAGTGAAATCTCCAAAAGGCATCTGTTTTATAATAGTAGCATATGCATCGATGTGACTTTATAAAATAGGCCTCTGCAATGACTCTCAGTATCGCACGCTTCCTCAGTAACACTCCAGACCAGTCAAGACACTTTGATTATGCATGCCTACCAGGAGAGGGAGACTGAGAACACCTGACTTTTATCATAGTATATCTAACCTGTGCAAATCCAAATCAGCCAGTATTTCTCAGTCTCCAGCAGAGGGTAGATGTGCACCCTGTACAGTCTGACCGGTTTGGTAGGCCCAGAGGGGTTCCTTGGGGTCTTTTCTTTTCCTCTTTATACAAGTACATTACATAAATTTCGCCATACTGGGACAGACCGAAGGTCCATCAAGCTCAGCATCCTGTTTCCAACAATGGCCAATCCAGGTTACAAGTGCGTGGCAAGATCCCAAAACAGTACAATACATTTTATGCTGCTTATCCTAGAAATATATAACAAAATGTTCAAACACACATGAATGCAAGTATGTTTTAAACTTGCTTCTTTGATTGTCTAAAGTGGAGTGGTCTCATATTTGTCACACGAAACAGAATGATATTTCTTCACCCAATAACTGGGTGTATTACCCGTGTGTGTATTCTAATCATTGACTCAACCTCCACCAACCTTCTCTATTCACTTATTTGTATTTTAATTCGTATTTCTATACTTAAAGATGTACAAACAAAGTTAATGTAGCACTTAGCTTGAGCGGGTAGGTGCTCTCTAGACCCCGACAGGTCCCCGTTTCGTAACAACTTTGTCAAGGGGGAGTCACCGATTCCGGTAGCCGCCTCAAATGCATGTGCAATACCGGAATCGGTGACTCCCCCTTGACAAAGTTGTTACGAAACGGGGACCTGTCGGGGTCTAGAGAGCACCTACCCGCTCAAGCTAAGTGCTACATTAACTTTGTTTGTACATCTTTAAGTATAGAAATACGAATTAAAATACAAATAAGTGAATAGAGAAGGTTGGTGGAGGTTGAGTCAATGATTAGAATACACACACGGGTAATACACCCAGTTATTGGGTGAAGAAATATCATTCTGTTTCGTGTGACAAATATGAGACCACTCCACTTTAGACAATCAAAGAAGCAAGTTTAAAACATACTTGCATTCATGTGTGTTTGATCATTTTGTTAAATATTTCAAGCTCGACAGAGTGTAGGCATAGTTTTGTTTTGACAATTGCATTATCCTAGAAATAAGCAGTGGATTTTCCCCAAGTCCATTTTAATAATGGCTTATGGACTTTTCTTTTAGGAAGCTACCCAAACCTTTTTTAAACCCCTCTGAGCTAACTACTTTTACTACATTCTCTGGCAACGAATTACAGAGTTTAATTACACGTTGAGACAAGAAAACTTTCTTTGATTCATTTTAAATTTACTACTTTGTAGCTTCATTGCTTGCCCCCTAGTCCTAGTACTTTTGGAAAGAGTAAACAAGCGATTCAGGTCTACCCGTTCTGCTCCACTCATTATTTTATAGACCTCTATCATATCTCCCCTCAGCCGTCTTTTCTCCACGCTGAAGACCTAGCCACTAGCCTTTCCTCATAGGGAAGTCGTCCCATCCATTTTTGTCTTGTCACCCTTTTCTGTACCTTTTCTAATTCCACTATATCTTTTTTGAGATGCAGTGACCAGAATTGCACACAATATTTGAGGTGCGGTCTTTACTGTTTATCTTTTTTTAAATCCCTGTCCCTCTGTGCCAACATCGTGTTGCTTCTAGGGGTGTGGGTCCAGTGGGACTCCGTTTTCCCCCTCTTGGTGTGTTATACCCATGTGACTGGGTCCCTCCCCCCTCCTCTGCCCTCAATTTGGAGGGTCTGTTTTGTGCCTCGGCTGCAGTTTGTGCAGGAGAGCCTTGAGAGCCTAAAGATGCATGGCTAAAGATACCTTGCTATCCTTCATCTTGTTCTGAGACCACTTTCACCTTCTCTTTCCATCTTTTCTCTTTCGCCTCTGTCTTCTTTTCTACACTTTAATAACTACTCCTTCAATAGTAACATTGTTAAAATTTAGGATTTAGACACCTTGGTAAATAGCACAAGAATGTGGAAAGACTGTGTTTTTTATCAGGTGGCCAGTAAGAACTTCATTTACATGTGCATGTGTGAACCTTTTTGTATGTGCAAGACTTAATTTCAGATCAGTTTAGGGCATAGGTCTCATTATGTTAGAAAACAAACATGTACTGATTTAAGATAAACTAGAACCGGATACACGGAAATGCACTTTTTATTTTTTTTTTTTGGTTGGCTGCTGTGCTCTGGAATCGTCTCCCACAGTATGTGAGAGACAAGCTTTCTTTTCAGAAGTTTAAGAAGTTAGTGAAGACCCACTTATTTTTGACTGCTCATGGTGTGGTTCTGGAGGGCAGTTCTTGAGACGGGAGATGCACCTGTACTAGGGTACTCGGATATTAAGATGTTTTTATTTAAGGTTTAGTGGTGTTTGGTTGCATAATCTGTTCTATCCTAACCTGAAGTTCCTTTCTTTGAAATTATTGTAATGTACAGTGCCTTGACCTTTGAATAAGGTGTTAATTTTCAAACCTATGTAACTTTGTAAGTCTATGTGCTTTGAAAATTAGCCTCTGTGTTTGACAGGTTTGGGCTTTTGACAGCCCAGACCTGTCAAACAAGTGCGGGAGGATTGTGCTGAGCGCATGAAGGCACAATTTGCCCGCACTTCTACCCCATGATCAGAGATAATTGCACTGCTTAAATTTGCATGCATTATCTCTGATCATAGGTCTAATAGCGCCCCGCGCTGGTCCAGTGCTATTTTAGAGCTCTGTTTGGAACAGCGTGGGGCTTTTGATCATCTGCCTATAAGTTCAGTTTATCAAATGTTAGGATTTGTGTGCAAATGTTAGGATTTGTGTCAATAGTATTAGTTTCTATAAAATTGAATATTGCATTAGAATGATTATCCTCCCCAGTTGTTTATTATAAGCAGTAAAAGTGTAGCGGGTCCATGAAATCTAATTTACTGTGTGCCTCTGTGTCTTACTTTTTGTATTTCAGATTGTGTTAGGCATAGTGATTGGAAAAACAGATGTCCGAGGGTTTCCAGACAGAAAAAGTTAAGTTTAGCTAGATTCAAAAATTGTTACCTTCTAAGTTTGTATGTCAAGATAAGACTTGACATCATGAAATATATTACAGTACTGAGGAAAAGTTTGTGAACCCTTAAAATTCTCTGTATCTTAGCACAATTTATACACAAAACGTGGTTAGATTCTAATCTGTACCCCAATAACGAAGAGACAACCCCATTGAATAAATAACTCAAAAGAATATATTTTGATTTATTCAACAGAGAGATTCAAAAATAAGTTTCTTTTTGAGAAAAAGTATGTGAACCCTGTTCACCTTCTGTCTTGCCTCTGGGCCAGAAGTAACCTTCTGAAGGAGTAAATCTTTACTCCCCCAGGCAGAATTCCAGGCAAGAAAAACTCTGGCTACTAAATAAGTATTAGACATAATAAATGTTTATTCAAATTGTCAAAGAAGCCAATCAGTAATTATTGAAATGGTAACAAATAAACTCCCAATACAATATAATATGTAGGAAATAAAAACAGAGTTTTCCCTGGGACCTGTCCACCTCCTAGTGGACACACTGAGGCTCGCCATCCTCAGTTCTGTTTCCTGTTAAATACTTTTTTCTTCCTTTCTTCATTATCTTAATTATAATTACCCTTCCTACCTAATGAATATGCATCTTTCCAGAATATTCTGTTTCCTGTCATGACGTCTCATGTTCCATCATTTTATTCCCTTATTATATTGGCAGTTAGGGCCTGTCATGCACATAAGCATAAGTTTTCATTTGGTATAGGTTGACCTATGTCTTTGGTATGCACAGTCATCATACCAGCTCCCTCCACCCTTACAGTTTTACCCACACCCACTCACTTCTCCTTCTGATAGTTTATCTGGATACAGCAGGTGTCCTTAGTCATATTTCTCATTTTGTTTGTATTATAAATATGTTTTACACATTACATTCTATGTGCTGCTGCTTTTTATAAAATGTCTTTATACATTATAGATTATTTATTTATATGTTTTTATATATGGATTTTATATGATTATGCTTGACCCATTTATATTCATGTGCTGCTGGTGTTATCTTATTTTTTATATATGGATTTTATATATATATTTTTCTATATATGTATT
This sequence comes from Microcaecilia unicolor, assembly GCF_901765095.1. Taxonomy (NCBI): domain Eukaryota; kingdom Metazoa; phylum Chordata; class Amphibia; order Gymnophiona; family Siphonopidae; genus Microcaecilia; species Microcaecilia unicolor. Next base: position 4,631,061 of record NC_044038.1, read on the forward strand.
GTATAACTGTGTCATCATTCCTCTGTTCACTCATTTATCTATTTATTTCCTTAGTTTATGTTTTTATGAAAGTAATTTATATATTTTGTATTATTTAGGGACTCCTGACGCAGGCCTCTGCGGCCGAAAGACGATTCTTGACGAGTCCATTACATTTTGTGAATTAAACTTCTGATGTGAACTCACTGAGTCTTCATCATCTTTGTTGTCACTGTCGCTGTGTTTGCTTGCTTATTAGGTGTATCATTACTTTCATTAGGTGTATCATTGCTTTTGACTCCTAACCATGACTCTCTTACTCAACACCCTCACTTATCACCCCTACCACTGCAATTTCCCCACCCCTAGCTGTCTGTTCGTCTGTCCAATTTAGATTGTAAGCTCTGTTGAGCAGGGACTGTCTTTTCATGTTAATTTGTACAGCGCTGCGTAAGTCTAGTAGCGCTATAGAAATGTTTAATAGTAGTAGTAGTAGTAGTATTATGCTAACTTTGTATTATATCTCTGGTATTTGAATTTCAGTGCTGTTAAATGTTACTGTTTTCAAGTTTACCTCATTTATTGTTCTTACGTTTATACTTGGTTATTTTACTGTTGTTGTGTTGAACTGTACCTGCTGTATACCGCTTTGTGTGAATCTCTTCATAAAGGCGGTTAATAAATCCAAATAGATAACTATCTGATGTTTAAAAGTAAACTTAGAATCAACCACAATCCCAAGAATTCTCGATCTGTCTTCCTTACCTGATAGTAATTTTAAATCTTTCTCTGGCAGTGACTCATAATTATGGCTTGTAAACTGAGTTGAACATGCCACAGAAGGAACTTGTTTGTCTTATAGCAGGGTCAGTGACTTGCTTGTAGCAATTCTGAAGTTTCTCATGGTTGGCAAGAACCAAAATTCTTTAAAGGAAAAGGTTTGCTGACCCCTTGTGGTGGTTTTAAAACTTCAGCCCACACTAGCTGGAACTATTTGCCTCTAATCTAAAATCTATTGATAAATATTTATTTTTAAAAAGTAAAGGGGTCTTTTATTAAGCCGTGGTAGCGTTTTTAGCTCATGGTAGAAATCAGCTGGCAGTAAACGCCGAGGTGCCCATAGGAATATAATAGGCATCTCGGCGTTTTCCGCCAGCTGATTTCTACCGCATTTTAGAAGGATTTATCCATGGAGCGGAGTGCATGGGAAGGGGTGCAGGGAAAGACGATTGTGGAGAGATACTGGGGAGCAGCAGAGTGAGTACATTTATAGGTTAGTAGAAGAAGTTTGAACAGGATGTGAAAACGGATAGGGAGCCAGTGAAGCGACTTGAGGAGAGGGGTAGTATGAGTAAAGCGACCCTGGCAGAAGACAAGACAGGCATTTCTATAGCGCTACAAGGCATACGCAGCGCTGTACACCATACACAAAAAGACAGTCCCTGCTCAAAGAGCTTACAATCTAGATAAGACAGGTAAACAGAAAGCTGCCTTCACAATTCCTACTTAATTCATTTTTCTAGTCAATGACAAGCAGGAGGCAACAGGAAGTTCACTGTTTGTTTACTACTTTATTAAGGGCTCAATTTACTAAGGTGCACTAGCATTTTTAGTGCATTAACAAAATTAGCTAACTGTTAGGCGCCCATAGGAATATTGTGGGTGCCTACACAGTTAGCACCGCACCTCTAACGCGACTTAGTAAACAGGGCCCTAAATGTATTTAAGTTGCATACATTTATATATTATCTTTGCAAACAAGACGGTTGAGAAAACAAGCCAGCTATTCTGGGCTGCTTGTTTAAAAGTACTGTAGAGGAATACTGTGACCGACTATGTGCAATATGAAATCTTACTAACAAACTGTGAAGACTGAATTATGAATAACTCAAGTAAAGTTTATTTCTTTAGATGTTGGTTCAGAAAGGTACACATTCAGTTTTACCATTAGAGATTCTCCAGCTTACTTTATAAATGCATTTGCCTGGGGGAAAGAAGAGTATATTAAATCCCTCTCAGAAAGTTTCAGAGTTGGTGATTGTGGTAAGTTGCCATTTATTCTATACATTGCTCTGCTTTAGTGTGCACTTCTCTCATATATTTATAACTGCTCTTTGTCGTGCACAAATTTCCTGGCTTCTTTTGTCTGCATCTACATATTTTCTAATCAAGTCCTTTTCCAGGAATGCCTTCACTCAGTCTGCTTTAGAGTATTTTCTTTGTGTCAGCTTATACTTTTATGAACCAGAGGGTATTATCTATTTCCACCAGCAGATGGAGGTAGAGAGGACTGAATTCAACCAGTGACCACCAGTTACAATCCAGTATTTTTCTCTACCTTCCAGTAGTTGGTAGGTTGTGCTATGGTGCTCGGTGCCTGGCCTAGCTCCCCGCTCTGCTTGCCGTCGCCACACACCATGATTGAGCCTAACAGCCTCTCCCAGGTCATAGTCTCAGGAGCTGTGGCTGAGCTCAAAAGCTCCACAGCCCCTAATTGTGAGTCTTTGGCTTGGACCTGAGGGATGCAGGTCCACAGCCCCCCTCCGCAACTCCGATGTGCCTAAATTCCCCCCCAAATTGCCTGGGTAGCTTTTTACCCTGTTTTTAGGGAATAAAGCTATTTTTCCTGTGCCTGTCTCTTTAAGGAAAAAAATAGAGCAGAGTAGCCCTGAACAGGGAAATCCCCTACCTTTTGGTAAGGGGATTTTCCTTAATTAACACCCCCCAGAGAGCCCAGGATAGCTGAGGAGCCAGATCCCTGGGCCGAGGCAGGTTCGGGCATCGTGTCAGGCCCGTATCTGCCTGACACGTGGCCAGAGATGCCATCTGGGAAATGCTGCTCTGTGTGCAGGAACGAGCAGCTCAGTATGGTTGCCAGTTCTGTCTGCACAAAGTGCGATGGGCCGTTTCCAACTTTGGAAACGGATTAGGGGGGGGCCTGCGGATTTGATCTGTGTGTCGTCGTGTCATTCCCCCCCCCCCCCCCCCCCCGGGGTCCTGATTTCATCAAGAACTGAGGCCATTTTGTCTCCCTTTGGTTTTTGTTCTCCTGCTGCTTCTCAGCACAGGAACCTGTTCCTTCCACTTCAGGGCTCGGGGGGAGCTACTTCTCCTACCCTCTCAGATCCATTTGGTGTGGTCTCAATGGGGCCACCGAGCTTTTTGGCTCCAGAGCTTAGTACAGTTAGTCTGGCAGCAGTTACATTTCGATGGGGAGGCCCCTGAGGGGCCCGGTTTGGGTTCTAAGAGGCACCAATTCCCTCAGAGGAGTCTGGGGAGGACTCTGAGGCTTTCTCAAACTCAGTACCACGGTACTCTGAGTCTGAGGCTCCCCCGTCTTGAGAAGCTGAGGAAGAGCGAGCTCATGTGATCTGTCTCTTTCAGCGAGAAGAGCTGTCTCGTCTTATTGATGAGGCTATTATGGCCCTTTCTATGGTTCGGACTCGGTGCAGACCCTGTTGAGGGGGATCTGCTGAAGGTGCTCGATGGGCCCCCTAAGCATTTCTCTCTTCACAAGGCTCTTAATCCACATGATGATGGCAGATGGTTAGAAATAAATCAACAACTGTGAAGTCACAAATACCATTAACCACCAAGACTCCTCCAGTCCATTTTTCAAACTGTAAAATAGCAAGTGTTATACAAATTTTATTGATGGTTGAGGAGGTTTTTTAACCAATGAAGTCACTACCCTTTTTAGTCTGGAGGCTGATCAATTTGCTGAAGACGGTGTTCTGAGACTTTTCTTCCTCCATTTTTGAGAAATATTTTGGGCAGACTGTGTACATTTTTCTGTGTTTCTATATAGGACTTCACTCTTCTGCTGCCACTCATGCCCAAGGCCAGACTCAGTGTGGCCTGGTGGGACAGTCCAGTGAACCTTTTAAGGGAGGTCCGTCTGGATCTTCCTCAATGGGTGCTGGTCACCATGGATGCAGGTCTCCTCGGCTGGGCAGCTCATTCTCTGGGGTGAGTTGCACAGGGCACATGGTTCAGCCAAGAGGAATCCTGGTCCATCAACTGCCTGAATACCCGGGCAGTCTGGCTGGCTGTGCTGGAGTTTCACCCACTCCTGGAAAGGAAATTGGTCAGAGTGATGTCAGACAATACAACAATGGTGGCATACATCAACAGGCAGGGCAGGACCTGGAGTCAGGCGATGGCCCTGGAGGCGTCAAACCTCTGCCGCTGGGCAGAAGTGCATCTGCAGTCTCTTTCAGTGGTCCATATTACGGCAAGGACAGTATGCAAGCAGTCTTTCCCAGTTGCTCTCTGCTGAATTGGGAGAGTGGGAGCTGGGACAGCAGGCCTTTCAGCTCATAGTGGAGCGCTGAGGGCCTCCTCATTTCAACCTGATGGCTTTGCAAGCTCTTCTTCAGTTGATGAATGGACCCGGCTTCTCAGGAGATAGAGGTCCATCAAGCCCAGTATCCTGTTTCCAAAAGTGGCCAATCCAGGTCAAAAGTACCTGGCAAGATCCCAAAATAGTAAAAGAGATTTTATGCTGCTTATTCTAAAGTAAGCAGTGAATTTTCCCAAGTCCATCTTAATGGCTTATGGGCTTTTCTTTTAGGAAATTATCCAAACCTTTTTTAAACCCTGCTAAGCTAACTGCTTTTACTTCATTCTCTGGCAATTAATTCCAGAGTTTAATTACACGTTGAGTGAAGAAATATTTTCTCCGTTTTTTTTAAAAATGTACTACTTTGTAGCTTCATTGTATGCCCCCTAGTCCTAGTATTTTTAGAAAGGGTAAACAAACAATTCATGTCTACCCGTTCCACTCCACTCAATATTTTATAGACCTCTGTCATATCGCCCCTCAGCCATCTCTTCTCTAAGCTATTGAGTCTGTTAACATTGATTTGGTTCATCCAGTGCCTCAAGGACTGAGGGCCCACTCAACTAGGACTCGGACATCATCCTGAGTGGAGGCCTGGGCTGTTTCATCTGAGAAAATTTACGGGAAGGTGACAAGGTCCTTGCTACATTCCTTTGCTAAGTACTATAAGTTGGATGTTCATTCAGGGGACCTTGTCATTAGGTCTGCTTTGGTATAGTGGAGGAGTGGCCTAGTGGTTAGGGTGGTGGACTTTGGTCCTGAGGAACTGAGTTTGATTCCCGGCACAGGCAGCTCCTTGTGACTCTGGGCAAGTCACTTAACCCTCCATTGCCTGCTGCATTGAGCCTGCCATGAGTGGGAAAGCACAGGGTACAAATGTAACAAAAATAAAATATATCCTGCTGGTTGAGAACAGTATAAGCTGACACTAAGGAGAAATTATGTCTTGCCTGATAATTTTCTTTTCTTTAGTCAGCATCACTGTTTTGAAATCCTGCCCTTGGAAGACCTTAGTTTGGGGTTCTGGGTATGCTCTGTCTTTTCTTATTAGAAGTAAATGAAAAAGAAAAAGATTGTATTATGTTTGGCAGCCATACAGGGTTCCCGTGAGATGGCTATTCCCTGGTATATGCAGGATAATGAGTGCAACTCTTTGGTGTTTTGCTCGCTTGCTTATCATTGCAGCTACAGTGATTGATGGGGCTGGGTGTGTTATAAAAGGACCTTCTGCTGCTTAGACACATGCACATTGGATTGTTCCAGAGAGCATCACACACATTATAGCCGCTGATGTCACTGATTGCATTCAGTTTTCTCTTCCTCCATCTACTGGTGGGAAGGGATAACACCCACTGGTTCAGAAGAGTAACGCTTACTAAAGAAAAGAAAATTATTATGTAAGACATAATTTCTCCTGTTCAGAAAACACTGTTTTACCTTTGGAAATGCCCTTTAAAATTATCTTCCTAATGCTTATGATCCATGTGGTGCAGTGGGGCCAATATTCAAATCAAATTGTTTGTTCACGGGGACTATAAATGTATAACTTGATTGTCTGGATTTTTGACTGGTATGTGGATAATATTGGGCTGAAAATCCATCTTACTGGCCCAATACTTTTCTATATAGTCGATGGGCACACTGAGGGTGGACCACAACAATGATCTGGATAATGGTGATATTCAGCTGCTAGCCAGATAATTTGTACATTTATTTATTTAATTTCTTATATACCACCTGAAAACTGTTGAAGCAGTGTGCCTTTGGGTACAGCAGGCCTAAACTAAATGGTAGCAGTATTGATCATACATTATGCATTTGAACTCTGGTGTTTAAATTAAACACAGTCACTGTTTCCATTAATAAACAACATGCTTTCTTTCAGTTGTAATTGAAAATCCTTTAGTGCAAACAAAAGATACTGAAAGAGAAGAAAAGTTCAATCCCACAACACCGAGGTAATCTGTCAACTTGTAGATGCAAAGACAAAGCACAATTTGAAATGTCTATATGCAAAAGCTAGAAGCCTAAAAATAAAACGGGAGAGTATACAGCACTAAATGAAGAGGTAGATATAATAGGCATCTCATAGACCTGGTGGAAGAAGGACAATCAATGAGACATTGTGTTATTAGGGTACAAATTATATTGCAATGACAGAGTGGATCAAATTGTTTATATGTTAAAGAGGGAATGGAGTCAAACAAAATAAATGTTCTACATGAAACAGATAGCAGCGTGGGATCCTTGTGGATAAGAATTCCATGTGTGAAGGGAAAGAGTATACTGGTAGTGCTGTACTACCATGCACCAGGGCAGAACGAAGAGACATATAAACAAATGTTTAGAGAAATTAGGAAAGCTGGCAAATTGGGCAACATTATAATAATTGGTGACCAGACCAGAGGCAGTTGAATGCGGTGAAGTGGAATGATGGAAATCAGCCGTCTGGATTAAAGTTTTGGCCCTTGAAACAGCCTAGTTGAGGCGAAACAGGGTCTCCTGTTGGGCTTTGTGAACATTGTACACAGTTGAAGAATGGACAGTTCTAAGAACATTTAAGTTAAGTAGTTTTTCATTCACCGAATGTTTTGACTAGTTGCCTTCACCTTTGAGTATTGTGATAGGTGTACGTGCATGTATTATATGAATAAGAAGAGTGGAGTTTTTTTTGTGAAGACTAGTGATTGAAGAAACGGGGTGCTCCATATGTATATGGTGTTTTTCACACAAGGAGTATTCTCTAGGATTTCTGAAGTCTTTTTTTCTCCACATTTCATATATGCTAGCGATTATACACCTCCAATACCCAGGTATATTGTAGTGGAATTTTTGGTTAAATATTGATTTCAATTACCCCAATATTGACTGGATAAATGTTACATTAGTGAGCGCTAAAATTCTTAGATATAAATGACTGCTTCTTGGAGCAACTGGTCCTACAAGAGTGGGAGCAATTTTAGATCTAGTACTTAGTGGAATGCAGGCACGGTATGAGAGAGAGTGGTGTTGGATTCGCTGGGAAACAGTGATCATAACATGATCAAATTTGAGCCGATATCTGGAGTGAAATCACTAAGGAAATCTACTGTAGCAGCATTTAATTTTTGAAAGGGCGACAACTACAAAATGAGGAAAATGTTCAAAAAGAAGCTGAAAGGGTCAGCCGCAAAGGTTAGGACTTTACATCAGACACGGATGTCGTTTAAAAATGCCATCGTGGAAGCCCAGACCAGATGTTTTCCTTGTATTAACAGAGGTGGAAAGATGAGTTAATGACAGCCAGCATGGTTAAAAGGTAAGGTGTGGTGAAAGAGGCTATTAGAGCCAAAAGAGCACCCTTCAAAGAGTAGAAAAAGGATCTGAATGAAAAAAATAAGAAGAACTGTCAAGCTAGATGCAAAGCAATGATAAAGAAGACTAAAAGAGAATATTTATTTTATTTATTTGTTGCATTTGTATCCCACATTTTTCCACCTATTTGCAGGCTCAATGTGGCTTACATAGTACAGTAGAGGCGATCGCCAATACCGGTATGAATAAATACAAAGTAAGATTATGGTAGAGAATGATCAAGTGTGATAGACACATTGGGGTCATAAGGAGGAAGAGTTAGGTTATGTCCAGTACGAACTTATATATTGTTGTGTTGCGGGGTTAAGGCATTTAGGTTGGATCGTTAGGGTATGCCTTTCTGAACAGGTTAGAATATGAAGAAAAACTTGCCATGGAGACAAAATCTCATAGTAACACCTTTTTCAGGTACATCAGAAGCAAAATGCCTGTGAGGGAATCTGTGGGACCTTTAGATCATGAAGAAGCAAAAGGGGAACTAAGGGAGGTCAAGGCCATAGCAGAGAGACTGAACGAATTATTTGCTTCGGACTTTACAGAAGAATATGTAAGAGATCTACCTGTACCAGAAATGGTTTTCAAGGGTAACGATGTGGAGGAACTGAAAAAAATCTCGGTGAACCTGGAAGATATGTTAAAGAGTGATAAATCACCTAGACAGGATGGTATACACTCCAGTGTACTGAAAGAACTCAAACATGGCATTGCTGATCTTCTCTTAGTGATCTGTAACCTGTCAAAATCATTCATAATACCTGAAAATTGGAATGTGGTCAACGCCAATTTTTAAAAAGAGTTCCGGGGTGATCCGGAAAATTACAGATCATTAAGCCTGACTTCAGTGCCAGGCAAAATAGTGGAAACTGTTGTAAAGAATAAAATTACAGAACACCTAGACAAACATGGATTAATGGGGCAGAGTCGGCGTTGCTTCAGCCAAGGGAAGTCTTGCCTCACCAATTTGCTTTATTTCTTTGAAGGCATGAATAAACATGTGGATAATGGTGAGTCAGTTGATACTGATTTTCAGAAACCTTTGAAACAAAGTTCCTCATGAGAGATTCCTGAGAAAGTTAAAAATCCATAGGATAGGAAGCAATGTCCTTCTGTGGATTAGAAATTGGTTATTGGACAGAAAACAGAGGGTAGGGTCAAATGGCCATTTTTCTCAAAGGAGGAGGGTGAATAGTGGAATGCTGCAGGGATCTGTACTAGGTACTGGTGCTATTTGACATATTTATAAATGACCTGGAAATCGGAAAAATGAATGAGGTGATAAAATTTGCAGATGAGACAAAACTGTTGTGAAAACACATGCGGATTATGAAAAATTGAAGGAACACCTTAGGAAACTGGAAGACTGGGCAGATGAAATGTAATATGGACAAAAGCAAAGTGATGCACATTGGGAAGAATAATCTAAATCATAGATACCTGATTCTAGGGTCCACCTTAGGAGTCAGTACTCAAGAAAAAGATCTACGTGTCATTGAAGACAATACGCTGAAATCTTCTGCCCAGTGTGCGGCGGCGGCCACAAAAGCAAACAGGATTCTAGGATTACTAGGAAAGGGATGCAAAATAAGACAAAGAATATTATAATGCCTCTGTATTGCTCCATGGTGCGACCTCACCTTGAGTATTGTGTCCAGTTCTGGTTGCTGTATCTCAAACAATATATTGTGAAATTAGAAAAGGTTCAAAGAAGTGAAACCAAAATGATAAAGGGGATGGAACTTCTCCCATATAAAGAAAGGTTGAAGAGGTTATGGCTGTTCAGCTTGGAAAAGAGAAGGAGAGACGGCTGAGGGGGAATATGATTGAGGTGGTGTAGAACATGTAAAGGTGAATTGTTTTTTTTTTTACTTTTTCAAGAAGTACAAACACTAAGGGATACTTAATGAAGTTACAGGGAAATACTTTTAAAACAAATAAACGGAAATATTTTTTTCACTCAAGAATAGTTGAGCTCTATAACTCGCTGCTGGTGAATGTGGTAACAGCAGTCAGCATATGTAGGTTTTAAAGTTTTGGACAAATTCCTGGAGGAAAAGTCATAAGAACTTAAGAAGGTCCATCAAGCACAGCATCCTGTCTCCAACAGTGGCCAATCTATCCACAAGTACCTGACAAGATCCCCAAATAGTACAATATATTTTATGCTTCGTATCCTAGAAATAAGTAGTGGATTTTCCCCAAGTCCATATTAATAATGGCTTATGGACTTTTCTTTTAGGAAACTATCCAAACTTTTTAAAACCCTGCTAAGCTAACTATTTTTACTACATTCTCTGGCAACGAATTCCAGAGTTTTTAATTACACGTTGAGTGAAGAAATATTTTCTCCGATTAGTTTTAAATTTACTACTTTGTAGCTTTATGACTTGCCCCCTAGTCCTAGTATTTTGGAAAGAATAAACAAATGATTCACATCTACCCGTTCCACTCCACTCATTATTTTATAGACCTGTATCATATCTCCCCTCAGCCATCTTTTCTCCAAGCTGAAGAGCCCTAGCCGCTTTAGCCTTTCCTCATAGAGAAGTCCCATCCTCTTTATCATTTTCGTCACCCTTCTCTGTACCTTTTCTAATGCCACTATATATTTTTTTCGAGATGCAGTGTCCTGAATTACATACAATATTCGAGGTATGGTCGCACCATGGAGTGATACAAAGGCATTATAACATCCTCATTTTTGTTTTCCATTCCTTTCATAATAATACCTATTTCTTTCTTATCCGCCGCTGCACACACTGAGCAGAGGGTTTCAGCATATCATCAACGATGACACCTGGATCCTTTCCTGGTTGGTGACTCTTGATGTGGAACTTTGCATTATGTAGCTATAATTTGGGTTCCTCTTTCTCACATGCAATCACTTTACCCTTGCTCAAATAAATGCCATTTGGATGCCAGTCTCGGAAGGTCCTCTGTTATTTTTCACAATCTTCTTGCAATTTAACAACACAACTTTGAATAACTTTATCGTCAGCAAATGTAATTACCTCACTAGTTACTCTCATCTCTAGATCATTTATAAATATGTAAAAAACAGCGGTCCCAGCACAGACCTCTGGGAACCCCACTATCTACCCTTCTCCATTGAGAATACTGATCATTTAACTGATCTGTTTTCTATCTTATAACCAGTTTTGAATCCACAATAGAATACTACCTCTTATCCCATGACTCTCCAATTTCCTCTGGAGTATTTCATGAGGTACTTGGTCAAATGCCTTTTGAAAATCCAGATACACAATATCGACCGGCTCACTTTTATCCTCATGTTTGTTCACCCCTTCAAAGAAATGTAATAGATTGGTGAGGCAAGATTTCCCTTCACTAAATCCATGTTGGCTTTGTCTTATTAATCCATGCTTTTGAATATGATCTGCAATTTTGTTCTTTATAACAGTCTCTACCATTTTGCCCAGCACCGTCGGACTTACCGGTCTATAATTTTCCATATCACCTCTGGAACCTTTTTTAAAAATCAGCATTACGTTGGCCACCTCCAGTCTTCCGGTATCATGCTTGATTTTAAAGATAATTACATATTACTAACAATAGTTCTGCAAGTTACTTTTTCAATTCTATCAGTACTCTGGGATGAATACCATCCGGTCCAGGCAATTTGCTATTCTTCAATTTGTCAAATTACGCCATTACGTCTTCCTGGTTTAAAGTGATTTCATTCAGTTTCTCTGATTCGTCATCTTTTACCCCTCTGTCATCTAGCTGTCCAACTGATTCTTTTGCCAGCTTCTTGCTTTTAATATACCTAAAAAAATTTTTTACTATGTGTTTTTGCCTCCAAAGCAATCTTTCTTTCAAGATCCCTCTTTGCCTTCCTTATCAACATCTTGCATTTGACTTGCTATTTCTTTTGCTGTTTCTTACTATTTTCAGTTGGATCCTTCTTTCATTTTCTGAATGTCCATAATCTCTTATTAAGATGGACGTGGGGGAAGCCAACTCTTGGCCCAGGGCTGGTAGCATGAAATATTGCTACTAATTTGGGTTTCTGCCAGATACTTGTAACCTGGATTGACCACTGTTGGAAACAGGATACTGGGTTAGATGGACCATTGGTATGACCCAGTATGGCTATTCATATGTTCTAAGATACCATGTATATTTGAATATAAGCCAAGTTGACAGTTTTCCCCTGAAAAAGAGGGGAAATCTGTTTTGAGTATAAGCTGGTGGGGGGAGGTTATTCCCCCATCCCATCCTTCATCCAGTTTCTCTCATTGCTCCCCTCCCCAGCATTCACCCAGATTCTCTCATGCCCCCCTTCCCAGCCTGCACCCAGTTTCTCTCCCTCCTCCCCCTCATTTCCCTCTTCAGTAGAGCTCAGGCTCTGGATTTTTTTCTCCTTCCTCAGTGCAGCTTCAACGTCCTTGTCTTCTCTTGCACGGCTGCAGATACTTAAGCCTCGTAGTTCAGGAAGTTGGGGAAATCCCCAACTTCCTGCACAGCACAGCTCAAGTATCTGCAGAACCCGGCTATGCAGGGGAAGACAAGGACTTTGACGTTGCACCGAGGAAGGAGAAAAAATCTGGAGCCCGATCCCTCCTGTAGAAGTAAATGTGGGAGGAGGGGGCAGGTCTGTGTTAAAAAACAACATGGGGCACCGTTCCCATGCTGACTCAACTTTAAGCCAAGACCCCAATTTATGAGCTGCTTTTTGGGGCCCAAAAATTTCTGCTTATAGTCAAATATATATGGTATTTATTGGGGAGGTATTTTCTTTGTTTTTGTTGAAGTGAATAACTTGTCATGGTAAAGGCATTATTGTATAGGAAATTGTCTTCTAAATGCAAGATTATTTTTAGTTTACCTCCAGAGGTCAAAAGAAAACTAAAAATGTCATTTTCCTTTGCTTGTAGCATAGTAACATAGAAAGTTACAGTTGGAAAAAACCAAACAGACCAATCTATTTGGCAAGTTACAATTCTTCTACTTTAGGTAGATAAGCACACAAACCCCCACCCTCAACCCCTCTCTCACCACTACTCTCCACTTTGGTCTCAAGTGTGTCAAGAATTTGTTATTGTATTAGGGTTCAGCAGCTGCATCATTTCAGGCCTTGCCATCCTCCTTTGATTCTTGCAATAAATACAACATCCAAGTGTCTTTCTTTCTATATTGTATCAAATTTTCTAATAATCCACATAGCTATTAAAACATCTGGCTTCCTTGTGTTAATTGAAATTGGGTTTTTATCATAGTACTCCGTGCAGGTTTCTCTGAAAGCATACTTTGCTCAATGCACTGAAACCTTGCTATAATAAACAAAATCCCAGCATGGTAAACTAATTTAGGTTTTGTTTTGTTATGAGGTGCTGCTTTTATTGTGATTTATTTTTTTTAAGTATTTGTTGCCTTGCTTACTGTTTCATTGTTCCATTAACATTATCAAAATGAATTCCTTCTGTGTTGCTGTAAACTCAAGAGTGGAGTATTGCTTTTATAAACATTGTTTCATACCTAACATTGATCACAATTTACATCCCTGTTGGTTTAATGTGTGTAGCATGTTTTTTTTTTTTTGGCTATGTTCTATGGGAAACTGATGTGTAACACAATTGAAAAGCATCAAAGTTGTCTTTGGTGTCCTGTCTTCTCTTCTAGCAAACTAGAAAAACCAAATAGCACTATGAATTATTAGTAAAAGAAAACTTGCAAGTTTTCATGTGTCATTGCCCACAATTTAAAAACAGGATAAACTAATTAGAAAGCTATTTAGCAGGCAACATGCATTTAATGTAAGAATATATTTGTTGCTTCTTTTTATTGGTTTTAGCTATTACAAGCTGTTGATCAGTGAGGTTCATTCAGTTGTCCGAATTCGTGCCAGCTGTGAAGTGAAACCAAGTCTGCTTTCTTTGTTACATCTGCCTACGAAGGAGTCTCACGATTACTACTCCCTGCATGACATTGTGGAAAACGGGCAAAGCCTTGATGGCAAAGTCATAAATATTCTTGCTGCAGTTAGGTCGGTAAGTTACAAGCTTCAAAGTGAAATGGCTTTTTCTCTGAGGACAAACAAGCCAGTTGTATTCTTACAGCTAGGTAACATCATCCAACGGAGCCCAGTGCGGATGCTGACTAGTGAGATTAATGTAGAATTTTCTAGCAGCGTCCCACCATGCATGCACTGGTGTCTTCCTCCCTCATTTATTTATTTATTTATTTATTGCATTTGTATCCCACATTTTCCCACCTTTTTGCGGGCTCAGTGTGGCTTACAATACATTATGAATGATGGAAATACATTTTGTTACAATTCGGTTATGGATTACATTGTGAGAGTTATACGAGACAAAATCAAGTATCGTAAGGAATATATCAATGGAAAAGAACGTTGAAACATTGGAAAGAAACAAGTCCCTCAGTCTTCATAATAACATAAGAGTAGCCATACTGGTTCAGACCAATGGTCCATCTAGCCCAGTATCCTATTATCCAAACAGTGGCCAAGCCAGCTCACAAGTACCAGGCAGAAACCTAAATTGTGGCAACATTCCATGTAGAACCCCAAAGAATAGCAAGATTCTGGAATCCTAACGAGTGACAAGATTCCATGCAGAAACCCAAATAGTAGCAACATTCCATACTACAAATCCCAGGGCAAGCAGGTCTGTCTCAATAGCAGACCATGGACTTTTCCTCTAGGAACTTGTCCAAACCATTTTTAAACCCAGATACACTAACCGCTGTTACCACATCTTCCTGCAAAGAGTTCCAGAGCTTAACTATTCATGGAGTGAAAAAATATTTCCTCTTGTTTGCTTTAAAAGTATTTCCATGTAACTTCCTCGAGTGTCCCCTAGTCTTTGTACTTTTGGAACGAGTAAAAAAATCGATTTACTTCTACTTGTTCTACAACACTCAGGATTTTGTAGACCTCAATCATATTTCCCCCTCATCCATCTCTTTTCAAAACTGAAGAGCCCTAACCTCTTTATCCTTTCCTCATATGAGAGGAGTTCCATCAGCTTTATCATTTTGGTCGCTCTTCTTTGAACTTTTTCTAATTCCGCTATATCTTTTTTGAGATACGGCAACCAGAACTGAATGCAATACTCAAAGTGCGGATGCACCATGGAACGATACAAAGGCATTATAGTATTTTCGGTCTTGTTCACCATCCCTTTCCTAATAATTCCTAGCATCCTGTTTGCTTTTTTGGCTGCCGCCACACACTGAACAGAAGAATTCAGTGTATTATCTACAACACCACCCAGATCTTTTTCTTGAGCTCTGAACCCCCCCCCCCCCCCCCCCCCACCACCACCACCAAGGAGGACTCTAGCATCAGGTAACTATGATTTGGATTATTCTTTCCAATATGCATCAGTTTGCATTTGTCCACATAAAATTTCATCTGCCATTTGGACACCCAGTCTTCCAATTTCCTAAGGTCTTCCTGCAATATTTCACAGTCTGCATGTGTTTTAATAACCTTGAATAGTTTTGTATCATCTGCATATTTGATCACCTCACTCTTCGTTCTGATTTCCATATCATTTATAAATATGTTAAATAGTACCAGTCCCAGTACAGATCCCTGTGGCACTCCACTGTTCACTCTCCTCCACTGAGAGAAATGACCATTTAACCCTTCCCTCTGTTTTCTGTCCAATAACCAATTCGTAAACCACACCAGAACTTTGCCTCCTATCCCATGACTCTTTAATTTTCTCAGTTATTACAAATACAAGGGTTACAATTAATTTTATAATTAGTCACGCTGTATCATCTACTCATAAACAGCGCTAATTATATTGGTCATAAACAACATTACCATAATAACCACTTTAAACATTTATTACATCTCAAAACTCCATCCAACCACATACAATCTCACATATCACTCAATAGTGTGTTTCAACAAAATTTAAACAAAATTTCATCTACCCCAACTGTCCAGCATAGTCCCAAGAGTTATACAAAACAGAACAGTCCATAGCAAAGTAATCACTCCGCTTTAGCTTCACACAAAAATGTCCTGGTAATCCACTGTCCAATCGATGACGATGTTGCAGACGAAAATCTATTCTTTCACAACTGAAGAAACCTCAGCAAATGAGCAACAACAACGAACCCCATTATAGGGTCAGTGTGCAATAAACAGGCAAGCAGTCATCCCGCTTTGATTTCAATCTTGCCCACCAATGGGTATACAATCTTCTCAGCTTCCCATCCTTATGGGTATTATATGTGGTTGAATGTGTTCCTTTCATTCACCATTCAAATCTCGATCTGGTCTCGGTCTCAACACAGGCCGTGTTTCATTTTCTCTTCATCAGGAGACCTTTCACAAATAACATCAACCATTACTTATAATCGCATACAATCACTCTGCATATTTAATATCAAGAAAATTTTTTCATTACCTTTAATGGTAACCGGAGACAGAGGGGATCCCGGGTGTGCCTAGAAGCTCTAATGGGGCTGTTAAAGGTAATGAAAAAATTTTCTTGATATTAAATATGCAGAGTGATTGTATGTGATTATAAGTAATGGTTGATGTTATTTGTGAAAGGAAACAGCTTGAAGGCTTATTTATTTGAACAGGTGTTTTCTTCACTTTAATGCTATGAAACATCCTACTCAGCTCAGGTTAGGTAATTATGAGGGCTCAGTTATTTATTGCTTTGTTTTATTGTGTATGTTTACTATTACTACTAATCATTTCTATAGCGCTACTAGACATACGCAGCGCTGTTTAGTTTATAACCCGCCTAGGATGGAAGGATAGTGAGGGCTAGGAATATTTTAAATAAATAAATATTCACTCTCTCTCTCAAACTTTGGTTTGGATTTATTTCCTGTTTTCCAAATTTGTTCTCAAGTTGACTTAGATACAGGTATGTGAGCTGTCCCCTGGTCCAGACATATTACATTCTAAGTTTGTACTTGAGGTAGTGCAGTGACTTGCCTAAGGTGTAGCAGTGAGAAAAGTGGGATTCGAAGCCTGGCTTCCCTGATCCTCCATTTCTCTGCTCTATCCGCTATTTTCCTCTCTATAGTGCCACTAGAAGTATGCAATACTGTAAGTGTCATAGTTTATAAATCTTTTAAAACTGCTTAGGAATAAAATCACAGATTATATTATTGCTGGTCGATAGATTAATTTCAGATTAGAGAAGTCCTATATTCACTTTCGAAAACTTTTGAAAACTTTTTTCTTTATAAACTGTATTGAACAGAACTTATGATAGCAGAGACTTGTAACCACTCGTCTCCACCTACCCTCCTCTCCTCCTTCCTGTACACATTAATTGATTTGATTTGCTTACTTTATTTATTTTTTGTCTATTAGATTGTAAGCTCTTTGAGCAGGGACTGTCTTTCTTCTATGTTTGTGCAGCGCTGCGTAAGCTTTGTAGCGCTATAGAAATGCTAAATAGTAGTAGTAGTAGGAGGTGTAGAAGGTTAGGTTTAACTGTATTTTTAATCTGTAGATCATACTAGTTATGTCCTTTTTTGTAATTTTTGGCTTGCTGTGCTTTTCTGTCAATGATTGGAGTTCTTATTTGTTTGTATGTATGAGTCAGGGGCATAGCCAGACACCCAATTTTGGGTGGGCCTGGGCCCAAGATGGGCGGGCAGAAGAACTCCGCCTTGTCCCACAAGTGATATGGTCTCGCCCTCTCTCGCCTGCACGCCATATGAAAGTCTCTCAAACATCCCCCCCCCCCCCGCATACCTTTTAAATAGTAGACTTTCTTTTTTTTTTTTAATCATTTTACTTAATTACATTCACATTTATCACATAAATGTAAGGAAATACAGAAATTAATATAAAAAGGAAAACATTTAAATAGTAGACTTTCATTGGCAGTGAGCAGCAACTAGTACACACTACTGCATGTATCAGTTGCTGCTCGCTGCAGGTCAAGATCTGCTATTTACAAGATATGCAGTTGTTGAGAGTTTTCGGCTGGTGGGGCTTGGGATCCCTGCCAGTCACATCATAGGTGTGCTGCTACTGAGTGGGCCCACCCTTGGCTACGCCACTGGTATGAGTTGTATTTTTTTAAATATAAACCGTTCTGTTTTGCAGTTGCAATAAGAAACGGTATATAAAATGAATAAATGAATGAATGTCACAAATGAGCAGACACAGGACAAGAGCCAGTTAAGTTGTGCTCTATGTAAGTGCAGACCTGAACGCTGCCCATCATGTAGGTGAATTGCAGAGGTTGTATAAAAAGAAATAAACTTAAAATAAGGACTTTTGTATATGATGTGAAAGAGAGAGAGAAAGAAGTTCGTTCTCATGCGTAAATTTTGAAGTATTGCACAGTAAACGGAAGATGTATTTTTCTTTTAACAGTGTAATAAGGGTATAAACTCAGTGTATTTAACTTGGCTTTTTTTTTTCCTGTTTTAGGTCAGCATCTCCTTTATTTTTATATTTTTGTGTCAAATGTTCTTGATGTTTTGATACATTTTCCAGCAAGAGTAATAGATTTTTTTAAAATTGTTTTTTAAAGGTCGGAGAGCCAAAGTGTTTCACCACTTTAGACAGAAGAAAAGGTCAGAGGTGTGAAGTGAAGCTGTTCGATGAGACAGTGTCTTCATTCGCAATGATATGGTGAATTATTTTTCAAGCCCATTTTAAAATACTGGCTATGAATTTAATGGAAGATGTGTAAGAGTTACATGAAATATAGAAATTAGAAGGGTTCTGTCGGGGGCAGTGTCTCCACATGGGTTCATTTTCTGCATACCATGATATTAATGACCTCAGTCCTAAGCCAAGGTATGAGGAGAACGATCTCAGTGTCTAAAATTTACAGCAAACATTCACCACAGTACTTGCATTGTGCCAAACAGAGCTTCCTTCTGGAATTCATAAGATGTAACATGTAGAGGCGACTTATCTAGGTGTGCTTGAAACTTCCTTCTAATGTAAAGCTTGTGACACCCAGTATAATGGGGAATTTTTCTATATCTTTCTGCCATATTTTCTTGGTCTCTGACTGCATTACTTGGTTCCATTAGGCAGAACCTGAGTTCTTGCACATTTTGTTAACGTACACATGCTCTGTGTTTAGTGTAGAAACGCAGGACAGCTTACTGTAGTTTTTGTAAATTTCACAATGGGGGGATAAAAGGTAATGAAACATCTGTATTGGTTTTCTGGTGTAGGGCCCTTCAACCTCTGGACCAGTAACAAATTTCTAGAGGCCTTTTACTGATTGCCTTCCTCATCTTCTCCCCCTACCCACTTCTTGTTTTTATTGTGCACCACATTGAAGCCACCTGTGTGGCCATTTGCTGTTTATCAAGAAGATGTAATAAAAATATAGGACACAGATTTCTCAGCTACCCACTAAGCAATGTGGCAAAGCAGAGAGGTCAGGCAGGAAAGGAACCTGCAGCATTTCAGAAACATGATGGCCGCTGGCATGTTCAAGTCTAGAGTTATTACTGGCCGTGAAAACACATTCTCATTTTGTTTCTTTAATTTAGTTGGGATAATGAATCCATTCAGCTGGCTGAGAGTTGGGTGCCCCGAGAAACAGGTATCTTATGTTAGCATGGGGATTTCATGCTTTTCTCTTAATTGCATGTACAGTGCTACAATGTAATGAATTCTTCTTGCATTTTTACATATAGTAATATTTGCATCAGATCTAAGAATAAATTACGACAACTTCCGAAACTCCATGGTGGGCACTGTAATATCAAAAACCATAATCACAGCCAATCCAGGTGGGATTTTCTTATAGCATCTAATCCACAAGTTCAGCTTGGAATGCATGTACAATATTATAACGGGGTTTTGGGTTGGGGGGTGTTTTTGTTTTGTTTTTTGCAGAAACAAGATGAATCAGCAAACATCAAATTGTATTCATATTTTTTACTTATCCTGGCAGATTATCTTTAATATCTTAGCTGAACAGTATTGCTGCTTTTCTTAGCAACTGCCTGGAGATGGGGACAGTTTTCAAATGGACAGTCAGTAGATATTTTCGCTTTCAGAATTAGTGTAAAGTATGTGGAGAATGTATGTCCCTTCCCTTTGAAAATTGCCTGAGGACAAAGTACAGCAGGGACTGCCACCTGATTTTTCCCTTCAAAATTACATGTACTGTTGCATTGTTCTGCCCCAGGAACACCTGCAGTCAGTTCAGGTAAATGCAACAGGAGTACTTTTACCCATGGAGAGAGGGCAGTTTACAAAATGCCCTTTTACCAAGGCAAATTCTCCCTTATCTCTTTGCATTTTTCAGCTTATAGTTGAAATTGTACAACATCTTTTCTTCCATCTCAGTTCTTGGCTCTATGCATAGTACCATATGTGCTTTCTTGCTTCTTAACCTATAGGAACATAGAGAGTAATGCATGACTGCTGTATGTAACAGGGCCTGTATTACATTTGAGTGGTTCTGTTGTGTTCTTTGTCCTATATTTCTAGAATCATGAAATGCCCAGTTACACCTTGTTTGCTAAATGCTGTTCATAAAATATAGATATTGATAAAGGAGACAGAAGGGAGCCACATGGGATAGCAGAGAGAAGAGAGCCACTGGAAGACCTTGAAGTGATGGTGATATGTTTGTGTCATCACTTCCTAAAATAGGCAGATCAGTGTGTTACCATGGTAATTATTTCAGCCTGTTGATGTCACAGGAGCTCAGATGACAAGATTTGGGAACAAGCGCTTTTGTGTTTTCTAGGCATCAGATATTCTAACTGTGCTTTTTATGTGCATGATCTGTGAATTTTTCACTGACTTCTTACTTATCCTCAAGCCCAAATACAGTGGGGGAAATAAGTATTTGATCCCTTGCTGATTTTGTAAGTTTGCCCACTGACAAAGACATGAGCAGCCCATAATTGAAGGGTAGGTTATTGGTAACAGTGAGAGATAGCACATCACAAATTAAATCCGGAAAATCACATTGTGGAAAGTATATGAATTTATTTGCATTCTGCAGAGGGAAATAAGTATTTGATCCCCCACCAACCAGTAAGAGATCTGGCCCCTACAGACCAGGTAGATGCTCCAAATCAACTCGTTACCTGCATGACAGACAGCTGTCGGCAATGGTCACCTGTATGAAAGACACCTGTCCACAGACTCAGTGAATCAGTCAGACTCTAACCTCTACAAAATGGCCAAGAGCAAGGAGCTGTCTAAGGATGTCAGGGACAAGATCATACACCTGCACAAGGCTGGAATGGGCTACAAAACCATCAGTAAGACGCTGGGCGAGAAGGAGACAACTGTTGGTGCCATAGTAAGAAAATGGAAGAAGTACAAAATGACTGTCAATCGACAAAGATCTGGGGCTCCACGCAAAATCTCACCTCGTGGGGTATCCTTGATCATGAGGAAGGTTAGAAATCAGCCTACAACTACAAGGGGGGAACTTGTCAATGATCTCAAGGCAGCTGGGACCACTGTCACCACGAAAACCATTGGTAACACATTACGACATAACGGATTGCAATCCTGCAGTGCCCGCAAGGTCCCCCTGCTCCGGAAGGCACATGTGACGGCCCGTCTGAAGTTTGCCAGTGAACACCTGGATGATGCCGAGAGTGATTGGGAGAAGGTGCTGTGGTCAGATGAGACAAAAATTGAGCTCTTTGGCATGAACTCAACTCGCCGTGTTTGGAGGAAGAGAAATGCTGCCTATGACCCAAAGAACACCGTCCCCACTGTCAAGCATGGAGGTGGAAATGTTATGTTTTGGGGGTGTTTCTCTGCTAAGGGCACAGGACTACTTCACCGCATCAATGGGAGAATGGATGGGGCCATGTACCGTACAATTCTGAGTGACAACCTCCTTCCCTCCGCCAGGGCCTTAAAAATGGGTCGTGGCTGGGTCTTCCAGCACGACAATGACCCAAAACATACAGCCAAGGCAACAAAGGAGTGGCTCAGGAAGAAGCACATTAGGGTCATGGAGTGGCCTAGCCAGTCACCAGACCTTAATCCCATTGAAAACTTATGGAGGGAGCTGAAGCTGCGAGTTGCCAAGCGACAGCCCAGAACTCTTAATGATTTAGAGATGATCTGCAAAGAGGAGTGGACCAAAATTCCTCCTGACATGTGTGCAAACCTCATCATCAACTACAGAAGACGTCTGACCGCTGTGCTTGCCAACAAGGGTTTTGCCACCAAGTATTAGGTCTTGTTTGCCAGAGGGATCAAATACTTATTTCCCTCTGCAGAATGCAAATAAATTCATATACTTTCCACAATGTGATTTTCCGGATTTAATTTGTGATGTGCTATCTCTCACTGTTACCAATAACCTACCCTTCAATTATGGGCTGCTCATGTCTTTGTCAGTGGGCAAACTTACAAAATCAGCAAGGGATCAAATACTTATTTCCCCCACTGTATCTCAGAATTGTTCTTTTCCATATCATCTGCTCCAGGCCATTCCCGATGAGTGGGTGTATGCACTCCTGCCAGCAGAGGGAGACTGAGAATTACTGACTGATATTACTGAATATGATATGTGAAGCGTCTGTTCACGCTTTCCAAAAATACTAGGACTAGGGGGCATGCGATGAAACTACAGTGTAGTAAATTTAAAACCGGAGAAAACTTTTCTTCACCCAACACATAATTAAACTCTGGAATTCGTTGCCGGAGAACGTGGTGAAGGCGGTTAGCTTGGCAGAGTTTAAAAAGGGGTTAGACAGTTTCCTAAAGGAGGTCCATAAACCACTACTACATGGTCTTGGGAAAAATCCACAATTCCAGGAATAACATGTATAGAATGTTTGTACATTTGGGAAGCTTGCCAGGTGCCCTTGGCCTGGATTGGCCGCTGTTGTGGACAGGATGCTGGGCTCGATGGACCCTTGGTCTTTTCCCAGTGTGGCATTACTTGTGTACTTATGAATAAAGTCCTGTGCAAACCTGACCCCTTCAGTATTTCTCAGTCTCCCAGCAGTTGTAGGTGAGTAACTGTGCAGGTGGTAAGAACTGTCTCTGTAATATATGCAGGTCTAAACCCCAATTGAGAGCTATGTAAGATATTATGAGTCACAAGGTATTCTGTGAATTGAGTGGACACCAGACCTTCCATCATCTTTACTAACAGTGGTATTTAGGCCACCAGTCTAATTGGATACTTCACCCATGCTAGACTTAGGGTTCTTAGGAATGGGCATAAGAATTATTTTGCCTTTGTCTTTAAGGAATAAGCCTTGAGACAGCATAAAAGAAAGGTTGGACATAAGACAGCTAACGAACAGGTCAGGTGCCGACTTCTGTACTTTCCTTATCAGATTATGTAAATCAACCTTGTTTTTTGTTTGTTTCTTTATGTAGACATACAAGAAGCAAATATACTATCATGTTATGTAAGGGAATATGCAGAAACAGGAGTTTTGGATGAAGAAAGTGATGAACAAGCAAGAGATTCAGTTAATTGTAAGTGACAGATTTGTTATTATGATGAGATTAGGATATAAGTTGTGTTTTCTTGATTGCTAGCCACAAGTTCTTGGAAAACTCTTTGACCTCAGGTAAATGTGGGTTTCATTTATTTTGTTAAACCATGCAAGTTTTTTTTACATGAATTTAAGATGGGAGAAGCACTGATTAACCCCAGTTTTTCAGCCACAGCTTTTTGAGCCTTAAATGAGTGAATGTCATTTTATGCCCTGATTCCCATTAAGAAGAAAATGCTGAATGTTGTCAGTTACCTACCTTGAGGCCTCCAAAACTGAACACAGTATCATCTAGGGCATTGGTGAGACCTTACGTGGAGTACTGTGTTCAGTTGTGGAGCCATATCTCACTAAGGACATAAATAGACTGGAGATAGTACAGAGGAGAGTGACCAACATGGTAAGAGATCTCCATCAGTAGATATATGAGAAAAGAGTGGTGGTCCTCTCCTTCTAGAGGCAGAATCAGCTAACATGTTGGATGTTTTTTATGATTTGGTTAGAACTTTAGCAAGGAGTGTGTCTGTAGTTGTCTCTGCCAAATATCATCTTTGGCTCAGAAATGAGTCAACCAGTTTGGCCTCAAGACTTCTCATATCAGGCTACTGTGCAATAAGCTGTTATTTGGGGAAGGTCTGGAGAAATTAAAGATTTGGAAGAGATGAGGCCTCAAGGTTTTAGGTCATGATACCATGACATGAAGCAATCTAGACCAGGGCACTCAGGTTTATTTTTATTACATTTGTACCCCACGCATGGCAGGCTCAATGCGGCTTATGTGGGGCAAAGGAGGGTTAAGTGACTTGCCCAGAGTCACAAGGAGCTGCCTGTGCCTGAAGTGGGAATTGAACTCAGTTCCTCAGGACCAAAGTCCACCACCCTAACCACTAGGCCACTCCTCCATTCATATTTAGATGGAATCATCTTTCCCAAAGTTCAAAAGAGCAGTTAAAACTTGGCTTTCCAACTAGCTTTTGGCAATTCTGCCTACTCTGACAGTTAGCTTCCTGGCACTTCCCTCTCCTCTCGCCTCTTCCCTGCTCTGCCCTTCTTTTCCTCTGAATTGCTGTCTCTCTCTACACCTGCAATGCAGCCATTTATTCCCCTGTACTGCTTTTGCTTTTATTTATCTTTTTTTTTCTCTCTCTCTCTCTCTATGCATTTTTTATGCTTTTCATTGATTTGTGAATTTGTTGCTTTGGTACACTATTGCACTCAAGGAGATTGAAGAAAACTGGAGACTGGATGACGTCAAAAAGTTGAAGCCTCTTAGGTTAGTCTATGTTTCCTCTTCCCTGTCATCTAGTACACTCAAAACAAAGCAAGCAAACTTATGAACTGCTGCATCCTTGTCATTCTTTAATGTTGGTAGCATTTTTATTTAACTTTCCTTATATTTTCAAACATGCTGGCTTGTGCAGCATATGGATGTTCCTTTCGTCATTCCTGTTTGTTGTCCCATCAGTCCTCCTTTTGACTTGACTGAAAGGAACTAGACCACAGGCCACCTCCAGATAATTGCAGGAAGGAACTGCAGTTCTTTTCCTCACTCCTTCAAATAGTGGTTGCCTTTCCAGGTTTTTTGAGGAGTGGATCTGAAAAACGTCAGACCAGTGGGTCTTGGACGTAATAAATCAAAATTACAAAATGGAGTTTTCCTGTCCTAGCATAATCTTTTCTGCTGGCTCCTTGTTGTTCCCCAGCCAAAAGAATAACAGTACAGATGATTCTTAGAAGCCAATTTGTGTAAGAAGCAATACTTCCTGTTCCAGAGAGGTAACAAGGACACTGCAGGAATGGCATTTATTTTGTTGTTCCAAAGAAGGAAGGGACTTTTCATCCTATCCTGAATCTCAAGGAGGTCAACAAATCATTGAAGGTGCTTCACTTCAAAGTGGAACATCTGTGTTCAGTTATAGCTACAGTTCAGAGGGGGGAGTTCTTAACTTCCCTAGATCTCAAAGAGGCCTGTCTACACATTCCTAATTGGCCTCCTCATCAGCACTTTCTCAGATTTGCCATTTTATTTATTTATCACATTTGTATCCCACCTTTTCCCACTGATTGCAGGCTCAAAGTGATGTACAGTAATACTGTAGTACGTTACAATGCAAGAAATACAATTTTTCAAATTGGGCAGAATAGAAATAACAGTTGAACAGCGATGGGCATTTTCAATTTCCTCAATTCTTCAGTCATCAGAGAGAATAAGGTTATGCGGGTCTAGACACCGTGGGTCAGTCCTGGCCTCAGGAGGATCTGCTTTATGTATTTTCCTCCATGGGTGATGGTGGGTTGCGTTCTTCAAAAGATCGCTTCCCACCCCAGATGAGTAGGCTCAAAAGACCTTGGTATGCAGATCTCTTCATCTCCAAGTAGACCAATCTTTCTGTTTTCCTGTAGAGAGGGGACCTCTGATACAGTGAAAATCAGCAAAACAGATCCCTTTTTTTTCTTATGGTTTGACTCTTGAACAGTTGCACTTAAGACACTGGGGTTACTCGAATGAAATAATTTCAATCTTGCTTCAGACCAGGAAATGTTCCACTTCACTAGCATGCACAAGAGTGAAGCGTGGTGTTATAGCTGACCCGTTGTATTCTGACTAGCGATAACAAGGATACTTGAACCTGCAGCAATCAAAATGCTCACTTAGGTCTTCAAAGGGTGTGAAGGGGAAGAGAATATGTTTTAATATTTGTATCTGAGATCCTGTTCCACTAGTGATTTTCTGTCTGTTGGTGTCTGAGCCAAGTTGTTCTGACTCAGAAACGCTTTTGTGCAGTTTACATTAATTTTGAACAATTAATTGATGTTCGTTTTCTTATTCCCATCAGTGCAATCCATTGTTGATGTGTACACGGTGCAGCAGTTAAAAGTGAAAGCCTCACAGCTTGAGGACAAGACCAGTACTGTCTATGGAATTGTGTATGCTTATCTTTCTACACTGAACGTGGATGCTGACATTGGTAAAATAGTCCGAAATAGATGGTAAGCTAACAGACCAGCAAGCTGTAAAATACCATTCAATTACATTTCACAGTGCAAAACAAGATGACTTTATAGAGCCAGAAACAGGCTTTGGTAGAAATGATAATTTCCTTAACATCCCGCAGATCAGTCTTGTATGTTATGTCCATAAACCAGCAGGTGGAGACAGAGAAAGAAAGTAGTTCTGTGTCGGTCCAGATGGTGGCTTAATCAGAAAGCTTATGGGGACAATCTTAAAGATCTCCAATATGTATACTTTGGAAGAAAGACAGGAGAGGGGAGATATGATAGAGACATTTAAATACCTATGCGGCATACATGCACAGGAGACAAGTCTCTCAGTTGAAAGAAAGCTCTGGAACGAGGGGGTATAGGATGAAAGCGAAAGGGGATAGACTCAGAAGTAACCTATGGAAATAGTTCTTCACGGAAAGGGTGGTGAATTCATGGAACAGCTTCCCGGTGGAAGTGGTGGAGATGAAAACTGTATCTGAATTCAAGAGAGCTTGGGACAAGTACATAGGATCTCTAAGGAAGTGATAGGGAGAGTAGATGGCACGGGTGAGCAAATTGGTTAGGCCATATAGTCTTTATCTGCCTACAGTTTTCTATGTTTCTATGTGTGATTTGCTGCTAAAAGGAACTGTGCAGCTGTGGAACCCTCAGTATTACAGTCTCCAGCAGATGGTGGATGGACTGTGCAGCTCCTGGACTGTTCTTAGACATCTCCTGGGAGAGGGTTCGTCCTGGGAGGATATGTTCCTTTGAAGATTTTACAGAGGTTTGCTTGGAGCTGGGGTGACACATGGCAGTGCCGAGTCCCTTCCTCCCCTCCCCCGTCTCTATTGCTATTTTCTTTTTTTAAAGTTCAATTTGTTTTTTTATTACAATTTTTTATTATATACACATTTAAACACGTAAACATTTAACAATGTAAATCATCAGTTTTTTTGTGGAAAGAGCATTATTACTGCAGTGGCAAATTTTCTAGTGTGCTCCATTGATACCCAAGTAATCTTGGGATATTTACGCCACTTGGTTCATGTTGCCTTCCTTATGAGACACAAATGGTGCCTTCTCTGGCAGCCAAGAGGCCTTCTGTTTTCCACACTTGTTCTTCAAGGTGATTTCTGTTGGTTTGCTTCTTGACCACTGGCTTTCTTAGGTTGCTTTAACATCCTCTTTATACAGTTAGGCTGTTTCCACAATTGTCCTGTTTTCTGAATATATTCTTGCTTCAGAAGTTTCTCTTTTTCTAGCATTACGTTTTAGTGGGCTGAGTTACAGCTATACGCTTCAGCTTCAAAGTGAGGTAAGTTAAACTTTCTCCAGCTCTATACAGGAGACCTTGGGTTTTATTTTGTTTGATTGACTATTCTTTTTTTTTTTTTTTTTGACAGAGCACAAGACACCTTGTGGTTCCAGCCAGAAACCCTGTCCAAATGAGTTTTCATTTTCTATATGCCACCAGCCTAGCAGCATTACTTTTCTCAGTCCATTAAGCTCAGCATCAACAGCTGGATGGAGGGTGTCAAAACGTTCTTACTCTGGGTGTCCTTGGCATTTTTGCATTTGCTCTCCATTTTTCACTGAACTCAATTTCTGTTTGCTTGTGCAGTTTTTTTACCTGGGGACAAGAAATTTGGTTGGTACCCTAATTTTATTTATTTTGTTACATTTATACCCCACATTTTCTCACGTATTTGCAGGCTCAAAGTGGCTTACAAAGTATTGTAGTGGCGATTGCCATTGCAGGTTTTTTTTTTTGTTACATTTGTACCCCGCACTTTCCCACTCATGGCAGGCTCAATGCGGCTTACATATTGTATACAGGTACTTATTTGTACCTGGGACAATGGAGGGTTTCATGACTTGCCCAGAGTCACAAGGAGCTGCCTGTGCCTGAAGTGGGAATCAAACTCAGTTCCTCAGTTCCCCAGGACCAGAGTCCACCACTCTAACTACTAGGCCACTCCAAGGTTGTGTAATGGTCACAGGTAAGAAGTGTTTCAGGCGTCATGGGGTCGAGGATAATAAATTGTCCAGTATGATCATAGATTATCTTGTGTTCCTGGGTGTGGGGATTTATGTTGGATCAGTGGGATAAGCTTTTTTGAAGAGGTGGGTTTTCAATGATTTCCAGAAGTTTAGGTGGTCATGTATTGTTTTCACTGCATGCGGGAGTCCATTCCATAGTTGTGCGCTTATGTAGAAGAAGTTAGATGCGTGAATTGTTTTGTATTTTAGCCCTGGTAATGTAGGTTTAGGTATGATCGTGCTGATCCGAGTCTGTTTCTAGTTGGTAGATCAGTGAGGTCTGTCATGTATCCTGGGACTATGCCGTAGATGATTTTGTGGACTAAGGTGCAGATTTTGGAGATGATCCGTACTTTGATTGGGAGCCAGTGCTTAGCGGGTTTAGCGCTGTCGAATCGTGTTTTACCATATATCAGTCTGGCTACTCTTCCTTAGTAGGTTCTCCCAGTATAAATCTGGGGTTGTGCACTGTTCTGCCTTCCTATGATCAGGAAGTCTTCATTATTGTCTGCTGGCTGTACCAGAAGAATCACACAGAGGATCACTATATAGAAAAGGATGAAATCCAATTAAACAAAAATTAAATGATCTCATAGCTGGAGTGTGCTTTAACTGCATCAACAGACCAGGATCAAGGCTGGAGTGGGGTGTAATGGTAACTCCAGCAGCTAGGAAGTAAGACTGGTGCTAGATAGA
Source organism: Microcaecilia unicolor (assembly GCF_901765095.1). Classification (NCBI taxonomy): domain Eukaryota; kingdom Metazoa; phylum Chordata; class Amphibia; order Gymnophiona; family Siphonopidae; genus Microcaecilia; species Microcaecilia unicolor. Next base: position 4,659,907 of record NC_044038.1, read on the forward strand.
TTTCTATGGTCTGTGCCCCAAATTTAGCAGGGAGGGATAAAGATTAAGTATACCAGTGTTTAATCATAATGAAGTAGAACCTGTGCAGAGTTTGAAAAGACAAGGAGAAGCACCGTGGAGCAGACCCCGAAAAGGTGGATTAGGCAGCCCACTGAGCCCTTCTGTCAGCTTTGCACGGATGTTGTGCTTAATTTTGAAGCCAAGTTCCTTGCCAAGGTTCAGGCTAAGTGCCTGGTGAGGCATGCTACTATGAGGTAGTCCTAGGTTCCATTCCTGAGGCCAGCATCTGCCCCTTGGGTCAGTTGGGATAGGGTGTTACGGAGGAACATTCAAAGCACACAAGGAAGGGAAGATGGCCAAGTCGGTCATCACACAATCTTGACACTCAGTAACCAGACCCAGGATGCACTAACCAGGCTCTGTGGAAATGGACAGAAAGTAGGAATAGGGTTTAACGTATTTCAAAAAAATCTCGGATGAACTGGGTTCAGAGACTGGTTTTGATTGAACAGGAAATTGCTGGACAGTAAATTTTTTTTAAATCTAAAATATTGTACCTAACTACAGAATAGAGATCTTCTAATATTCTGATTCTTTGTGTCTTACAGTTCACGATGCCGACATTTAATTAATGAATCAAACACATGTACCTACAGCTTCTGCAATGATATGTCCTCGGATGCTAAGTCTGTTATCACCAGTTTTAACTTGCAAGTGGATCTCACCGATCACACTGGTACCCTTCAATCATGCAACCTGTCTGGTAATGTAGCTGAGGAAGTACTAAGCTGCAAGGTAAGTAACAGTAAAATGGCAGACCCCAAAGAGTTTCCCTTTCAAAATTGTCTGGCTAAGCTGCTGCATGAGGTTCTCTTATCCAAACTACTTCACAGGTAGAGTAAACCTTCAAATTGAAATCTCACTGTTTGATTTTGTCAGCCAGCCCCCCTCCCTCCCCCAAACACCATCTTTATCCCATAGGGAATGCAATTTTTAAAGGGTCAAACTTTGTGGTTAAGCATATGTTTACTCATAGAGAAACCCTTTGATAATTACCCCTGAACTATCTTACTAGTGAAGGTGATCTAATGGTATGAGACCACGTTTATGTAGCTGTATTATCTCACTGGTAACAATAATGTACAAAATCATTTTCAAGAGAAAAGAAAGTTCTAGAACAGGGGTTCTCAACTCATTCCTCGGGACACACCTAGCTAGTCAGATTTTCAGAATACCCATCGTGAGGGGCATTTTTGAAAACGGAGTGGCCTAGTGGTTAGGGTGGTGGACTTTGGTCCTGGGGAACTGAGGAACTGGGTTCGATTCCCACTGCAGGCACAGGCAGCTCCTTGTGACTGGGCAAGTCACTTAATCCTCCATTGCCCCATGTAAGCCGCATTGAGCCTGCCATGAGTGGGAAAGCGCAGGGTACAAATGTAACAAAAATAAAATAGATACTATTGGAGATTCTACATGGAATGTTGCTACTATTGGAGATTCTACATGGAATGTTCTATTCTATTCCACTAGCAACATTCCATGTAGAAGGCTGCGCAGGCTTCTGTTTCTGTGAGTCTGACGTCCTGCACGTATGTGCAGGACGTCAGACTCACAGAAGCAGAAGACTGCGCGGCCACATTGGTGATCTGCAAGGGCCGACTTCTACATGGAATGTTGCTACTTGAATAGCAACATTCCATGTAGAATCTCAAATAGTAGCAACAGTGAAGGAGTGGCCTAGTGGTTAGGGTGGTGGACTTTGGTTCTGGGGAACTGGGTTCAATTCCCACTGCAGCTCCTTGTGACTCTGGGCAAGTTACTTAACCCTCCATTGCCCCAGGTACAAATAAGTACCTGTATATAATATATAAACCGCATTGAACTTGCTATGAGTGGGAAAGCGCGGGGCACAAATGTAAGAAAAAAAAACATCCAAGTCTGAATTGGAATGTTTAACTCATTACATCCATAAAAACCCATCCAAGTGTGAGCCATTTTCAAACAGGAAAAATATCCGGGTTTCCCTTTTCGAAAATAGTTCAAGGATGGAAGTTTATGCACAGAAGACATCTAAAAAGAAGAGCCATTTCCCAAACTGACACATCCAACTTATAAACACCAAAAAACGAAGCACAAGAATGTCTGTCCCACATCTTTTGAGAGAAATGGCCACACAAACATCCTGCAGATCAGGGGACAGCCTAGTGGTCGGTGCAATGGATTTTAAACAATGGCAACCAGGTACAATTCCCACCATAATGCCTTTAATTTGTATTGTGAACCCACCAGGAACAGAATAAAACCTACTATACCTAACTTGACATCATTACGATTTCCTTCCACCCTGCAGTGTCTCCTATATTTAGGTACAGTATTCAATTTGGTAGTTTTGGAGTGCTCACAAGTTCCAGCACAAATGTACTAGATAGAGTGGGATTTGGACCTGGATCCCTTTGTTCATAGATCACTGCACTGACCACTACCCTATGTGCCTGGTATCCCCGTTCAGTTCTTAGAGGGGTGGGAGGGGGACAGCATCCACTGGTGGATTAATGAAGGATCAAGCCTTAACCTTTCCAATCTGGTCATTCAGTGAATCATTTTTAACTTGGACGTGATTGAAACAGGTCTAGATGAAAACATACTTTTTAGACTTGGACATGACTTTCTGTTTCATAATTTTAGTCCCACCCTAGTCCTGCCCAAAACAGGTTCCCTTGCTATTTGGACAAACTTATTAGCAGATGGATGTGTTTTGGGCCCTTTTGAGATGTCTGTCTGCTTTGAAAATGAGCTCCACTGAATATGCACAAGATAGATTTGCATACAAGGGAAATGGTACTTGATATACCGCCTTGCTGAGGTTTTTGCAACTACATTCAAAGTGGTTTACGTATATTCAGGTACTTATTTTGTACCTGGGGCAATGGAGGGTTAAGTGACTTGCCCAGAGTCACAAGGAGCTGCAGTGGGAATTGAACTCAGTTCCCCAGGATCAAAGTCCACTGTACTAACCACTAGGCTACTCCTCCACTCATTCCACCAATAAGAGCCAACCTCATCAGTGATGTCACAATGGATTGATTGCCCAATACTTGGCTCACTTCTGATATTGTGATGTCATAAGGGAAAGGGAAATGGGACTTGATATACCGCCTTTCTGAGGTTTTTGCAACTACATTCAAAGCGGTTTACATATATTCAGGTGCTTATTTTGTACCAGGGGCAATGGAGGGTTAAGTGACTTGCCCAGAGTCATAAGGTGCTGCAGTGGGAAGTGAACCCAGTTCCCCAGAATCAGAGTCCGCTGCACTAACCACTAGGCTACTCCTCCACTCCGGAGGAGGAAGTGCCACTGAATATCACCACAGACTTCCCCTGCTCTGTCCAGTTAGTTCTGGACCAGTCCATGGACAGAGTATGGGAGAAGCTGGGACTTAACGGGTCAGACAGCTAACCGACAAGTTAGGACAAGAAAGAAAAGACTATCCTAACTTTAGCTGCAAAACTTTCTCGGCAGCCATTTTGGATAGGGAGCTCCTGCCTGTAGGACCCCGAAAGCACTTACGTGGGTCTTTGCCAGTATTCACCCGGGCCATGCAAAAGCTCCGGCAGCCAGCTTGTTTTGAATTAGCCCCGGATATTCATTGCCAGTTTCTAGACATAGCCCGGGACTAAATATCCGATGCTAATTCTAACTGTTGCGGGCTGAATATCAACCAGAGTATATTTTCTCTCTCTCCAGTATATGGTGATGGCACACTGTGCAGCGCCTTGCCTTAAATCACTTTGTCAGCTCCTAAACTAATTTGAGGCTAGTTTTGTTGAGCTTACTTTTCTTCCTGATGGAGAAGAGTGGGAAAACGAGAGCAGCTTTATATGGAAATGCATGGATGTCCCCCAGCCCATTTCCCTTTCTCCCCCTGCTCCAGGAGGGGGTTCTTGGGGTTGAGGTGCCTCTAGTCTGCTGTTGTGATACTTACTTTTTGTATACGCCAGTTGAGTATGGGGAGTTACTGGAGAAAGAGGGCAAAATATGGTGGTGCCGAGTCCTTTCTGTCTTCCCCAGATGCCACCTGAACTACTGCACATACATTTCTAAAAGCAAATATACTCTCTTATTTGCCGTTTCTACTGTTTAAGCCCTGTCTATCTACAGCACTAAGCTCTGTGATGTTGGCAAATTAATGTTTCTTCAGGCTGTGGTATTTCAAATTGGGTTGCTTCCCTTCTGGCTATTTTCACTGCAGTCTTTTCTCAGAATTAGAGTTTGTTCAAATCCCTTAGGCTTAGTTTAGTTAAAAAAATAAAAAAAACAACAACCTGGTGTTTCTGTTTTTACATGGTAACAAACCTAGTAGATGATGGCAAGAAAAGACTGATGGACCATCCAATCTGACCAGTTATTTCAGTAAATTGATTTACTAATCAGTTTTCTCATTCTTGTTGTAAATGGGGGGGGGAGGGGAAGCTATACAGTACTTCTGAAAAAAAAAACCCAGTTTAATGAATGTTAACCAATTTTCCATTTCTAATACATTTGGTTTATATCTGTGTTGAATGGACATTTTTCTAGGTAGATAAATTCCTAACGTTAACAGAAGAACAGAAGACAGCATTAAAATGGACTCTCCTACTGGAACGTTGCAAAATCTATTTGAAAGTTAGTATGTTCAGTGAAAATAATACTAAATCAGAATATACACTTAATGCACAAGATCAAGGGTATCTGACAGGCAAACATTCAGCTATGCACACCACCACTCCAGCATTTCTCATCTCCCCTTTTTTCCTTTCCTGCTACCAGACCTCCCTTCTTGTTGCTGCTGCCACCCTCCATGTTCCAGAGTCAAAGACGCAAGAGGATTCAGCGCCATGAATCACAGACCCCCACACAAGCATTGCTGTGTTCCACTCCCCCACACTGTAGGACAGGCCCGACAATGCTTGAGCACAGGCTTGTGCTTCAAGGCCCTGCAAAGGTACTGAATCCTCTTGTGTCTTTCAGCTGAAGGAGGAGTGGCCTAGTGGTTAGAGTGGTGGACTTTGGTCCTGGGGAACTGGGTTCGATTCCCACTTCAGGCACAGGCAGCTCCTTGTGACTCTGGGCAAGTCACTTAACCCTCCATTGCCCCAGGTACAAATAAGTACCTGTATATAATATGTAAGCCCCATTGAATCTGCTATGAGTGGGAACGTGCGGGGTACAAATGTAAGGAAAAAAAACTATGGCAGTACCAGGAGGGAAAAAGAGGAAAGATGAGATGCTGCTCTCCTGGCCTGCCACTGCTGCAACCCTAGGTGAATAGTCTGCCTACTGGCCCCGCACTAGTCATAGAATCACAAGACTGCTATCACTAAGCATGCATGCTAATGATTTACTGTGAAGGTATGTGTGCACAATAAAATTTAGCAAGCATGCAAATATGGTGATAATAAGCCCTGAGCTGCTAAGTGCTGGCATCTGACCCCAGTAACTTTCACACCACTTTATTTAATGCTACTGTGCCTGCAGGATTTCCACTCCTTTTTGTTAGAGGGCTCAATTGGTTGCGTGAAATAATTTTAGGATATGCAGCTGGAGGACCTGTGAAGAAAATTAAGCAGTTAGCCCTGCTGATTGAAACCAAGGATTTCATAGACAGCTACTCCAGGCAAATCGTTTTCACAATCTTTCATCCTTTTGCAGATGTTCTTGTCTCCCAGTGGAAGAAATGGATTAAGAGTGACTTTGCTGTCATGCAAAATTGCAGATCCAGTAGAAGCGATCAGAGCATTTCCAGACAAGGAAAATTTTGAATACTCTCTCATTTTCAACTCTTAAATCTTAGTAGTACCAGTTCTAATTGAGAGATAGATTTACTAAAGTGTGTTACTGCTCATTGTTAGTGAATAAGTCCCATTGTATGAAATGCTACCCGCCATAAATAACATGCATTAATGTGTGTAGCGCCCCTTTTAGTTAACATTTAGCCCCACGTTTGTGAAAATAGGAATTTGAAAAGTTATTTGATGTATACATAAACTATTATGGTTTCCTGTTATCTGATGTTATTTATATCTTATTATAACACTTATATTTAATGGAGATGAGCAAATGTTTGGGTTCAGTTCACAGTAAATCGTGAAACATTCAGCTAAGGATAATTATGCAGCTCCTTCAGACTTTTCACTTGGTAGATGTGGAACAGCTGCATAACAAGTTTAAATGAACCAGAAATATTTTGCAATAAAAATGGTTTTAGAAGAATTAAATCTACGCTGTGTTTACAAATAACACCGAGCTTGAACTGTTTTTGTGTTGTATTTCCGGATATCACTTTCAGTGTAAAAGAAGGTTATCCTTATAAAATGATACTTGAATATTCAAGTACAGTCTTCCAAGAAAAACTGAACCATAAGCGAATACCTTTTGCAGAACATCCATATATTTATGGAAAAGTATTGATTTAATGCATATTAAAATATTATTTTGTTCAAAGTATAATAAGTATCAATATGAACCTTTTGGTCGTTCCATTTTGTCAAAGTGGTTCCAACCTTTGGCAAAAAGAAGGGGCCCAATGCTAACTCTTAAAATATCTTTCTAATCACTATTTCCAATATATAAATATCCAATCACTGTGACTGTCCAAACATGTGTCTTAAGAGGTCTAATTATGGCTCCACTTATGACTTGGTAGCAAGTGCTACTTTTGGGGGCATGGGAGAGAAAATTCAACCTCCGTTTTGTATAATTATATATTAACTTCAGAGGGCAATTGTAAAGAAGTAGCTATGGAACTTTCATAAACTACTGAAGACCCATCTCTTTAACAAAGCATACCACAAAGATCAACCAATGTGAATATACACAACTCCTTCACATATAATCAGAACTGTCTTATAATATTCTGCTTGTTATACCATTATCATGTTTTATCCTTATCATATTGCCCAAGATCCTTCTATAACACAAAATGTCTAATTTTCACCATTCATGATGTATTGTAAGCCACATTGAGCCTGCAAAGAGGTGGGAAAATATGGGATACAAATGCAATAAATAAATAAAGGAAATAAAGTGACATCCTACAAAAAACTGAAGCCCCACTCCTGTCTGATCTCACATAAACTATCCTGCTCGAGTAGTCACCGGTTGTACTGATGTAGGACAACAGCGACACCCTGTGGCTCGTATACTTTCTGCAGATGGATTTAGTGCAGTTTCTGTATTACAGAAAACTAATTCTTTTAACCCAGTGCTTCTCAACCCTCTCCTTGGAGGCACACCTGGCCAGTCTGGTTTTAATATGAATATGCAAATATTGGATACCTGTTGTATGTAAATCTCTCGCATGCATAGAGGCATATTTTCAAAGCACTTAGCCTCCCAAAGTTCCATAGAAACCTATGGAACTTAGCCTCCCAAAGTGCTTTGAAAATATGCCTCATAGTCATCTTGATATTCCTGAAAACCGGACTGGAGAGGGTTGAGAAGCAGTGTTTTAACAGATTTAAGAGGCAATTTTAGAAGGGATATGTTCTGTCTGCACCTGTAAAAAGGTAAAATTATGTATAATCATACCTGATAATTTTCTTTCCATTAATCATAGCTGATCAATCCATAGACTGGTGGGTTGTGTCCATCTACCAGCAGGTGGAGATAGAGAGCAAACTTTTGCCTCCCTATATGTGGTCATGTGCTGCCGGAAACTCCTCAGTATGTCGATATCAAAGCTCCATCCGCAGGACTCAGCACTTAGAGAATTACACCCACGAAGGGACACTCTGCCCAGCTCACCACCGCCGAAACGGGGGAGGGGAATTAACCCAGCTCATCCCCACACAAGTGGGGGAGGGGAATCCGTCCAGCTCATCCCCGCGGAGCGGGGGAGGGACACCACACCCGCCGATGCGGGGGGATCTGGCTTATCCTGCAACCGCAACCGCGGGAGGAGCTGACTGACCCTAACACCGCCGAAGCGGGAGGGGTACAAAGCTGCCCTACAGCCGCACGAAGCGGGAGGGAGTGCCGGCAGAATTTATGTCTCAATCCAGCCCCGTAAAACGGAGGGGAGAGGAATGCAGCAGCTCACTGTAACACAAACTCGTCTCAACTCTTGAAGAATCCAAGTGAAAGAACTTGAACACGAAGTCTTTCTGAAATAACTGAAGACTAAACTTGAACCTGAAATGCAACCAGAATAAAAACAGATATCTGGGAGGGGCTATGGATTGATCAGCTATGATTAATGGAAAGAAAATTATCAGGTATGATTATACATAATTTTACCTTCCATATCATCAAGCTGATCAATCCATAGACTGGTGGGATGTACCGAAGCAGTACTCACCCAGGGCGGGACATTGAAATCCCTGACCTCAACACTGAAGCTCCAAACCGGGCCTCCGCCCGTGCAGCCACAGTCAAACGGTAATGCTTGGAGAATGTATGAGCCGAAGCCCAAGTTGCCGCCTTGCATATCTCTTCCAAGGAGACGGATCCGGCCTCTGCCATCGAGGCCGCCTGAGCTCTCGTGGAGTGAGCCTTCAGCTGGATAGGCGGCACCTTCCCCGCGGCCACATAAGCCGCTGCAATGGCTTCCTTGACCCATCTTGCCACTGTAGGCTTAGCAGCCTGCAGACCCTTACGAGGACCTGCAAACAGGACAAACAGATGATCCGATTTCCGGAAATCATTGGTCACTTCCAAGTATCTGAAGATGACTCGTCTCACATCCAGATATTTAAGAGCAGAGTACTCCTCTGGGTAGTCCTCCCTACGAAAGGAAGGGAGACAGAGCTGCTGATTCACATGGAAGCGAGAAACAATCTTGGGCAGGAAGGAAGGCACTGTGCGAATAGTCACTCCTGCCTCAGTGAACTGCAGAAAAGGCTCTCGACATGAGAGCGCCTGGAGCTCGGAAACTCTTCTGGCTGAAGTGATAGCCACCAAAAAGACTGCTTTCAACGTCAGGTCTTTCAGAGATGCCCTCGACAAGGGTTCAAAAGGCGGCTTCTGCAATGCTCTTAGCACCAGGTTGAGATTCCATGCAGGCACCACTGAGTGCAGAGGAGGGCGCAGGTGATTAACTCCCTTGAGAAAGCGCACCACATCTGGCTGCGAAGCCAGGGAAGCACCCTTCAGGCGGCCCCTGAAGCAAGCCAGAGCCGCTACCTGGACTTTAAGGGAACTGAGCGACAGGCCTTTCTCCAGATCTTCTTGCAGGAACGCCAACACTGAAGAAATTGGAGCAGTGAAGGGAGAAAGTGAGCCTGCTTCACACCACGCTGCAAAGATACGCCAAACCCTGGCGTAAGCAGTAGAAGTAGAGCGCTTCCTCGCTCTCAACATAGTGGCGATAACCTTGTCTGAGAAGCCCTTCTTTCTCAGACGCTGCCGCTCAATAGCCAGGCCGTAAGACCAAAGGGGGAGGGATCCTCCATCACCACGGGACCCTGATGTAACAGCCCTGCTCCACAGGCAGCCGCAGAGGATCGTCGACTGAGAGCCTGATCAAGTCCGCATACCAGGGACGTCTGGGCCAATCCGGACCCACCAGGATTACCCTGCCGGGATGCTTTGCCACCCGGTCTAGCACCCTGCCCAACATGGGCCAGGGCGGGAACACATAGAGGAGCTCTTGTGTCGGCCACTGTTGGAGAAGAGCATCTACTCCCAGGGATCGAGGGTCCCGTCCTCTGCTGAAAAAGCGCGGCACTTGGCAATTGGCCGATGACGCCATCAGATCTAGGCTCGGCTGGCCCCAGCGCTTCGTGATGTCCAAGAACGCCTGAGCAGATAGTTGCCACTCTCCGGGCTCCAAGGTATGGCGACTGAGAAAGTCAGCCTTGACATTCATGGCTCCGGCAATGTGGGCCGCTGAAAGCTGCTCCAGGTTCGCTTCCGCCCACTGGCAAAGACTCATAGCCTCCTTGGCTAGAGGGGCGCTCTTGGTACCTCCCTGGCGGTTGATATAGGCCACAGCCGTGGCATTGTCCGACAGGACCCGTACAGGCTACAACACCAGTACCGGGATGAACTCCAATAACACCAACCGAATGGCTCTGAGTTCCAGGAGGTTGATAGACCACTTGCCTCTGCAGGAGACTAGAGCCCCTGCGCTGTCCTTCCCAAGCAGTGGGCTCCCCAGCCCATCAAAGAGGCGTCTGTCGTGACGACAATCCACTCCGGGGTCACCAGAGGCAATCCTGCAGACAACTTGTCTGTCTGCGTCCACCAGCTCAGCGCCTTGCGCACTGCTGGGTCCACGGGAAGGCGCACAGCATAATCCTCCGACATCGGAGTCCAGCGCAGCAGCAGAGATAGCTGTAGTGGTCTCATATGAGCCCTGGCCCAGGGCACTACTTCCATCGTGGCCGTCATAGAGCCCAACAGCTGCACGTAGTCCCAAGCCCGAATAGGAGAGGCTACTAGGAACTAGTCCACCTGAGCCTGAAGCTTGACAATCCGATTGTCTGGCAGGAACACTCTGCCCACTTGGGTGTCGAATCGAACTCCCAGATACTCCAGGGACTGAGTCGGGCGCAGCTGGCTCTTCTTCCAGTTGATGATCCATCCCAGGGAGCTCACAAGAGCAACTACCCGGTCCATAGCTTTGCCGCACTCTGCATAAGAGGGGGCTCGGATCAACCAGTCGTCCAGATAAGGATGGACTTGTACTCCTTCCTTTAGCAGGAAGGCCGCTATGACCCCCATTACTTTGGAAAAGGTCCGCGGAGCAGTAGCCAACCCGAAAGGGAGGGCTCTGAACTGGAAGTGTCGTCTCAGGACTGTAAAACGCAGAAAGCGTTGGAGAGGAGGCCAGATGGGAATATGCAGGTACGCTTCCTTGATGTCCAAGGAAGCCAAGAACTCTCCTGCCTTCACTGCCGCTATAACAGAGCGGAGAGTCTCCATGCGAAAGTGCCTCACTTTCCAGGCCCGATTGACCCCTTTGAGGTCGAGGATAGGCCGGACAGAACCTCCTTTCTTTGGAACCACAAAGTAAATGGAGTAACGTCCCTTGCCAATCTGATTTTTTGGCACCGGAACGACCGCACCCAGGCGGATCAGGTTGTCCAAGGTCTGCTGCACTGCCACAGCTTGACCGGAGACTTGCAGGGAGAGAGTACAAACCCGTCTCTTAAGGGTTGGCAGAACTCTAGCTTGTAGCCGTCTCTGATGACTTCCAGCACCCACGCGTCTGAAGTTATAGAGGTCCACTCGCCCAGAAACGAGGACAGCCGTCCTCCAATCTGCACTGGGACGTGGACCAAGGCCCCGTCATTGGGTACGAGACCCTGGGGGAGGACCGGAGGGAGCACCTCCGGGACGGCGGTCTCTGCGAAAGGAATGCTGCTTGGGGGAGAAATTCCTCTTGAAGGAAGAGGGGGCAGAGGAACCCGACTTGCCCGGGCGGTACCGACGGGCTTCCAGCAACCGTCCTCTGGAGGTACCGGGACGAGTACTAGCCCGAGCCCTGACCTCTGGTAATTTCTTGCCCTTAGACGTGCCGAGATCGGTCACGATTTTGTCCAGCTCGACCCCAAAGAGCAGCTTGCCTTTAAAAGGCAATCTAGCCAGGCGGGATTTAGAGGCGTGGTCAGCAGACCAATGTTTCAGCCAAAGCCACCGCCGCGCAGAGACTGTCTGAGCCATGCCTTTAGCTGAGGCTCTCAAGACATCATACAGCAAGTCTGCCAAATAGGCTAAGCCCGATTCCAGGGCCGGCCAATCAGCCCTCAAGGAATGATCCGAGGGGGAAGCCCGCTGCACCATAGTCAGGCACGCCCTGGCCACATAGGAGCCGCAAACTGAGGCCTGCAAACTTAAAGCAGCTGCCTCAAAGGACGACCTTAAGGCCGCCTCCAATCTTCTGTCTTGGGCGTCCTTTAGGGCCGTGCCACCTTCCACCGGCAACGCCGTTTTCTTAGTCACTGCAGTGATTAAAGAATCCACGGTAGGCCACAGATAGGCCTCACGTTCACTCACAGCCAAAGGATAGAGGCGGGACATAGCCCTAGCCACTTTAAGGCTCGTTTCCGGGACATCCCATTGAGCCGCAATTAAGGTGTGCATGGCATCATGCACGTGGAAGGATCTAGGCGGGCGCTTCGTCCCCAGCATAATGGCAGAGCCAACAGGGGCTGAGGGAGAGACGTCCTCCGGAGAGGAAATCTTCAAAGTGTCCATGGCCTGTAAAAACAGGTTGGGCAAATCCTCTGGGCTAAAAAGCCGCGCTGCAGAGGGGTCATCCGCTCCATCCGAGCGGGGATCTATCTCCTCCAAGGAATCCGCAAAGGACCGTTGGGAGACCTCAGACACGCTGCCCTCATCTACATCGGAGGAGACAAAGTCCTCCAAGGCCTGGAAATCAACCCGAGGGCGTTTACCTCTGGGAACCTCAACCTCTTTATCAGAAGAGGGAGCAGGGGCAGCGTTTTGCATGAGGAAAGCCTGATGCAGCAGCAAAACAAACTCGGGGGAGAAACCCCCCAGACTGTGCACTTCCGCAGCCTGGGCAACAGCCCTAGACGCACTCTCAACCGGCGCTCGCAATAGCGGGGGAGAGACATGCTGCGCATCCAAAATGGCGTCCGGCGCGAAACTCCGCGAAGGAGCCGCGCGGGAAGAACGGCGCTTAACTTTAGCCGCTTGTGCCGTCGCCCAAATTAAGGGCGTTCATGGCATTAATGTCTCCAACCTCAAGGACGGCCCACGAAGAAGCCGTCCGAGCCGCGTGGCCGGCCAAGATGGCGGAGGCGAGGAGCGGGGGATGGGCGTTTATGGCGGGAAAAAACCGCCACGCCGGAGGAACGACCGGGACATTCATCGGTCACTAAACTGTCACCCATCAAGGGCGAATCAGGTTGTAAAACCCCCGCATCCCCTCTAGAAGCGCTCCAGCGATCCGGGGAGCGACCCTTTGCGCCCTCGCCCTCCGACGCCATATGCCACAAGGAGAAGAATCGGGGAACCCCCTGCCCGCTATAAAAAGGTAAAATTACCTGCTTGCCGCTCCGAGCTGTAACGAACTGGTGTCCCAGTGAGTAGCTGCAATGAACGTTTAAAGAAACGTCGAATTAAACGCCTTTAAAGACGTTTAAAATTTTTTTTTTTTTTTTTTTTTTTTTTAAACGGAGCCAGCGGGAGGGGGGAGAAAAGGAGGGACCTGGCACCACCAGGTTTGCACTTGCTCAAAAGAGCCCTCAACCCCAGGCCTCAACAAAACCTAAGGATTAGGCTTGGAGGCCTAGCCAGAGCTGCTGCTGTGTGTGACCACCACCTGCTGAGATAGAGAACATACTGAGGAGTTTCCGGCAGCACATGACCACATATAGGGAGGCAAAAGTTTGCTCTCTATCTCCACCTGCTGGTAGATGGACACAACCCACCAGTCTATGGATTGATCAGCTTGATGATATGGAAGCATATTTACACAGTTTTTCAACAGGTGCTACCTATACACACATGTGATGGCATGCAGGAATTTAAAAAGAGGTATCTTCCGGGCTATCCTTACACATGTGTACTTTGTACTTAGAAGGCAACGCAGACACACATCCTGGAAACTTTCTCCTTTGGCATTAGCACCTGCTCCGAGTCACCTATAGCAATCAACGTACTTCTCTTTTGGACCTATGCTTTGGAGGAGAGCTTGAGGTGAAAATGTTATTTCTCTCACTGGGGGTTCAAAGCCATCTCAAAGTGAAAAATTTGAGTTCTGGGTGACAGTTTCTTTCTTGATCAGTTTCCCCATGGATGTCCAGATTTCTAAAATCTGGTTTTTGCTAGTTTCTAATTGCCACTTCTACCTGTCATGTAGTACTACTTACATGTGCAAACTCTCTAAGGCCGCTTCTCTTTTTTTTATTCCCTAAAATAGTTGTTCCCATTGGCACTTATAGGTGCTGCTTTTGCAGTGCCATCCTTATTTTGGAAAAAGTTCTGTGTTCACCAAGCCTTTTCTAAGACTCTAAGGATTTTTGGAACATACAGACCTTAACCCCCAGATTCTATAAACGGCAACTAAAGTTCCATGCGCAGATCAGCACGCGTAGCCGATTTGTGCGTGGAACTTAATTGGGTAACAAGGCAATCAGTGCTGATAATTGAATGTGAACAATTATCAGTACTAATTAGGATTTACACGCAAGCGTATTCTATAAAGAGATGCGCATAAATTGCATGGCCATGGGAGTTCTTAAAATTTACGTGCAGTGTTACAGAATGTGCCCGATTGCCTAATCATGTGCTTTTACACCAGGTTTTAGTTGCGTAAATGGTTGTGACTAAATTTAGTCGCAGGAACGGGCACTACGCGTATTCTAGAACCTGTGTCTAACTTTAAGCAAAGTTTATAGAATGTGCTAAACGTGTTTTTTTTCAGTGCCATATATAGAATCTAGTCCTAAATGTCAATTTTCTGTATAGATACCCTATACAAAGTTACCTGTTAATCTATGCTGAAATCTTCACTTAAAACATGTTCTCCTATTTCACTGTTCTGCTATCCATATTGGTCCTGGAAAATCTGGAAGTTTTGCAGGCTTTTTGGACCAACATTGTTATGGGTTCTGTTCTAAAGAGGGTACAGATCTCTTTTTGCAAGTTTATTCATGTTCTCACAGTGCACTTTAGTATCAGTGTGATTGTTTCCTCACTGTGAACTTCATGCTAAGAATACCATCAATACCAGCTTTCATCTCATCGTTCTCTTGAACAGAAGCAACTCCTTTTGGAGTTCCTGTCAAAATGAGATCCCCTTCCTCCAGTGCTATTATCTTACTAATATAACTAATGAGATAGGGGATAGAGAAGATCATCGAGGCGGTGTTACTTTCCTGCCTCACTTTGTCATTTACTTTCAGCCATATTTTTATATTGTGTGGATCTGGTATCTTTTCCTTGGGTATAAAGTCACTAACAGGACAGGATGTGTCAAAGGCTTTGGCTAACGTCCAGGGGAGGCCCTTTTTCTTACACTCCTCCTGTATATCCCTGGCTGTCATATCCAAACACAACACGTAGCCTGCAACATGGTCCATTGCAGCTTCCTGGGAAATTGCCTTCCCCAACTTTCCAATCACTAACCCCAGTTCTACTTCATGGTGTAAATTGCTGCTGTAGTAAGGAATTAGAACTGAGGCTCCTTCCCTCACATAAGCGGACGACGGCTTCAAGAACAGGACTGGCTCAGTTGGGATGGTATTTTTTAGCTCCATGGCATGTTCTGTATAATTCCTTCCCACACAGATGATCTTTCTGCCCCACTCCCAGAACCTGGTCAGATTTCTAGAAGACGCCATCAGGTTTGCAACACCCTCTTCTTTGCTGTGTTGTGGGTGTACTGTAAAAGGGGTTGACACACTGCTCTTGTTGGTTCCTAAAAAGATATGGTTATCAGCACAAAGACAATATTGGTCACAATCGCCATATAAACATTCCTAGAGCAAGCTGTGTGTATTTTCTCATTGTCCCTTTAATTGATGCTCATCAGAAATAAATCTAGGTCTCATTAGAAGTGCCATTATTTCAAGGCACGTTCCTACACAAACTTAAGTGTGGTGTTACACTTCAGCTGCTGGTCAACACAAATTAAATAACCATGCCACACAGCCTCTATTCATCAGTACTTAACCGAATACCACCATATGCTAATTTGTGTTAGCAATCTCTTGTCCAAAATATGCTTAATGATGGACTGTCCTCAGATGGAACCTTTCTTTCTTTTCTTGCCTCTGCAGTCACTTTGCTCCCTCTCTTGTCCCCCAGGAGGTGCCAACAATGCTACAGTACTACTACTAAACATTTCTAGAGCGCTACTAGGGTTACGCAGCGCTGTACAGTTTAACAAAAAAGGCCAGTCCCTGCTCAAAAGAACTTACAATCTAATGGGCAAAGTGTCAAGTGGGAGCAGTCTAGATTTCCTGAATAGAGGTATGGTGGTTAGGTGCCGAAGGCGACATTGAAGAGGTGGGCTTTGAGCAAGGCTTTGAAGATGGGCAGGGAGGGGGCCTGGCGTATGGGCTCAGGGAGTTTATTCCAGGCATGGGGTGAGGCGAGGCAGAAAGGGCTACAGGTCATATGATTGTGTTTTAAGCCTTTAGGAGTCTGGGAAATCTCTTGTTTGCACTACCTTCCTCAAATCAGTGCAAAGGTGGCAGTAGGTGTAACAGGCCTTGAACTTTGCACTTGTATTTAACTCCTAACCTATGGCCTCACACTTCAACAGATTGTCTCACATTTATTCGAAATACCACTTATCTTAAGAAAATGTAAGGGAGGTTAAAAAAAATTACAAGATACATAAAATAGACTAGCTCATAACAGATACATGTATGACACAAAAGGGAAATGAGGGGAAACCCAGAACCACAAACAGACTTGCCCCTATCTTTACCCTGTAATTCCCTTGTCTGTCTGTTTTACCTAGATTGTAAGCTCTTTGAGCAGGGACAATGTCAAATGTTCAGCGCTGCGTGCGTCTGGTAGCGCTATATAAATGCAGTAGTAATCATACGGTTAGTGGTCCTGGGGCAGTTTTGATTATATAACGCAGTATTAGCAGGTGCTTATAAGAAGCATTTGCAGTATGCATAGAATATGGCTATATAAATCTTACTGGGTTTTAAACAGAGACCATATTATACCAGTCCCTGGATCTGCTGTATTGCCCACCACTTATATTTCCCTAATCTGCCCAAATTAAATAATGCAGTGTGACAGTATTAAACACCAGAGACTAACTCTTTGGACAATGCTAAACTATCCAGAGAGACAAATACATTTTTTTTTTTTTATTGGCTCCTTTTATTGTCTTCATCTCACACAGTCGAACCTCTAAGGTACCTGCCTAAAAGAATGCGAAACATTTGTTGTGATGACCTCAACCCTCTTTCCTCATTTCTCTGCCCCGAAATTTCTCCTAAAACAATACCGAAACGCCTAAACCTAAGCCCACTACTACGTCTATTGCTATGTTTTAGTTTAGTCCTCAGAGTCTTATGATTATAACAAAGTTCTGACAGCTCCAAGGAAACATCCAAGAGCAGTGCATTAAATTTAGCAGCAGCATTGTATTTTTCTGTGGCAGACTTACCCAAACCCAAATCAGCCTGAAAGCACAGAGGACACCAGCCCAGAGGCAGCACTTCCGCCCGGTGCCCTGCACAAAGGCTCCTCCCCCGCACTAAACGTTACGTCATTAGCCCCGCCCCCTTTGGCGGCTCTTTAAACAGCTGTGCTCAAGCCTGACGTCAGAGAAGCTTGGTCGGGCGCCCCTGGTGGTACTACTGACAGCGGTAGCGACGACACCTTTCTGCCAGATCAAGTGTAGGACATTGTGAAGTTAAACTTCCTACTATGCTTATCAAAGAAAAAGAATAGCATCGTTATGAAAAATGTATAAGAAACAATATTTAACAGTCTATACTTTGTTTCGTTTAGACTAATCCTTTTACATACAGATTAACAAAGAGCCAATCAGATCCATAAAGACATGGCAAATGATTTCTAAGGTAATTATTTCCGATCTGATGAAGAAGGGTTATCTTCCGAAGCTAATGAAGGTAATCAATAGAAATCAAACAAAATAAAACACGGAAAAGAAAATAAGACATAACTTAATACATTTCTTGATTAGCTTTCGAAGGTTGCCCTTCTTCGTCAAGCTAATGAAAAAATTAAGTTAGTCCAATAAAAAAGGTATCATCTTATTTTCTTTTCTCTGTCTTATTTTCTTTTATTTCTATTGATAACCTAAGTTAATTATGGTATTCCGGAGAGTCTAATCAGACCAGGATGAATTTTTTTTTTGTCTCACAAGCTCTCAAACAATATTGTCTACTTATTAACTGACATTATCTACTCAAATCTAAAACTACCTGGCAAAGAGCAAGCCCAGTGACAGTGCTGTGGTTTGCACTTCATTTCAGTCTGCAGAGGTCTTTTGCCTCCCAAGTCCCTGGGGAAACTGTGCTTGGGGGGAGGGAGTCTAGGGCCCATGACTGTAAGGTTCTGGACCGAATGAATGAAGGTGTGTGGTGCTATAGCCCATCAGATAAGGAGGGAGAAGTAGAGATAGCCTCACCTGCCCACTCCTGGAGGTCTAAACGAGATCTGTTAGGAGTCGGAGGGGCGGCGGGGCAAGAAGCTGAAGCTTCTTGCAGCAACACAAAGAGGCATCTTTTCAAAGCACTTAGCCTTCCAAAGTTCCATAGAAACCTATGGAACTTTGGAAGGCTAAGTGCTTTGAAAAGATGTCTCTAACTGTCCCTGCTTCAGTAAATAGACCTTCAGAGTTTGTATTGCTTGTACACCAGGTCTATTTACTGAAGCAGGGACAAACTCTGAAGAAAACAAAGATCCTGATGCGACTGAATGCTGTCAGGCCTGGAGGCTGTAAAATGGTAGCTGTGCTCCGCACTGCCAGTCGTCCCTGACAAAATGACATATGCTCCTGCACTCTCCTGCATCAAACTATGCATTGACCCTGCTGGAGAGCCCGACGACCCCAGCATATTAGTAGGATGCGCCAAATCTGAAGAGGTGCTGCTACCAACTGTTTCCTTCACATCCTGCGGGATTCCCAGCTTGCAAGCAGGAACACCATTTAACTGCCTCCACGGGAGTCACTATTCACCCCGTCACAAGCGCAGCACAATGTGAACCAAGCTGTGAACCAGGATCCCGCCCCTGCACAGAACCAGGGCCGTGCCAACACGGTAAGCGAGGTAAGCATGGCAGGGGGGTGCTTCCCTCTGGGGGGCGCCGCCGCACCATGCTCACCTCGCTCGCCCTCCCCCCAACATCCCTTTTCTTTTTTTTTCCTTTTTAAATGTACCTCCGTAGCGGTTCCGGCAGCGCAGCGTCAGTGAAGGAGGCGGCACTCCCGATGTCGCTAGCCTTCCCTTCGCTGTGTTCCGCCATCTTCTGATGTCAAGGAAATGACGTCAGAAGAAGGCAGAACACAGCGAAGGGAAGGCTAGCGACGTCGGGAGCGCCGCCTCCTTCACTGACGCTGCCGGAACTGCTACGGAGGTAAATTTAAAAAGAAAAAAAAAGAAAAGGGATGTTGGGGGGAAAGAAGAGGGCAGGCAGTTGAATTGAATAATGGGAGCGGGAGGGCAGGGGAGAGACGAGAGCATGGATGCGAGGGGGGGGGCGGTCATGGAAGGGAGAGAGGGAAATTGCTGGAAAAGGATGAATGGAGGGGGCAGGGTACAGAGAAGCATGGATGGGCATGGATTGGGAGGGCAGGGCTCAGGGAGAGAGGAGAAATTGCTGGACATGGGAGGGAAGAAAGATGAAGAAGATGAAATGAGGGAAAAGGAAGAGAGGAGAAAAACTGCACATGGATGAAGAAAATAGGCAGAAGCTGAGGACCAGAAATGAAGAAGAAAGGAGGAAAGGAAAGAAATAAATGGAAAGGAAGCCCTGGAAACGGAGTTAAGAGGACAGATAGCAGCAGAATCAGATACTGGGCCAGCATGATCAGAAAAAGAAAGTCACCAGACAACAAAGGTAGAAAAAAATCATTTTATTTTCATTTTAGTGTTTGGAATATGTCCACTTAGAAACAGATTGCTATACATTGCAAAATAAGATAGCAGATGTAAATTCTCAAAGAATATTGCTGACAATTCCTGTCAGTGTGGCAAGTGGTGAGCGATCATTTTCACGGGGGGGGGGGGGGGGGGGGGGGGGGCGCCACCGCCAACTGATAGTCTGCGGAGGGGGGGGGGCGCCAGAGACCCTAGGCACGGCCCTGCACAGAACATACATAAGAGTAGCCAAACTAGGTCAGACCAATGGTCCATCTAGCCCCGTAACCTGTTTACAACAGTGGCCAAGCCAGGTCACAAGTACCTGGCAGAAACCCAAATCATGGCAATACTCCTACAAATCCCAGGGCAAGCAGTTGCTTCCTCATGTCTGTCTCAATAGCAGACTATGGACTTTTCCTCCAGGAACTTGTCCAAACCTTTTTAAAAT
The DNA here is from genome assembly GCF_901765095.1 of Microcaecilia unicolor. Taxonomy (NCBI): domain Eukaryota; kingdom Metazoa; phylum Chordata; class Amphibia; order Gymnophiona; family Siphonopidae; genus Microcaecilia; species Microcaecilia unicolor. The sequence goes on from NC_044038.1 coordinate 4,679,888, forward strand.
CCAGATATGCTAACCACTGTTACCACATCCTCTGGCAAAGAATTTCAGAGCTTAACTATTTGTTGAGTGAAAAAATATTTCCTATTTGTTTTAAAAGTATTTCTATGTAACTTCCTTGAGTGTCCTCTAGTCTTTGTACTTTTGGAACAAGTAAAAAAGATCGATTTACTTCTACTCATTCTACACCACTCAGGATTTTGTAGACCTCAATCATATCCCCACTCATTCATCTCTTTTCCAAACTGAACCCCAATCTCTTTAGCCTTTCCTCATATGAGAGGAGTTATATCCCCTTTAACATTTTGGTTGCTCTTCTTTCAACCTTTTCTAATTCCACTATATCTTTTTTGTGATACGGCAACCAGAACTGAATATAATACTCAAGGTGCGGATGCACCATGGAGTGATACATAGGCATTATAGTATTTTTGGTCTTGTTCACCATCCCTTTCCTAATAGTTCCTAGCATCCTGTTTGCTTTTTTGGCCGTTGCCGCATACTGAGCAAATTTCAGCGAATTTGCTATGATGACACCTAGATTTTTTTCTTGAGTGCTGATCCCCTCAAGGTGAACCCTAGCATCAGGTAACTATGATTTGGATCATTCTTTCCAATGTGCATCACCTTGCATTTGTCTACATTAAATTTCATCAGCCATTTGGATGCCTAGTCTTCCAATTTCCTAAGGTCTTCCTGCAATATTTCACAGTCCCGTGTTTTAACAACCTTGAATAATTTTGTATCATCTGCAAATTTAATCACCTCATTCATTTTTCTGATTTCCATATCATTTATAAATATGTTAAATAGCACTGTTCCCAGTCCTGATCCCTGCGACACTCCACTGTTCACCCTCCTCCATTGAGGAGAAACTGCAGCCTTCCAAGCAGTTGTGAGTCAAACTTTAGTTGGACTTACCACTGCCAGTTGCTCCCCACAAGCTCAATCTCTACAAGTCATACCACAGATGAGAAATGCTGATACTCTGTCCCATGCTCTCCAGCAAATGTCTTTCCTTTTCCTTTTTTTAAAAGGTTGTTGTGCTAGAAAAGAAGAGCTCCATAGGACATGGGGAGAGGTGAAGGGAGGGAAAAAGTAAATTCGCAGGGCACTAGACAGGAATCTGAAGACCTCCAGAAATAACTTTGCAGACTCAAGCCACCCTCAAAGCTCAATTGGGGACCAGCTGACCAACTGGACCAGGAGCAAAGCACTCAGAACCAGAGGCTGTAAAGTGTGTTCATCCACCTGCTGGAGATAGAAAATACTGAGGAACTGGACCGAATGCCAAGAGATATGTCTCAGCTCAGTTTTCAGTTCTGTATCTCCACCTGGTTGATAGGCACAACTATCCCACAGGCTCTGGAATAGTGGGAAGCTACAGAATGGAATGAGAGTTTGTTGTTTGCTTTGCCTACACTGGCAGCATAAAAAATACACTTTGCCTGCAGTGCATGAGCAGAGCAGCGACAGTGGTGTACGGTGGGTCTGCAGTCAGGACCCAATGCTTACATTTGCACACACCCCTCCCCCCCCAGATATCGCCTACTGCGTCCCTCCAACATAAAGCTTCCTATTTCGAAGGTGCGTGAATGCAGCAGGCCTTGAGCTCACTTTTGATTTCAGTGCTACTGGGTTCTCTTCAGAAGTCCCTCTCAGATTGGCCCACACACTCCCCCACTCCCAACCTTGTACTTCACTGCACAGCAATCTTGAAGGCCACAGCCACTCAGGGCCGCCGAGAGACTGGGCAGGGCCCGGGGCAAGGCCCCCCCCCCCCAATGTCATCACCGCCGCTGCCGCTCCCCCCTCCACCTGCCCCCCCCCCTGTTTCCGCCACCGGGCCGGGCCCCCTGCATTGAAATCACAGCACCTCTCACCTCCGTGTGAAAGCGCTGCAGGCAGCAGCAGATCGCCTCCCTTCGGGCTTCCTTCCCTCCCTGTGTCCCGCCCTCGCGGAAGTTACGTCAGACAAGGGCGGGACACAGGGAGGGAAGGAGGCCCGAAGGGAGGCGATCTGCTGCTGCCTGCAGCGCTTTCACACGGAGGTGAGAGGTGCTGTGATTTCAATGCAGGGGGCCCAGCCCGGTGGCAGACGGTCGACGACGGAGGGCGGGTGGGACTGCGGCGCCGGGCCCCCTTTGGAGGCCCAGGCCTGGGGAATTTTGTCCCCCCTGCTCCCCCCTCTCGGCGGCCCTGCAGCCACTAGAGAAGTAGTTATTGGACGTTAACCCCAGCTTTGGTGATGTGTTTAAGAAGCAAGAACAAACAAATCAATCACATTGAGAAGCAGCATGTTTTTTTTTTATTGTACAACACATTCATTAGATACACTGCAGTTGAAATTCAACAGAGAATTTGAGAAAAAAGCAGCAAGGAAAGAAAGAAACAAAATGCATTGATAACACAGCACATGGCGTCTACTTTGGTGCTATGGATTAACAGAATCTTAAATCTCAGAATAAGGTTGGGAAACCCTACTTTAAAGTGACAACAATGGCACAGATCAAAGTGCTGAAATCTTTTAAACACTGGAAGAACTCAGGGGGCCTTGGCAGGTTCAGTGCAGGAGATGAGATACAAGGAAGATGTGGCTTAGCTTGGGTATAGTGAAAAAGAAGAATGGATCGATAGCAACAGTGAAGGAGCTGAAAGGATGCTAGAAAAGAGACGGCCACTGACAGGAAGAAGGATGAACAATCCTTTACGTCAGGCCTTTGTTCCCTTCACTCATTCACACTAGCTGTATTTCGTTAGCTATAAAAGAAACTTGCACATAATAAAGAAAGTGCCCAGGTCCACTGCCACTGGATGAAATGTTGCTAAAGATATATTTGCATCTGATGAAAATACTGTAACTATGAACTGAACCTGTAAATGTCCTATATGGCACATATTTCCCCTCTCATACCACTCAGTACGAGCCTTCCCATCTCCTCCACAGTACGTGATTACTGGAAAAAAAATCTGACTTTGAAATTGTAGAAATATATCAAGGGCTTTTAGTTGCAAAAATCTTGTTTACTCATATGTTTGAAAATGTTCTACAGTAGATTTCCAGAATGTTACTGTTATTCAGTAACTTGTTGACTCAAAATACATTTGAAAAGTTCTAAATATTACAACACTGCCCCAGGTATGGCACCAGCATTACAGAATTTTCAGGGATGGTTTAAAACGTTCAGTCCAGCGTCTACAACTAGCACCTTCCTTGTAACTGAACTTCTTTCTGTTCGATGCAGTTTGCTTTTGATTCAGTGGATCGAGAGGTTTGAAAAACGAGCTAGGTGGCAACTTGCTAAATAACGGAAGACCTTACAAGACTTATTTTTAGCTAAATTTAAAATGCTAAATAACCCCAAAGAAGCGCCGATCTGTAAACAGGGCAATGAGATGTAGAAAGCTGAATCTGGGGATTAACTCTAACCTACATTGTAAAATAGTCTGTACCCATGGTAGTGCATTTGGTTTGTTAAGTGCAGCTCAAATAACATTTTAGCAGAGAAAAAGTAAGATTGTTTACATACTTAAAGGCAATCATGCATATTTTTCATAACTTATTATACATTCAATTCTAGAGTAATTTTATTGACTCTCTTTAAACATTTTTTAAAATATGCCATGAAGTGCTTTACTTTAAAGGACATTAACAGAAACAAAAGTTTTTGTTTCTTTATTTTTTTTTTAATAGTGGCAAAAGAAGAGAAATTGACAAAGTGACAGCAATGTGCAGGATCTCTGGAGCTGCTATCAGTCCCTGGGCACCTTGAAGTTATCTTTCTCTCTGCGGATGGCACCCATCGTTGCAATAGCATCGCTTTGCCCAGCGTGCTGCTGTACAGCCTTCTCCCTAGCAGCACAATTCAAGGGGGGGAAAAATGCTGTTTTATTCATGTTTCACAGGTAAAGTTTATCATATAAACAGTCTGGACTGTAGCAGTTAGATCAATCTGCCAAACAACTGTACTGTTAAAAAAAAAAAAGCCAGTATTCATGCCTCCTGTATTTCTGTAGGTACCCTGGAGTCAAGGGAACTGCTACACAGTGATACAAAATAAAGAAGCCCTTTCACTAACCTGCTTATTTTCGAACGAGAAGGCCGGCCATATTCCGACACAAATCGGGAGATGGCCGGCCATCTCCTAAACCCGGCCAAATCGGTATAATCGAAAGCTGATTTTGGCCGGCTCCAACTGCTTTCCGTTGCCAGGCCGGCCAAAGTTAAAGGGGGCGTTACGGAAGGGTACGGAAGGCGGGACGGGGGCGTGTTTATGAAATGGCCGGCTTCGGCCGATAATGGAAAAAAGAAGGCCGGCTCTAACGAGCACTTGGTTAGCTTCACTTGGTCCATTTCTTTTTAGGACCAAGCCTCAAAAAAGTGCCCCAATTGACCAGATGACCACCGGAGGGAATAGGGGATCACCTCCCCTTACTCCCCCAGTGGTCACCAACCCCCTCCCACCCAAAAAAAAATAAATTTTAAAAACATTTTTTTGCCAGCTTCTATGCCAGCCTGAAATGTCATACCCAGCACCCTGACAGCAGTACGCAGGTCCCAGGAGCAGTTTTTTTGGGTGCAGTGCACTTCAGGCAGGTGGACCCAGGCCCACCGCCCCCCCACATCTGTTACACTTGTGGTGGTAAATGGAAGCCCTCCAACCCCCCCCCCCCAAAACCCACTGTACCCACATGTAGGTGCCCCCTTTCACCCCTTAGGGCTATGGTAGTGGTGTAGAGTTGTGGAGAGTGGGTTTTGGAAGGGGGGGGGATTTGGGGGGGCTCAGCACCCAAGGTAAGGGAGCTATGCACCTGGGAGCCCAGTTGGTGTCCTGGCATGTGAGGGGGACCAGTGCACTACAAATGCTGGCTCCTCCCACGACCAAATGCCTTGGATTTGGTCGGGTTTGAGATCGCCAGCATTAGTTTCCATTCTCGCCGGAAACCAATGCCGGCCATCTCTAAACCCGGCCCAAATGCTGAGATTTGGCCGGCTCCGACCGTATTATCGAAATGAAAGATAGCCGGTTATCTTATTTCGATAATATGGTTGGGGCGCCGCTTTACGGTGCCGTTCGATTATGCCCCTCCATGCCACCTATGTGCATCAATTTGGACTTACTGCCCAGCTACCGTGAGGCCCGGGTGGTAATTTCGTTTTTTTACATGCGAGCCAGAAAATCGTTTTTATTTTCCTGCACGCGGCAGAAACTGCGGTAATCATCATTCTATGCGCATAGACGATTACCGCATGGTTACCACTTGAGACCTCACCACTAAGTCAATGGCTGGCGGTAAAGATCTCAGACCCAAAATGGACGCGTGCCAATTTTTATTTTGCCGCACGTCCATTTTTGGCAAAATTTTTTAAAAAGGCCTTTTTTTAAAGGCGTGCTGAAAAACGGATCTGCGCACGCCCAAAACACGTGCCTACACTAGCGCAACCCGTTTTTTTCAGCGCACCTTAATAAAAGGAGCCCTTAGTAAGAATGAGGAGTAAGTAAATGAAGGTCAGTATGCAAAGAGAAATTTTGGCATCTTGTAGTTTATTCCAGAGGTGAGAGACCATAATTATGTGTGTGCGAAGCTCTACGTACATGACAGTGAGAGAAGAGTTGAGTTAAGCAAAGCAAAGCTGTGCAAACCTTAACATGCAGATGTAGGCATCGTAAACTGGCCAGCGAGACTTGGCCTAGCCAGTGCAAGTGAGCAATCAAAGGAGAGGTGGGAGAAAAGACACCAGGACAGCTGCTCTGAGCTTAATTTAGGTAAGCCAGTATGGACAGCGTAAGGAGCTGAACCAACTGAGATATAGTGTAAAGCAGGGGCAGGCAATTCTAGTCCTGGAGAGCCCCAGGTAGGTCAGGTTTTCAGGATATCCACAATGAATATGCATCATACAGATCTGAATACCAAGGAGGAAGTGCATGCAAATCTATCTTCTGCATATTAATTCTGGATAGCCTGAAAACCTGAGGACCAGAATTGCTTAACCCTGATGTAAAGGAAGAGAAGGACGGAAGCCAGTGCTGAGGTCAGGAACGTGATGCTTTTATTTCAAGCAAAGGGGAGAAGTTTTGTTTTTTATTGCAATCTAATCCGGTTGTTTCTACAAGAGGTGGTTTTGGAATGTCAGACTGTATAACATGTTTGCAATTTGAGATTAATGTTTACAGAGAAGCTGAACTTTGAAATTTTTTTTTTTTTTTTACAGCAGGCTGGCAGGTCTGACCTCTGTACTGTAATTCCTCATAAACACGTACCTCACTCTCATGAAAGGGTTAAACGTAAATTCTTCTGCAATAGTGGACGGTATAGTGGGCTCGCCCTTGTCATACTGTTCCTGTAAAGAAAAATAATGGTAAGATAGTTTAGCCTCCAGTTTATATCAGCAAAGAAGGAAAACAAGGTATTAGGAAATGGATGTTTCCCCAGGGGACCTGCTACTGGCTGGCAGCATGTTTCCTGCTCCCTATTTGTCTGAATATATATACATGCAGATACTGAGATTGCAATTTCTTCAGCGTGTAGGTATCTCGGAGTTATATTAGACTCTAACGGCCCTGTTTTTAACACGCGCTAACCGTGTAGGCACCTTAAGAGATAGTGTAGGCGCGTACACAGCTTAACGTGCGTACACGGTTAACACGTGTTAAAAATGCTAACGTGCTTATAACGCGGCTTAGTCAACAGGGCCTTAGTTGCCTTTTTAAATTACAAATAAAGAATATTATTCAGAAGGCCTTTTTTTGGCTGAGATTGTTGCGATGCCAGAAAAAATTGCTATCAGAAGCTAATTTCATACAGTGTTACAAGCAACGATCTTACTTTTAGATTATTCTAATTTGCTCTCCTGAGGCCTTTCGAAAACTGTGCTTCACCTTTTACAAATTGTTCAAAATTCAACAGCCAGACTTCTGATGAGTCTGTCAAAATCTGATCATGTTTTATTGGCCTTGAAGGAATTACATCGGTCGCCTGTTTATTGGTGTATTAGATTTAAGGTACTGACACTGATTTTTTTAAAGCCCCGAGTGATGACGCTCCACTTCTTTTGGCTTCATCATTAAGGCTTTATCGGCCTACTCGTAATTTACGATCTGCTGACATACTGTTTTTAGATTTTCCGTCATTTAAATGTGTCAGACCGGAAACAAATCGTACAGCAATGCTTCAGACTGAAGGTGCATTTACGAGGAACACGTTACCGACTGAATTACTTATGATGACATCAATGCTCCAGTGCAGGAAACATTTGAAAGCGTTCTTTTTTCCCCCTCAGGCCTTCTCAGATTAATTGTCCAAGGTTGCTCACAGTATGACAAACTTTTCTCAAGATTAAGATTGTTTATTCCTTCCTATGCTAGGCCTGTATATTCCTAAGGGCTAGGCCTGCTACTAAGGCCTTACTTTTCTCAGTTTGGCTCTCACAAATTGGCCTAACAAGTTAGCATCTTTGTAACATACAGTGCTTTTCTCAGGAGCTGAGAACAGACACTTCACAGATGCACATTTGGCTGGAGCTGTGTAATGTCTTTCATATAAGGTGGATGTAACCTTGGGAGTTGCTGACAGACTGAGGACACAGTGAGCCTCATTTGTAGGGTGAGAGACAGAGAGAGGACACAAGGGTATTGGTTTTAGTTTGCATGCACTACTGGTAGCTAATTAGCCAATGGCCACTGAGTGTTCACGTGAACACACATCAGGAGAGATTGGTATAATACAGGAAAATCCACAAATGGCACAGGCATGTTTCTGATTTCTAGTTTGGGAGAAATCACATGATTTGGGAGAAGCGAAACAGCGCCACATGCGAATACTGGCTAACAAATTCTGCTCAGCTCACACTTCTCTCTGCTATCACAGAGAGAGGTGTGAGCTGAGCAGAATTTGTTAGCCAGTATTCGCATGTGGCGCTGTTGTCTGACAACGTTCGCCAGAGAGAGAATAATTATTTTGTATCTGACTTAGTGATATACCAATAAAGATTTATTTTCTGGTTGCGCCAAAACACCTAAGTCTGCTTCTCTCTCTTATTATTTTTTTACAGCCTATGAGGCTGTAGTGTTTTCCCTCCCTGTGGGGGCTAAGGGATAGTGAAAACACAAGATATTCTTTGTAATTGTTTTTAGTATCTCTATTGTTTTGTTTTTTATGCGATTCTGTACGTTTAACTTGTACACTGCCTAGTACAACTGGATAGAATGGTTTTCAAGTATTTTAAATGGTACAGCTATTATACAGAATGGCAGCTGGGGAAAGGATCAGGAGGCCACACTCAGTCAATGGAGGCTGCTACTGGTCTTCAGGCCTTGCAATGAAGAACAGTGGACTAAAGGCTTTTCCCCCAGTTCATGTGTCAGGGAGTCTTGGCTAATCACCAGAAGTAGGCACAGAGCTCATTGCTAATGTCGCATTTACCTTTGCCCAAGCTAATTTTTCTTTGATGGCACTGTTGTGTGGTTCCACATGTCGTGCAAACTTTAAGTTATTGATTGTATATTCATGGCCACAGTAAACTCTCTGCAACAGAAAAATACAGAAACGTACTACGTAATTCGCAAGAAAACCACCAGCAACGCATTTCTAGAAACTGATTCAGAATTCTTGAGTAAAGTGGTAGGGTAGCCACGTTAGTCCACTTTTAAAGGTAAAAAATAGAAATAAGGTGATACCTTTTTTTATTGGACTAGCTTAATATATCTCTGGTCTGAAGAAGGTATTGCTTTCGAAAGCTAATCAAAAATGCATTGTTAGTCCAATTAAAAAAAGGTATCATCTTCTTTTCTTCATTTTGTTTTATTTCAGTTTACTACATTGAGAATTCTGGATTCATCAGTTTGCAAGGCTCCTGCTTTTGTTAGTACATAAGCACTAACTGTTACAACTGAATGGCAAATAAATAACATTTCAGATTTTCCTGCATCTGATGACACAGACCCTAGTCTTCAAAAGACTCCAGTTTTTCAATATTTTCTATTTTGTTGTTCCATTTTGCCTTCCTCTTCGCAGTGATCTTGAAGCCTTTCAAGACTGTACTGCTATGGATTTACAGCCTGTCTCACTGACACAGACTACTCAATAATTACTGTGAATTCTTTTGGATTCATATTAGATAAATGAAACCTTTATTAGAGGTGCTAAATTCTACACTGATTAAGGTATATAAAATGGGCTTAGATGTAGAGACCAGTGATGTAATGATTGTTTAACCATTGCATATATCTTAATCACTGTAGAATTTAGCACCGCTAATAAAGGTTTCATTTACCTAATACGAATCCAAAAGAATTCACGGTAATTATTGAGTAGTCTGTGTCAGTGAGCCAAGCTGTAAATCCATAGCAGTACAAAGACTAATTTGAAGACCTGGCTCTTTAAACAAGCCTTTGGAGACCAAACTTCATCAGACAGGCCAGGGTGATACAGCAAGGACCTCTGAAACCTTCTCGTTTATGGTTTTTGATTTTTCCTCTACTCTCTCCCGTTTTGAATGCATGTCTTTCCAATCTTAGGAGTGAAGGAGTAGCCTTGTGGTTAGTGCAGGGGACTTTGATCCTGGGGAACTGGGTTCAATTCACACTGTAGCTCCTTCTGGCTATGGGCAAGTCACTTAACCCTCCATTGCCCCAGGTACAAATAAGTAGCTATATATTTATTTTATTTGTATTTATTTGTTGCATTTTTATCCCACATTTTCCCACCTATTTGCAGGCTCAATGTGGCTTACATAATACCGTAGAGGCAATCGCCATTTCCGGTAGTGAAAAAAATACAGAGAGTTGTAGTAGATGAATAAGGTTCATGTGTTATAGGCACATTGGGGAATTGTAGAGGGGAAGAGTTGCATAGAGGCTGTTACGAGCTTTGGTTTCGTTGTGTTGCAAGGTTTAGGCACTTAGGTTGGGGCGGATGGGTATGCCCTTTTGAACAGATTGGTTTTTAGTGCTTTCCGGAAGTTCAGGTGGTCGTACATGGTTTGAACCGCTTTGAATGTAGTTGCAAAAACCACAGAAAGGCGGTATATCAAGTTCCATTCCCTTCCCCCATTAATGAGTTCTTTTCCTTTTTCTAATTGTTTTTAGATTGTACACTGCTGTGCTCTGCCATGGCAGCCAGAGTGGTATAGCCAATTTTAATAAACCATAAATCTCTTGGACCAGATGGTATTCATCCCAGTGTACTGATAGAATTGAAACATGAACTATTGTTAGTAATATGAAATTTATCTTTAAAATCAAGATTGGTACCGGAAGATTGGAGGGTGGCTCATATAACGCCAATATTTTAAAAAGGTTCTAGAAGGGATCCAGGAAATTATAGACTGGTGAGCCTGACATCGGTGCCGGGCAAAATGGTAGAGACTATTATGAAGAACAAAATTACAGAGCATATTCAAAAGCATGGATTAATGAGACAAAGTCAACATGGATTTAGTGAAGGGAAATCTTGTCTCACCAATCTATTGCATTTCTTTGAAGGGGTGAACATCACTCAAGAAAGCTGCTAAAACCGACTCTGTACTATTACCCCTCGAAAGCCTGACTGTCTCAGATGTCAACAATTAGCGGAATCCAAAAAAGGAAACTAACTGATTCAAAGCCACCTTTTCTTAATTTTCACCACCAAACATAAATTCGAAATTGGATGGTAGATTGCAGAAATCGTCTTATCCAATGACAGCTTCTTTAATATGGGTCTAACCACTGCTTGCTTCCAGAAGCAAGGGAGCAACCCATCAAAGACTTTATTCACCACCAAAAATATCAGGGCCACCCATCCATGAATAGGTAAAATAACCCAATTAGATGGTCCAGGGTCTAAAACACAATAGATGGCATACATATCAGTTATAACCTTAGACAATGATGTTAAGGAGGGCAAGTGAAAACTTATTTTATTTATTAGGATTTATGTACCGCCTTTTTGATAGAATTCATTCAAGTAAGAACAGATCACACATGAGCGATAGGCAATTACTAGTGATACTTAAGAACATAAGAATAGCCATACTGGGACAGACCGAAGGTACATTGAGCCCAGTATCCTGTTTCCAACACTGGCCAATCCAGGTCACAAATACCTGGCAGAAAACCAAATAGTATAATTTACACTCTTTTTTTGTAAGTGTGTAAGCTTTATAGTGATGGTTGTTCCTGCTTCACATACAGGGAAATCTACATGTATTTCCTACAGCCCTGTCTATTTTGCATTCAACAGGCCTTTTGTAAAATAGGCTGGAACAGGTTAACATTTACAGCTCAGACACCCCTTGTAAAACGGGGCTTTAAGTAATACATTGGACTTTACTACACTCTTAAAATGTTTTTCACCACTGCATTAGATTTTAGAATTGGAAAAGACAGACTCACTGTTTCCGGCGCAAGTCGGCCCAAAATGTCAATCAGAGCTTTATACATCTCTTCTGCAGTTCCTTCAAAGAACTTTCCACAGCCAGCTACAAACAGCGTATCACCTGAAACAATTATATGCCACTAAGGAATTAGATATATTTATATATAATAACCAATATTCTGCTGTTCGTTTATTTTATTCTGTTTGCACACTGTACGTTGTGTTTTTCATATGTATGTTGCTTTGAGCTCATATTGAATGAGTAATGCATGTTATTAAATAAATAAATATTATCTGCCTAAGTCTTGCAATTTACTCCGACAGTTGTGGGCAAGGATACTGAAGCTCTTCCGAGCTGCAAATAATGTAATTACAGCAAGAGAATTAGTTTAAGAGGTTTATGATGTCATTAATACGATGATTTCATGGTCTTATCAACCTGTAAGCAAGCAGTTCTTGTGTTGTAATTTTCACTCCATACAACATTTTCAAACCAATCGGAAGTAGTATCTTGGATGACACAGCACCTAGTTGGGGGCCCCTCAAGTGATACAGACGCATACATCAGTAACACACCCAGGAGAAATAAAGCCCTGACCTGTGAAAACAGCGGGTGGCTCAGAACTGTTTGGTTTCATCACCAAATAGCAGATGTGTCCAGATGTGTGACATGGGGTATATAAGCACTTCACATTGAGAGATCCCACCTATAAACAATACAGTAATATAACATTATATACAAAATAGATATATAATTTTTAAAAGAGGCAGAAAGCGCTTTACATTTCTGCTTGGATATTTTAGGACCATAATCAGTCTGTTTTCTTCCCTTCTTCCTCCTGTGCCAAAGTCCTAAATTCCATCCAGGCAGCCCTGGGTCAGCTCTGGCTCTCTGGACACCAGGACAGCCTGAGGCTGGCCTGGGTTTATCCCACTGCATCTCTGGGTTTGCAATAACTAGATCACTACCAAGCCATAGACTAAAAGCAGGAGTGGGTGGCCTTTAAACTCTGGATCTGAGACTAGCACAGTTCCACTTTTTCATGGAAATCTTAGTGATCCTTCATCCCACAACTCATCCTCTTCTTGCAGAAAGTGTCAAACAGAAGAGAACTGGTTCATTAAGATGCAAATTTTTGGAGGAGTTAATATTTAAATCTCAGTTTATAGCTTAACCCTACTTTCTGGAAAGATAGAAGGCTTAAGATCACTATGGCCCCAATACACTGGGCAGGGCGCCACCATTTTGATGACATACCCAGCAGGAGGAGGGAAGAGGGCTCCTTCCCTCCTCCTTCTTCTTCTTCAAGGTAAGCCATAGTCTTTGGGGCGGGGGAGATTCCAGCCAAGGGTTCCACTGGATGACTAGGTTTTTATCTTTTTACAGGGGGGTGGGGGGGTCTGAGGTCCACTGGACCACCAGGAATGAAAGTCTTTGGGGGGGGTGAGGGGGGTCTGAGTCCATCGAAGCACCAGGGCTGTAACAGCTGGGCTACTTCACAAGCCCTAATGCCAGCTCCGAGCTGGCGTAGGATTTGCAGTGGGAGGAGCGCCCTTCTTTGGCAAGCCGTCCTCCAAGTATTAGGGAGGAATAGGTAATGGACTCGTTAGCATGCATTTGCACGGGACTTGCAGTGTGAGCCAGGGTGCTCGTTGTTCCCTGCGCTCGAGCCCTTTCAGCAAACGCGGGTGCTAGTCCGACAATAATCGCTGCACCTGCATTTGCTTCAGAGCACTGGGGTCTATGGTCATGCATGTGCCCAGCTCATTCTTTTCTGTTTGGAGATTCCTTTACTGTAGCACATCTCCTGAATGGAGGCTTTATTAGTCCTGGGTGGAAGTTCTGTTCAACTGCAGAGAACTAGATTTTCTTTCCTAATAATGTCACAGACTGTTATCTGTAATATACACCTTCTGGCACTGAATTGTAATCTAGTGAGAAAGGCATTTGTGCAACTTCAGAAAAAGGTGCAGCACTGGGCCATGAAATAATGAATGAGGCATTGCAGTGAGGGCTGTTAAGAGTACAAATGTACAGGAAGGTGTAGCTGAAGGAGAAATGGGAGTCTTACCCAGTCCAGATCAAACAATCACATGTACAAAACTTAAGCAATCTGCAGTTCTGGGAAAGGAAATATTTACAACATCCTTTACTATACCCTGTTACTCTGAACAGCTACACCAGGATATAAATGTGGGGACAACAGGAGAGTCCACAGTGTATGTGCTTTGCCCGACTTCAGCTCACTTCAAAGTTGTCTAAAGTGAAGAACTTCCTTATCAGCGTGTTCTGGTGTTGTGCAAACTCATATTTCTCAACTGAGAGTGTTTCCTGATGGAAGGCTGCTTTAGATTCTCTAAACTAGGCCTGCTGTCGAAACCTGGAAGTACCCAATGCCCCTTTACCTGCAGCATAAGTGCTGTACAACTGTGCCAATCTGAAGACCTTGCTTCTATTTACAGATACTTGTAAGACTCAGATTAGTTGTTTTACCTTAAATGTCATAAGGTGTGTTACTTTCTGTGTGAGCGCTCCAACTCTGCTGTCCCCTCCATACACTCTTAACCCAGATACTAGCTTCACAAGCTTCTCATTGCCTCCAGCATGGTCCCTACAAGGTCAAAACGGACTTCTTCAAGGACAGGAAGATGTTACTAAGATGTAGAAGCTTCAAGCAGTGTCACACATTTTTACCCAGTTTATCCTTTCTGGTTACCCTAATGCATTCATACAGTTGCCAAATCCCAGTAAATGTATCCTAGACAGTAAAAGAGTAAAACTGAACACTACAGAGAACGTTATGCATATACAAACTACTGCAACTTTATCTCCATTATAAGACAAATATCCATTTTACAGCATTAACAGGTAGCGTCTAGAAAGCACAGCAGAGCCTGGTTCAGTCTTCATACCCAACCACCCCTAACACATCTCTTCATTTATAATCTTAATTTAGAATAACAAGAAGGGCGTATTCACTACAGAGTTTTATTTACATTTCATTACTTTCTGAGAAGCAAATACTAAATAAATTACACAATATACCATATAATCTTAAGGCTCTTTATATTAGTCTAATGTCTCTAGTATCTTAACAAGTTTTAATTAACTAAACAACTCAATAATACTAAGATGTAGACAGCAGTCCAGCAGCAAGAGGAATGCTATACAGTCTGTTACACTGCATGTCACATGCATGATTATCTCCCAGTTGGTGAGAGGTCATATGTGTGTGCTTGATGCAAAGAGCTCCTAGCTCTTGGAGAATGAGTCTGTTCTCTTGAGGCTAGAGTGGCAGACCTGGAGCTGAGGGAGAAACAGAGGTACACAGAGGAGACCTACATGGACGTTGTAGAGAAGTTCTACTTTCAGTGTGGCTGCCCCTGTGGTACTTTGGAGGAGGAAGGCCTCCTAAAAGGAAAGCATCACCCTGGTAAAGTAGGAAGTAATCCTGTAGCCAGGATCTGCCTATCAAGGGATGCAATATCCTCTCGCACCAAGGATGTGTCTCCAGAAGCTTCTGCCCAAGAAGGAAGTGTTAGGACAGCTGTTGTAGTTAATGATTCGATCATTAGGCATTAGGATAGCTGGGTGAATAGTGAACGTGAGGATCGCCTGGTCACTTGCATGCCTGGTGCAAAAGTGGTGGACCTCATGCATCACCTAGATAGGATTTTAGACAGGGCTGGGTAGGAGACAGCTGTTTTGGTACATATGGGTACCAATGGCACAGGAAAATGGGGTTTCTGGAAGCCAAATTTACCCCCCCTCCCCTTTTTTTTTACAAAGCTGTGCGGCAATGCCAACACAGCCCATTCACTTTGAATGAGCTTTGTCAGCATTACTACTGCGGCTTTGTAAAAGGGGGGGCGGGGAGTTAGGCTCAGGTAGAAATCTGAAATCCAGATCCTCCAGGGTAGTATTTTTGGAAATGCTCCCCTTCCACGCTCAGGACCAAAAGGCTGGCAGAGCTCCAAACTCTCAATACATGGTTGAGACGATGGTGCCAAGAAGAGGAATTTAGATTTGTTAGGAACTGGGTAACATTCTGGAAAAGGGGGAACCTATTCCAAAAGGATGAACTCCTTAACCGGATGGAACCAGGCTGCTGGCGCTAACATTTAAAAAGGAGATAGTGCAGCTTTTAGACTAAAATGGCGGGAAAGATGATGGTTTGGTGTGAAGTATCCTTGAAGGATACTATTGAAACACGATATTTAGGGAACTCCAATAGAGAGGTTTCAACAATGGTGAAAGAAAGCCAGGAGTGTTTAATGGGGGGGACAGAGTAAAGGATGCAAATTATCCCTGTCAACGTCAAAGCAGCTTGTACACACAAGGAAAAAACACAATTTGAGGTGTCTGTATACAAATTCTAGAAGCCTAAAAAATAAGATTTGAGAGTTAGAATATATAGCACTAAATGATGAGGTAGATATAATAGGCATCTCAGAGACCTGGTGGAAAGAGAACAATCAATGGGACACTGTGTTAATAGGGTACAAATTCTATCACAGTGATAGAGAGGATCAAATTGGAGGGGGGGGGGTGGGGGGTGGGTTGCGCTATAGGTTAAAGAGGGAACTGAGTCAAACAAAATAAACATTCTATATGAAACAGATAACAGCGTGGAATCCTTATGGATAGAAATTCCGCGTGTGAAGGGAAACAGTATACTATCTCACTGGAAGAGAAGCGGGAGAGAGTAGATATGATATGGTATAAATGCACAGGGGGCGAGTCTCTTTCAACTGAAAGGAAGCTCTGCAATGAGAGGGCATAGGATGAAGGTGAAAGAGGATAGACCTGAGGAAATATTTCTTCACGGAATGAGTGGTGAATTTGTGGAACGGCCTCCCGGTGGAAGTGGACCGTGCAGGTCTTTTTCTGCCGTCATCTATTATGTTACTATGTAAAAACAGTATCTGAATTCAAGAGAGAGACATGATCTCTAAGGGAGTGATACGGAGAGCAGATGGCATGGATGGGCAGACTGGATAGGCCATTTGGAGGCATATTTTCAAAGCACTTAGCCTCCCAAAGTTCCATGCCTTGTAGCGCTATAGAAATGCTAAATAGTAGTAGTAACTTTGGGAGGCTAAGTGCTTTGAAAATAAGCCCC